>NC_081420.1:51913322-52230761 GCF_949786415.1 Peromyscus eremicus | reverse complement strand
AAACTCACAGTATATATAAACACCAAGAGTGAGTACTAATGGACACTTACTCTGTGTGACAATGATATTAGTGATGACTCATTGATATTACCGAAACTAATACTCTAAATAATAGACTCTAATAATAGATATTGGTGTTCAGAGAAGGGGTCTAGCTGAGAAAAGCAGATGTGCAAGTTCTATGACTCTAAAACTGCTATAAACAAATTCAAATCTATTAAAGATGAAACTAAAATAGAATTCATCCATGAATTTAACAGTCTTTTAAGCGTGAAGAAAATAAATTTTATAACCATAATGAGACTATATTGATCTGAGAAAAAAGCACTGTAGTTTGATAACAGTGGTGATTTTCAGGAACTGAAAAAAAAAACATTTTTATAAGTATCAGGCTTTTATTTGATTGTGTTTTCTTGTTTTTCTGACATGAGGCTGAAAATGCTGGCTTATGAAACTACAGTTTATGTCATTTGCACAGTGTGCATGTAATATTATAAAATGGTTCAGAAGCTAAATCTGTCTACAATCTGCTGTTTTAGTAACAAATATGCATTAAGTAAATGAGCTAAAATGGAATTATAACTAAAAATGCTCAAATCTCACTTCCTTTACTTTATTATTACAATACCAGTCTGTTTGTGTCTTCCTTTGATCAGGCTTCCCAACTAATCACTGTAAGTTACATTGGATTTTTTTTTGTCTCTCTAAAAATGTATTTGTGATTATCACATTTTCTGTACTGATTCTTTGAAATAATACATTAGTGAATGCTTTTTCTTGCTATGAAAGTTTTTAATGATATTTTAAAATGATACTTGGCTTGCACTCTGAAAAAATCAGTCCAAATACTAACTCTTTTTAACTATATTTATAATCTAGTTTATCTAGGTAATATTGTGTGTAATTTGTGCTCTATTCTGAATGATGAAAACATGATTATGCATTTACTTTTGATAAATAATGTGAAACATAATTGTGTCAAACAATTACCTAAAACACACAATTGTTTAGAACATAACTATGGAGAGTATGTAATTTAGGTTAGACAATATGATAACTGATAAAAAATACTTTCCCAAGAGGATGTTAAAATTTATTTTACATTCATTTATTTTGTCTGTATGAGTATTTTACCTACATGTATATATGTGTCCATGCTGCTTAATGTCAATGTAAGTTAAGAGAAGCCATTGTATTTCCTGCACCTGAAGTTATAGATGGCTGTGAGCCACCATGTGAGTGTTGGGAACTGAACCCAGATCCTCTGTAAGAGAAACAAGTGTTCTTAAGCACTCAGTCATCTATGCAGCCCCCACAAACAACAAAGTTTTAGATCAAAACTACAAAGCCATCATAAATGGAATCATAACCTAATCATTATCATAATCTAAAACTTATACCTTTCCAGAAAGTTATCTTGTTCTTTTTACCATATGAAGGCACAGATGTTATTTGCAAGCTGTGACATGGTTTTGATAAACAAACAAACAAGCAGACAAAAATATTTATTTCATTTTATATGTATGGGTATTTTGGCTGTGTGTATGAATGTGAATCATGTGTACTATGCCTGATGAAGCTAGAAGAGGACAGAGTATCCCCTGGAACTGGAGTTAGAGATGATTGTAAGCTGCCACATGTTTACTAGGAACGAAATCTGGGTCCTCTGGTAAAGCAGCAAATGTTCATAAACATTGAACATCCCTATAGTCCAGAGATTCTCAACCTGTGGGTCATCACCCTCTAGAGGTCTAATGACCCTTTTATGAGAGTCACATATCAGAAATCTTGCATATCAGATATTTACATTATGATTCATAACAGTAGCAAGTTTACAGTTATGAAGTAGCAACAAAAACATTTTTTATAAATATTTTTATTTCACAATTAATTTAATTTTACACATCAGCCACGGATTCCCCTGTCCTCCCTCCTCCCACCCCCCACCCTACCCCCTAAGCAACCCCCCATTCCCACCTTCTCCGAGGCAAGGTCTCCCCTGGGGAGTCAGTCCAGCCTGGTAGATACACTTGGGACAGGTCCAGTCCCCTCCTCCCTACACTAAGGCTGAGTAAAGTGTCTCATCATAGGCCCTAGGTTCCAAGAAGCCAGCTCATGCACCAAGGACAGGTCCTGGTTTCACTGCATGGGGGCCTCCTAAGCAGTTCAAGCTCATCAACTGTCTCACTTATCCAGAGGGCCTGGTCCAGTTCCATGGGGGCTCCTCAGCTATTGGTTCACAGTTCATGTGTTTCTGCTAGTGGCTATTTGTCCTTGTGCTTTTTCCAATCATGGTCTTGATATCTCTTGCTCATATAATCCCTCCTCTCTCTCTCTCATTGATTGGATTCCTGGAGCTCCACCGGGGGTTTGGCCGTGGATCTCTTCATCTGCTTCCCAGCTGGATCAGGGACAGAAAGGGAGAACAAGGAAAGAGACACCATGATAAATGAGACCCCATGGGACTAGGAAGAAGTAGAGTGCTAGAGAGGTCCCCAGAAATCCACAAAGATACCTCCACTATAGACTACTGGCAATGGTCGAAAGAAAGCCCGAACTGACCTACTCTGGTGATGGGATGGCCGAACACCCTGGCTGTTATCATAGAACTCTCATCCAGTGACTGGTGGAAGCAGATGCAGACATCCATGGTCAAACAAAAATAATTTTATGGTTGAGGGTCACCATGAGAAACTGTATTAATGGGTTTTAGCATTAGGAAAGCTGAGAACCACTAGAACCACTATTCTAGTCCCTTCTAACTCATTTTTAAGAAAGGTGGATATTTAAAAATAAATCCCTATCAGAATAATTAGTGTTTGTAAATAAGCATTTCACAAAAGTCTTGTGGAAATCATGATATAAATTCTAGTGTCATACAGTTCATGAAACAATGTGAACTACGGAAGTCTTATAAATATAAATAAACTTGAATATTTAGAGAAAAAAATCTTTGGAAAAAAGCAAATTAGAATATTATGATGAGAAAACAATAATATTGAAAAGTAGATTGTTCTTAAGTGTTTAATTACAATAAAATTTCCATTGATAACATCAAACATAATGATCAATTCAGAAATTATAAAATAATTTCACTGTACTTACTTGTCTTTGTAATAGATAATTCATTACTCACTTACCATTCATTATGTTCCAAACTGCCTGCAGGGGTATGAGAAAACAAAAATTTACAATGTTAAGGGCATATATGTGTAGGATATACATATTGTCTAAAAGGAAAAAGATACCTGTGATTGAAGAATAAATTGGATTTCGAACACTAATTCAAATTCACTAAAATTGTGTAACTCACTTTAAACAATGTCCTAACTATTTTTGGAACATGCTGAAACGTTTTTCCCACCTCCTACACATCTGGTATGAACAATTAGTTCAGACTGAGTGGCAGTGCACACTCAGATAAATAGAGGCCTTCGAGTTTCACTTCTAAAAAGTGCTACTCGAATTTGCAGGCACATCATTTTAAATTTGACATCTCAATATTGTCTCCATAGGTTTGCTTTGACAATGTTTTGTTGTGTTTTGACACTGTTTTCAGTTTTATTCCAAAGCCTTAGAATTTTAATTCTTTGTTTCACATCAGAGGCACAAGGGCACTCAATTAAGAGATTTCCCCCACCCTCTCTGTATTTTTTGACTAGGGATCAGTAGTCTGAGATGCAGTTGAGGATTTTTACTCCCTTGTCATGTGAGATGAGTGTAATTGACTTCTAGGACCGTGGCACCGGCTTCTGCTCATTTACATTTGACTGAAAGTTAAGGATAAAGCTAGTGATGTAGAGACTTTTGGTCTCACCTCTTCAGGTGAGCATTCAGGACTTGAAACACAATGAATAATGATTTTTAATTTTCCAAAGAAATACAATATTTCAACACAAGCCAAGTACATTTTGTGTTATTAATAAAATTTATCATATGCTCTGCTTTGTAGCACATGCCTACAATTGCAGCATTTGTAATGTAAGGGCAGAAGGAATAAGTTCAAGGGCAGTCTGGCCTTGAGTCTCTGTCTCATAGTGTCTCCAAAATATTATGTGCTTCAAAAAGTATACAATATTGAACATGTCTTACAATTGGGTGTAATTCAGCATAACGTTTTTTACTGGTCTCCAAACTTAAGAATAACTCAATTTATAATTCTGATTAATTCAATGCTTAAATCCTATGACACATCTTTATTTCAGCTAAGTTGCAGTAGAACTTAAATTATGTTGTGTCTATTTAAATGCTACATGTCAAATATAAATAGTAATTTTAACTCTCCCTATAGAAGAATATAAACCACTGCCTTCTAATAACCAGGCAAACACATTATATGAAAGAAATGTTTAAGAATCAGTATCTTCTCATATCTTGGAAAAATTACACATTTTAAAAAAATTTCTCAGTGTGATGTGATTGTATATGAGGATGATTTATAATCCCCTAACATCCTAATTGATGTCATTTAAGCATGCCTTCAACAATACAATTTTAATATATAAAATGCATAATAATAGACATCAAATCTATCTGTGACTGGGCCAGGGAATAGCCAGCTATATAATAAATCTTCATTTCTATGTGTCTATGAAGATAATTCTGAGAAGTAAGTTTTGAATTGGGAGATGGGGTATATAAAATAAACATGGTTGACAAAGGCTAAGCAGAAGCTTTGATCTTCAATCTAAAGTTTGGTTTTCATAGAATAGATAGAGATCAAAAAGGATGACTCTGCACTATTATATGTGGGCTGTGTCTAAGCCCAAAGAGACATCAGCCAATCCCTGAAGGATCATGGCTCTTCTGTTGCTAAGCCACTGTGATGAACTTAACACAGTCTGTATGACTCTACTTTAAATGATCAATTATAAGAACTGTCTAATCTTTGTCACTTACTGTTGTGCTGAATAGCTTAGTGTGCACACATGTGTGCATAACACACCCATACACACACACACACACACACACACACACACACACACACACACACACACACGTATGCAGCAATATCTGAAAAAAAGTCATCCTTGCAGCTAGAAAGGGCATAGATGAAGTCTAGAGGGTCATAACTAGCTTGATTTGGTCAGGCACGACGCAGGATATTAAATTTCATGGATTCGTCTCCTGAAGACGTTATATCTCACAGGGGAGTTAAAGAGTTCTAAGGTTGTGTATCAAAGCTGTTTTGTACATCATAGCCTATGTGTTTACTGCTCAAATTACAACATCAATATACACATATACCTTCTCACTAGCAGTCAAATAAAAACAAGAGAGTTAAATGCAGTCTCCTCACACTCTCAGCTTTAGAAGCAAGTCTTCTTAGAAACGGCTGGATTTTCTTGTCTGTGCTGTTTTGGGCATCCATTCTTGCAAGCATGCAATATTTACACATAAATGGAGTATAACTTTTCATGTCACTCTTCTTTGCTTACTTGGTTAGTTGTCACTTTATATTTTTAAAATAAGATTCTCAGTACTTCGAAAGATTTTTGGCAGCCAGAGGCAGAAGTGGGTGTTCAAAGTAAACCATGATTATATAGACAAAGATGTTATTTTTAAGGGAATTTAAACTAATTAAGGCGTTTTAAAATTAAGTATATCAATACTAATTAAAATTAATTGGCAGACATCCCTGGGCAAGCATACCAAGGAAAATAACTTTAATTTGTAATTTAAAAACTCTGTTACCATTCATTTGACTTTATAAAGCCATATTACTCATTAGGGTTCTTGACATTAACTGCATACCTCAGCACTGTCTTAAACAATTATTGTTTATGTGTGTGTGAGAGATTGTGAATTAGACTATTTACAGGATACTTGATTGATAATTGTTGAATTTCTAACATTTGCTTGTTTTTCTCAAACTAGAGAGAAGGGCTATCTAGTCTTAAGGCAAGTGGAAAACATTTGTTTTATGTGAAGATATAATTCTAACACCAAAAGAAATACATTATAACAAAATAATTTATTCTTCTTAAAACACCAAAATGTGAAAGAACAAAAAAGGTGTTACTTCCTGCTTCTCATTTAATAAAGATTAATCACACATATGTTCCTCAAGATGAGCCAATTGAAAAAGGAACAATTTCTTTCTGATGCATTTAGACATATGGTTCTCTTCCTTTTGTTTCCAGAAAAACACGATACTATTTAGACTGGCAGACAAATATACTTTCATATAAACCCATAATCTGCAAGTGTAATTTACACTGTAAGCAGAATCCCATGCTAGATATTAAAGGAACTGTCTTTCTCTGATTCTTGGCTAGACAACCTTCATTTAAGCAATCACAAAACAGGTAGAGCTGGACCATACATAAAACCACAAAAGTGGTTTCTAAGATAGCACTTCCCATACTATCATGACAACTATCTTACATGCTTAGACTAGTGAAGGAAAGTCTCATACAGTATTTGGTATAACTTTCTGAAATAAAGGAAAAAGGAATTGCAAGGATTAGCATAACAAAATACCACAGACTGTGTAGCTTTAACAACAGAAATGTATTTTCCCACAGTTCTCAAGTCTGTAGTCAAAAATCAAGGTATTTGGCTGGGTTGGCTCCCTCTGAGTAGGTCCTTGGCTCAAAAATGATTCCTTTAATGCTGTGTGCTGGTGATATCTGTTTGTTTGTATATGCCCTAGTATGTCTTACAAGTTCTATATAATCTCTCAAAAGGACATATGGCTAACAGTCATAATTAGCATATTCCTAAATTCATTACCTCTTTAAAGTCACAGTGTCCTCAGATACTGGATGTTAAACTTTAACATGTGAACTTTGAAATGACATTATTCAAGCCACAGCACCAATATAATCATCATGATCAGTTTGGACCACATTTTCCTTCAAAGACAATGCAGCTTTTTCTATCCATCTTCTTCTTCAATGATACTGTTTTGCCTCTTATTGAAAGGGGGTCCATTTGAAAGTCTTCACAGGCTAACGATTTTATATCTGAGAGAATACAAATATTGATCAGTAACCAACCTAGGTATCTATTGAAGACAGGTCATAAAATGCAAATGAACTTGCACCTTAATCATAGAAATATGCACACTTGGCTGCTATGTTGTACACAGACTGAAGCGCAGAAGAAGTCTGCACAGGCATCCTGGTTAGCAAGCATTGTCAGCTGTCATCCTGGCACTGGTTACGTCAGTGAACAAAGAAATTCAGATGTGTACAGTGCTTCTAACATGAAGCTGATACCACTGTATGGGCCAAATGGTAGAGAGCCAGAAGGACTGTGAGAGGGCTATTCATGAAAACTGAAGTCTCCCAGGGAGCACCAATGTATGCTCTCATGCTTTAATGATGATTTCAGGTAGGGAATATATTCAAGAAAAGTGGTTTCAGACCTTGAGGAATGAAACATATTACACCGGGTAGAACATTTTTGCAGGCAATCCAAGGGAACACAGAGTATCACAGGACTATAAAGACTCTAAAATCTCATCCATGCTTTGGGGGTCTATTGTTCTCTTCTGGATTGTGTCAAAATGCAAGAAAAGATGGGAATTGGAGAGTCATTTGCTCAGGTCTCAAAGAGAATTTCTTAGAAATATAAATGATCGAGGATTTACTTATTATTCAGTCCAACCTACTTCTCAGCCCTCAATATCTACTTAAAAGAAAGAAAATGCCTCTAGGTACAGACAAATTCATGATTGATACCAGGAAAATATATCTTTAGGATAAATGGGGGCCCAAAGATTCCTGTATGTTCACTGCAATTCTTATCCCATAGACCTCTTCAGAAAAGCCCATGATCAGACACACCCAGAAGCGAGTTTCACTAATGAATGATAGAGATATGTGTTTGACACACTGAGGGCAAGCCTCCTAGATTCACTCTACTAAAATAGAGTTCTTGTTAGAGTAATAAGAGTTTGGCCCCACAGCAGCTTGACTGGAACTAAGAGACTTATTTCCAAGGTCATGATTCCAGAGTGACTATGGAATGAACCGGAATGAAACTGCAAAAATAACAAAGTTTTCTAAGAGATGTGCTAGCAGAAGCAAAGCAACAAGAACTGTAACAGGGACAGAAAAGCAACAGCCAGCCTTTTCCAGAAGGAAGCAACAGAGAAGATGTAGAATCTGAACTTAGAATAGCCCTTTTGTCCACTCAATTAGGGGTTACTGGCAGTAGATGGTGAATACAAATTTTGATTGGCAGCATGGAAGGCTCAGAAATGTCCAGAAAATTAGGGAAGCATAGCTCTGGGAATTTGATGTCGCTGTGAATGAAAAGATGATGAGGGCTCTGATTTAATGAGCACGTAGTCTCCCTATAACATGGGTTCATCATAGGATTGGGTTATTGGAAGATGGTGAAAGGAAGGAGGTCGGGGACACACCTTACAGTTGCACTTCACTCTGGCCCTTTTATATAGTCCCCTTTTCTCTGCCCTGTCTACCAAGAAGTTAAAGAGCCTTTGGTGCTTACACTGCTAACATGATATTCTTCCAGGCCCATGGAGTCTAGGAGCCAGGAACAGAATGCTACAAAACATTGAACAGAATAAATGATTGTTCCCTTTATTTTATATCAAACATTGGCTCACAGTGATGAAAATTAACTAATGCACAGATCAGCAATAAAGTTACAACTTTGTTGGTGTTTACTTATTTATTTTGTGTAGACAGATCCTCTTCCTGGATGTAAGTCTGTGGCCATCCAGAGACTAGAAGAGAATGTAGGATCCCCTGGAACTAGAGTTACAGATGGTATTGGGAATTGAACCAAGGTCCTTTGGAAATGCAGCAATGCTCTTAACCACTGAGCCATCTCTCCAGCCTCATTAATGATTATTTTTAAAGTGGTTCCCTATCCTCTCCTTCTGTTAAAATGAAACACACCAAGCTCAGAGATCAGCTATAAAGAAACCAGCCTGAAGCAAACTTGTTAAAAATAAAATATTTTGTAATCAGCACCACTATATCCACACCACAGGATGATCTTTCTTGTACACATTCACATCATACCACACATTTCTCTCACATACTCTATACACACACTAAGAGTTCACCTATCACACATAAAACTATGTAGATAGACATGTAAACAACATACACACACACACACACACACATATTTACACATAAGCCCAATGCAATTGGAGAATTTTTAGGAAGAAATATGTAAGACACAGAGAGAGAAATAAAATTAAAACAAAAGAAAAATAAAGTCAATAAGGAGACTTTTAAATAGTTATTAGCAAACTGTTTCTGCAACCTACTCTAACAGCTATACTTACCTAGTTTCTGCTAATTTTTAATTATATAAGTCGAAAAAATTACCTATTGAAAAAATCATAATTAGTTATTACATATTTGATGCAGTAGATTTTCTTTGGAATTTTAAAATTAAATTTACATATGAACATATTTATATATTTATATATTAAAATATACATAAAATATGTGTGTGTCTGTGTGTTTAGGAGGACAACCTCTGGTATCTGTCCTTGCCTTTACCTTGTTTGAGGCAGTGTCTCTTTGCTGTTCTATTCCTTTGTGTATGCCAGGCTAGCAAGGCTACCAAGTTCTGAGGATTCTCCTGTTTCTACATTGAGACCAGATGTTCATGTCATTATCCAGCTTTCAAATGGGTTCTGGGGATTCCAACTTACTTCATCACACTTGCATAACCAGTGCTTTTACCCACTAAGCTATGTCCTCAGCTTTTCAAATACTTTCTAAGACAAACGTGATCTTCATTCTTTCTTGTTCTATAGGCCCCAGATGTATTTATCATACTTTAACATTTATTATAGTTTAAAATGTCAGAGACATATATCTCCTCTATTTTCCATTTGTTAGGATGTGGATGTAAATATATGGTAGGTCTGCCTAACTTACAGACATGCCCAGTATGTGACAGAAATTCATGTCATAACAGCTTAGCTTGCCTCTCTAAGATCTGTGATAGGATTATCTTTGGTGCGTCCAAGAAAATGTGAAAATAATAATTCAGTACTTTTAATAGTTTAATGTGACAATGCTATTACCACAAGGCACAGTTGAACACAAGTCTATATTATTATCTATTTTTGTATAATCACTCAGCAAAACTTGACAGCTAGAATTACTGAGGGAAGTTGTGATAACGAGAATAATAATTCTTCAAAATTATGCAGTTTGGCATGGGTTTTGATATGTGCACCTGCCAACAATTACTTTTCAGCCTAGAGAATAGCTATACTCTAATTATAGGATGTATGGTGCAGGGGCTTTTTGCCATGCTGCATACTCTATTAGATGAAATGTTCCCAAATTTACTGGCAAAAGTCTATGAATGCATAGTTGGTTATAAGTTGCATTGCAATTGACAGTATACAGAGGGTCATACATAATAGGTGCTAAAGAAATATTTACTAAAGTTGCCTGTTATGCACTATGTATATCTCCTGCCTGTTGTCCTTCCTTTATGGTAATGTGAACAAAAATAATTTGAATACCACAGTCTATGCTCTGTGTTCCACTATTTGAAGTCTTAGCATCTCTTATTTTCATGATGTGTACTGAGCTCTGCCTCCAACAGGAGATAATACCATTCCCAGTTAGGAGCTTTCCTCAGGTTTGCCAGCTAAAAGTAATGTGATAAGGTTTGAATAAATTCACTAAGGTTTTTTTGTGTGTGTGTGGATATGGCATGACAGTGACTTTCTTTTCACTGAATATCCACTTCTTATTTATACCATTTCATTCTCGACCACTTGACCCCACTTTGGGTAAAATTCTTGTAAATCATTTGGGCCTATACTGAAAAGGAAAATGTACTATTGCTATCATCCATGTCCACTATTCATGTTCATTGCATCCTAGACTATCAGAAGGAGATCAAGTGCAGTTAACAGCAGCCCCAAGTGCTACATAAGTGTATAAAACACTTACTGCAGGAAATCATTTAATTCTTAATAGCTACAAGTAAGCATCCTTGATTTTTAATTTGTGTACTAATCTGATTTCAGAGCACATGTATAATCAGCTTCAATAGTCCACAAGCACTATTTTCCATCCAAATTGGCTGGAATTCAATTTTTATTCATCCTTTGAGAAGACCGTCAGTTTCATTGACAGGTGCTAAAAATATAAAAAGGAATAAGATATCTTGTTAGTCTATTTAAGAGAGAGGTCTCATTAGCTCATGCAGGCTTTGAACATGCCAAGTAGACAAACTTGACCTCAAACTCCTGATTTGCCTGCCCCCATCTTCTGAGTGCTAGTATTAAAGGCATGCACCACCATGCCCAGTTTTATGTGGTGCTAGGGATCAAATCCAGGGTTTCATGCATGTTAAACAAGCACTCCAGCAATTGAGCTGCATCCCAAGCCTTAAACTTCCTTTCCAATAAACCTCTCTATGCTAGTGGAAAAACACATAGCCACAAAACACTGCCGTAAGTACACAGATGCTATCTAGCAACTGTAAAGAACTACCATTGGCTAGTCCATCTATCGGTCAAACTTCACCTATTTATAAGACCTGGGAGCTGGAAATTTGTGGACACAGAAGCACCTTTGGCAGTGAATTCAGCATCCTGGAAGGTTGTCAGAATGACTGATCCCGTAAAGGAGTATTAAGAGATTTGCTGAATTCTTCCTGAACAATGAGGAGTGTTACAGTGTTATCATCTAAATAGAGCATTGCTTGAGCATAAAAAGGAAAGAGAAATAGATGGATTTAGAAGAAATGCTGCTCAAGTACGCATGTGTATGTAGGTGAATATGAGACAATAGATGGGATTTTACAGGAAATGAGAGTGAAAGGTGAGACTAAGACAATGACACTGACAAGAGACCCTTTGAGATGTGCTAAGCCAGTATCTTCCCAGACAGCATGTGTGGTCTCATTTTCATACATCCCTTTAGAGTGTATCTCTCTAAGAAACGTTTTACTTGAGACAGACACAACTGCTTTGTGAAGGACAACTTAACTTGGAGTATCTTAAATAATTATAAAATCTAGAAGAAATCTGCTTGTCTTCTGTAGTAAATCCTATTTCCTTTCATAACAGAATAGTTAATAGAATTTTTAAAGGAAAATTCTTATAGGCATTTGCTTTCTGTCTCCCAGTCCCATGCTCACTCAGTGGAAGGCTCACAGGATATGCTGGAAGAAGGAAATGGGCACCTAAAATAAAAATAACCAACAATTAACTGTGAAGAGTCAGCTGGGGTATCAATCCAATTAAATGATAGCAATAAGATCTTAATCTTGTAGAGTTTCTTTTAAAAATTGTTTATACTTATTTATATGTGAGTATGTGTGCATATGCAGGTGCATGTGCACATCAACAGACACCCCCACACACAAACATACATATTATGAAGACCATAGGACAACTTAGAAGAGTCAGTTCTTGCCTTCCTCATTAGAGTTCCTAGGATAGAACTCAGACCTTTAGGGTTGGTGGCAAGTACCTTGACACACTGAGCTGTGTCACCAGACCAATCGGTTTGACTTCCTGTAGTGAAGCACCATAGGCTGGGTGGCTTCAGGGCCCTAAAAACACATGTTTCACAGTTGTGGATGGTAGAAGCTGAAGTCTCTTAACTTGGCATCTGGCAAGGGCTCTGTTTCTGGTTCATACACTGTGTCTTCTAGCTGTAAGCAAGTCTCAGGGGCCTTCCATTTCTTCCCCACTAACCTTTTCCAGGTGCCTCACCTTGCTCTCTATCAAAATTACAGCCTATTTTTTCTTGAATTGATATTGTTATATATGCAACTAATTATATAAATACAATTGCTTAGTTGGTCTAGTGTTACTTGTTATGCATATGTTTTTAGGGCTGACCACGTGGTATTAGATAACAAACTACAGGGCTCATCCCTGGGGAAGACGATTCTTCCCACTCTCAGCATGCCTTAGTTACCTGTGGTTCTCCATTTATGAATGGAACCCTGAGAGGTATCCCTCTTCCATGTTAGTATGTCTATTGCTGTTGTACTTCCTCAGGTCTTTTTTAGGCAGCCATATTGTTGAGATATTATGGGGAAACCTCGCTGTCATTTCTAGAAGACACAGTTTTATAGCAGATTCCTACTTCCTCTGGTTCTTAGTCTTTACACATCTTCTTCCACAATGTTTCCTGAGCCTTATGTGCAGAAGTTGTGCTATAGTTTATCAGTTGGGATAGGGTATCTATGATCACTTGTTCTCTGTATTTTGGCCAGTTGCATTTTTCTGTAATAGTCTCCATTTCTTGCAAATAATGTATTTTTAATTAGGTTTGAGGATTTCACTTAACTGTATGTATAAGGATAAATATTTAGAATGCAGCTAGGAATTATATTTGTTAAGTTAAGTGACAGGGGTAAGTTCTATATAATATTCATGACTGTCTTAGTGTCTGGTGGTTGGCTAGGTTTTCATTATCAAGAAGGATTTCCCTCCTGTTGAGTGAGTGTTAAATCCAGTCAGAGAGTTGTTGGTTACCACCAAGATATGGGTGTTACTGCTGCACCCTTGGGGTAATCATATCATACTAGTCATTACTGTGGTTCCTAGGTATTGCAGTTGGGTAGGACTATTGGTTGCTTCCTTCCATTGGCAGATTTTATAGCACCTTCTTGTACTGTGAAAGCTAGTCCTCAAGGAGTAGTCTTTCAGGTCAGATCCAGCTCAGATCCTGTGGATCTTGTTCAAAGCTCTTGGTGTCCTCAGTAATAGGAATTTATCTTCAATTTCTGGAAGATAAACAATGGTAAGAGCAGTAGTCTATATTGTATTTTGGGTCTTTTGGACTTCCTCGATTAACAACTTGAAAAGGGGTTTCTCATAATTGGTATTGGGATTTTTGTTAGAGAGTATAAGCCCCTTGGGGGAATTATTGTCAGCCCAACTGGAATAACTTCATTTTACACACACACACACACACACACACACACACACACACACACACACAGAGAGAGAGAGAGAGAGAGAGAGAGAGAGAGAGAGAGAGAGAGAGAGAGAGAGAGAGAGAGTTCTATGTACTAATGGGCACTAATCCAATTCACAGCTCCAGCGTAATGACCCAACTACTTCCTGATACTATCACTTGGGGGTTATAATTTCAATATAGGATCTGTAGGCCCTGTTTGAAACACCTGATAATAAGCAATATATTATAACTTATAGTACAAAGGGAAACATTTCATCATGGTAGGAAGACATGAGAATGAAGTAAATGGTCATAGTCTGTCTTTAGTCACAAAGCAGAGGGTGTTCAGGAAGGAGGGACAGGCCATAAAATCTTGATAGTGGAGGAAAGAACTGATGATGCAATCTCTCTCTCTCTCTCTCTCTCTCTGTCTCTCTCTCTCTCTCTCACACACACACACACACACACACACACACACACACACACACACAAATCTCAGAGTAGGAACTGAAGAGATGGATGATTGATTAAAAGTGTGTACTGTCCTAACAAAAGGTAGAAGTTCAGTTTCCAGTACCTGCATGGGGCAACTCCCTATAACTCCAGCTCCAAGGGGATCTGCTGTCTCTAACTCCTATAGGCATCAGACTTCAAGTGTAAATTTTGGAGCAATGATACACACACACACACACACACACACACACACACACACACATACACACAAACACATACACTCTACCAACCATAGCAACAAAATAAAAAAATGCTCTGAGTTACCTACTTCCTCTAATGGGATCTACATCCTGAACAACAGTATTATCCAAAATAGCACCCCAAGCTGGGGACTAAGCATTCAAACTCATGAGCCTATGGTGCTGTGGAACAATCCCTTTCTACAATATAAATATGTATTACTCTCATTTGCCAATAAAAAGCTGAGTGGCCAATAGCAGGGCAGGAAAAGATTGAGCTTGAGTATGAGAGTCATACTAGGAGAATTCTGGAAAAGAAAGGTCAGAGTCAGAGAGTTGCCAGCAAATACAGAGAAGCAAAATGAGATTGTTGTACTGACAAAAGGTATCAAACCACATGGCTAAACATAGGTAAGAATTATGGGTTCATTTAGTGTAAGAGCTAGTTAGTAACAAGCCTGAGCTATTGACTGAGCATTTATAACTAATTTAAGCCTCTGTTTGGTAATTTGGGAAGTCACTGTATTCACTGTTGGGTATTTGGAAATAGGCAGTCGAGACAGGAAATGTCTGGTTACACTATGGGGTATATCTCATATGACCCTTATACTAGGACTTGGTTCTCTTGAGTTCAACTTGAGTGTTTTAACACTTCCAGTTTCTTTAGTCTCATTTAATCCCTTATATCACTTGAGTGCTTAATTCAACTTAAAAATGAAAAGGAAATTGTAAAAATGTAAAAGGAATTGGCAAGGTGAAGTGGCTGTATCATTTGTTGTCCAGTCTCTGCATAATGGGAAAATGTAGGGCTTGTCTCAAGTCTTTGCTAGAGTAGTCTGTGAATCTGGATCATCTCAAAATGATAGCCATTTCAAAACTGTCCTGAGCAGTTTGTAGTCCAAAGCCGATCTTTCCATGGTGTTAATCAGCTTAATGGTTTTACCACAGTCTATGTGGAATCATCTTTGTGGGGTCCCATCATCCTTTTGAAGATTTCAAAGTTGCTGTTAGGCATGGTCATGGTTCCCTGCAGACATTTTGTTTTGTTTTATGTTTTTTGGTGCCTCCTCTGTGGTTTGGAGCAATCACAGTCTGATAAATGTCTGTCTCTTCGAACCATGAATGTTCTTCCCTAGAAGAGAAAATCTTCCCAGCAATTTCTCCCCACCCTTCGTCTTGCCAAACTTCTCCAAACTAACCTTTGCTGATGTTGTTTTGTAACATGATGTTCTTGGCAATTGTTCTCTGAACAAGTAGCAGTAAACCCTTCAACCTAGGAAGCAGCATCACTGCAGTCACCAACATGATGAGAAGGAGCCTACAACTTGGAGCAGCAGTCATTGCCTCCATGGTCCCACTGCCACCATTTATAGCTAGTCTCCGGCCGGCCATAGGTTCTTCTTAGCATACCTCCTAGGCCAACCTCAAACTCAGGATCCTCCTGCCTCTGCCTCCTTTGGCAAATCCTACCAGCATGCTCCACCACAACCGGCTGAGGGTAGCTCAGGTCTGAGTGGGGGCCTGAAAGGCCACAGGCAAATGTTTTTTTTGTGAATTTGTATCACAAATGTTGGGTGCCAGATGTATCAGGAATTGTTAGAAGGTCTTATCAATAAAAAACAAACCTGGAGCCAGGTACTGGGGTCAATGCTGGAAGATCAGAGAAGCAGAACAAGCCACAGCTTCCTCACCTCGCAATTCATCAGCTGATCCTGTTTCTTCAGACTGGAAGCCTCTGAGTCCTCATCCTTAATGAATCTCAGCTGAACTGCTGCTCAAAAGCCTAAAAGTTTAACCAGCACTAGTTCCTGGTTTCATGCCTTATATACCTTTCTGCTTTCTGCCCTCACTTCCTGGGATTAAAGGCGAGTCACCATGCCTGGCTGTTTCCAGTGTGCCTTTAAACTCACAGAGGTCCAGATGGATCTCTGCCTCCCAAGTGATAGGATTAAAGGTGTGTGTGCCACCGTTTTCTCACCTCTATAGCTAATGGCTGTTCTGTTCTCTGACCCCAGATAAGTTTATTAGAGTGCACGATATTTTGGGGAACACAATAACACCACATAAACTAAAGACTTTCTTGTTAATGGAATACAAACAATGCCCCATACTTGGCATGTGTTTCTCTTATCAACATGGATAACTGTTTATTTCTGCTTTATAGCAGCTTTTCTATATTTTGAGATATGATTGGAATTCTCTTATTTATAAAGCTTAGCATAATAAATTAAAATCACATCTACACTTTAAGAAAATACTCATTTATTTACACAATATACTGAAATACAAAATATACTTTGGTACAGGTAAAATATTTGAATAAATCAGATGAGAAGAATCATGGAGGGACAATTGTTGGTGCAGTTGATAATTCTGTGTAAAGTGGGTAAGGAAGGAAAGTGTCAACTATGTCACTATGTCAGTAGTACAAGCATAAATACTTACCAATGTCTACTAAAATTACACACAAGTGAACAAAGTAATAGACAAATTCCTATGTTTATTTGTATGTAATGAGATGCCTGAAGGAATCTTGTTGCTTAGCATACATCTACTTTCAGCAGGACTCAGGACAGAGTCCCCAAACTCTTGGAGCAGAGTGTCAATCTCTTTTGTCATCATGGAGGGAATATAAACATCATGCCTGTTTATAAATATTCTCTTTCTCATCTGTGACCAAATAGACAAACCATTGCTGAGAAAAGCCTGCATATATTCAATGTCCCAATAAAGTTTCCCTTCGTGCAAAACAGTGGAAAGGAAAACGTGTAGCTCTGTTCACTGCAAGGTTTCTTTTCACTTTTGGTACCCAAATGATCAAGACACCATGGTAACAGCAGACTGTGTTTGGCTTCCTTCAAGTTATATCTAGACCCTAATATCTAAAAGGTATAAAACAGTGTTGCAGGATCGTTTGAGAAAATGGAAGAGTTAGGAAGTAGATCAGTTTAGAAGTTCATGAACAACTGAAGAGGACAACGGTTTCTTGTATATCTTAGTGGATTCTCTAACAAAGTTCAAGCAAAAAGTTTTCATATTCATATGCCATCACCTCTCTAAAGGTCATATCATCACCTCCTTCATTTTGCTTTGCTAACAAAATTATTTCAATGAGCTAAAATTAAATGTTATCTTACTTTTAATACTAAAGTCCTTCTGATTATTTTAATAACATGCAAATTGCATCTTTATAACTCAAAGTACATAATAACCTGAGTAATGATCCAATGGATTAATTTTGCATTAAAATTTATTCAATTAATTAACAGCAGTTCATTGATATTATAAATGTGCAAAAACATTTCCCCATTAGGAAACAAATGATAGCATGGTTAAAAAGAGGGACACTTCAGATTCTACTTTATTTATTATGTGGTTAATACAGACAAATGCATTCATAAGACGGACACTGTGTCCCTTTTCCTATACTGATTTAAAACAATTAACAATGGATGATTTAAAAATCATAATAACAGAAAATAAACATTTGTCTTCATTTTGGTCATTTCCTTTTCAGAGTGACAGTATAACTTCACCTGGATATCACAAGTGAGGTGACTGAATAGTCAAAACCACTTGAAATATATTATGATTTAGGAACTCACTGAGTCGACATCTGAAAACAGACAGTACTGGAAGGTTCTGAAGGCTAATCTAGATGTAACAACTTACTTTTCAGCAAGTAAATTATGGAAATTAAGAGAATAGACTTCTACTGACACTACTAATAAGTTGTAGGCTTCATCTTAATATGTGAAAGCAAGTCTTTTGCTATAACAGGAAAAAAATCCCAAAACTTTTGAGACCTGTAGAAATATAAGTATCCTTTATGGTTTGTCACTGAACTCATAACTTATCTAAAATGGATACCTTATTTTGCTACTCCTTTCAGTGTTTTTCTTCTATTCTTATTGTTTTTTTATTATTCATGTATCAACTTCTACTCATTTTAATTTTTATTATGTATATTATTAATGTGTGTGTGTGTGTGTGTGTATGTGTGTGTGTGTGTATGCATTCCACAGTACTCTTGTGTAGGTCAGAGGACGATTTTTTGAGATCAGTCCTCTCCTTTCACCTTTACATGGATTCTGGGGATTGAACTCAAGTTTCAGGACTACATTAGGCTTGCATTCCAAGTGCCTTTTACCTCTGACCCATCCCACTGGCCTTTAAACTCCTAGTCAACCAATTCACTGAAGTTCTTTATAGTAAATTCAATTGATGATATTTTGCATTGCATTAAAATTGACAGTTGACAGAGCATCTAAATGTCTGGTAAATTTGTCAGCAAAGAAAGAATTTTTAAGTTAACATCATATATTCTAAACCCACTCCAGTAAAAGTTTTTTTTTTTTTTTTTAATTTCAGTATCTTATTGACCTACTTTAAGAGACAATAGCAAATATGGGATATCAACACTAGTTTCTTATAAAACATCAAGGTATTTCAGGCTTCATAAATGCAAACTAGCCCTGTGTAAATAGATAACTTAGCAATAAAATCCCTTCCTGTCTCTCAGGACCAACTGACCCATGCCCCAAGTGTTGTTAACTGCTGAATTTAACAAAAGACGTGGAATGGTAAATGAGTATTGATCAACAGCTTCCAGAGAGGATGCTCAATGATATTACACAGAGTGCCAGAAAAAAAAATCCATGCTCATGCTCATTTAAGGGAAGTCATTTAAAGTTTTATTCTAACTGGAGAATCAGAATATAATAGCAAGGAACAAAATATGACCATGGTCAATACTATAGACTGTGAACAAACCAAATGGGCAGAATATTCATCACTGGGGAGGTACACTAGAAAGAAATAATCTATGCCAAAGGAAACAGGAGCTTTGGGAGAACATGTCCACTGTGATGGGGAAGAAAAATGCCCTCATTCTGACTAAATGAGAGATGAAGAATAGGGAATCCTAAATTTGAACTTAAAGTTCAAAAGCAAATTTTGTCTGAAATTGCTACTGACAAATTCTAATCTGGAGATGCACACATAGCAATAAATGTCTAAAACAATACTACTTTTATAACAACTAATGGGGTCCTCAGAGAATCTAAAAACAGAAATCAAGGACTAACAATAGGAATAAAGGATTTTAAGAGCATTTGAGTGAAATGACATTGAAACAAATCATTAGTAAAATCTAGAATCCATTGACTCCCATAAAACTTCTTTACATATCAAATATATCTGATTTTTACATATCAGTAAAATATGAGAAAAAGCATGCTTAAGTCACAGGTATCAGTGCTTGAAACTGCTTCTCATAAAGATTCATCTATTATGAATATTATGATGTTTGGGGAAGTACAGAAATAAAAGTAGTACATAAAAGAAAATCTTTGCTGTAGTTGGATGTTAAAAAATGCCCTAATTATCACAATTAGTAAAACTTTAATAATAAGTACAAACTCTTTCTTAGCTGTAACAAATGGTGATAATAATAGATAATGAGAGATAGATGATGATAGATTAATAGTAGATTGACAGATGATGATTATTGATAGATGATAGATAGATAGATAGAGCAAATAGAAAACTAACATTTGTTAATATACTTATATAAAAATTATATATCTATGCATCCTAAATAAATTTTATATTTAAAAAATAAAGTAACTAAACTACATTGGTCTTAAGTCAAAATTTCCAAATGTAACTTAACTTTTAAAGGAAACATATTTCTTTCTTATAGCACATAATCTAGGCACACTGATGAAATTTGGCTAATATCAATTTGTTAAAATTCAACCCAATTATCTTTTGTTATCACTATTCAACTATGAAATAATTGAATTTTGTGGATACTAAAACCAATCTTTTATTAAATGCTTAATACATCTTATATCATTTAATGAAATGAATTTCAATTTGTTATAAATGTAATGTTGTGAAATTAGCACTAAACTTAAGCAGTGTCTAATGTGTGCTTCTGTTAGCTTACTGCTGCCAATGAGTTTGAAGAAGGAACTCCATTTTTTTCTCTTATGTGTTTTGACCACAATTTGAAACTTCGTTAGTAGAAATTCTAGTGAAGAAAATATTACACTGCTTTGATCTAAAATATAGTATCTACATGGTGTGTCTATTATATAAGGATTACATGCCAAATATGAAAGTTAATTTGCATATTTTAAAATCTGCTTTTGACAAGCATCAGTGAATTTTAGTGTATGCTTTATATATAAATTATTAAATTAATGACAGGTGATAGAACAATAATAAATAGATACAAATGAGATAGCTACAAAACACACAGAGAGACAGACAGATAAATAGAACATTAATATGCATATTGTCATTATTTGGGACTGAGAATCTCTACAGTCAGTTCTGGCCTGTCTTATTGCATATATAGTTCCTAGAATGTGCCTCATCTTCTAAAATCAATACAGTCAGACAAGCTTTTGCTGAACCTGCTTTCTTCACTTCCAGACCCCAGTTGCTGCAGAGCTTGGATGAATGGATTAACAACTGTACATCAGAAAGAATAGTGTGCAGGAGAGTCCCAAGTCACCCCCGCAGCATTTCTGTAGTGATGCTGAAGAGAAAGGGTCCTGAACCTGAGGATAAGTCCTGATCTAGTTATTCTGACCAGCGGCCACAGGGGTGATCAGTACCACCTAGGGTTTAAGAATTTAGATCTTCTGAAATGTAGCCAGGCTCCATGTGGACCTGAAGCAAGACAATAAGGTTCTGTACTGATATTTGTGGAGCTTTGAGGGAATTAAAGTAGCTCTTCAATGCTTCTCCTCAAGCCTTCTCTGTACTTTAAAGCTTCTTGAGAAAATACTCTATATGTTAATTGCAGTGTAAATATTTTAAAATTAATCTACTGAGCTACTTCTTTAAAGTAGCTCATGTTGAGGACATGGTCAATAAATTTAATAAGAGATGAATCATCAAAATTTCACTCAAACCCTACTTTGAACCCAAAGTTGAGCTAAGGTTTGTGACAGATATATTAACTTTCCGTGCAATACCCTTAAGGAGTTAACAATGTATTTAAGATGATGATTATAATACATGGCACAAATGTGACTATAAGACAGCATGTAATTGAGAGCTAAATTGTGTGGAACATCGTCTACATACTGTCAAAGTTGGAAGGAGATAAATTAGTGGGAGATGAAACACAAAAGCACTGTGTACAAGCAATTGAGCTACATCTTTAAAAGTAGATCTCAAGTGAATATGGTCAAAATAGAGAGACTGGGTTCAGGAAGAAGAGAAAGATAAGAGAATATTCAGGAAGAGTAGAGGTTTAGCCCTTAAGCAGAACTAAAATACAAATCAAAAACATGGAAAGTAACCATCATATCTTCTGACTAATAGCTCAGAACAAGGTATACTTCCAAGTGACACCATTCTTAGTTCTCATTAAACTGTTGGAAGTGGGAGCCATTATTTTCTCATTTTAAACACACCAGCTGAGGCAGACTAAAACTAAATTGTCAAAGATCCTTCTGCTAATGCATTGTAGATGAAGATTCAAGCCACCCCAAAATGTAGAAGATTCACAAGGAAGAGGTTGGGATAACGTCAAAAGGATACAGGATCTAAGTGCTGTACTACCTCACTCTGTAGAGCACAATTCTCTTTTACACTTTTATTGAAAATACATTTTTATATAATATATCCTCATTAAGATTTTCCCTCCTTCTACTCTTCTCAGTTCCATCCCTTTCCCCTCCCATCATGATCCACTTCCTTTCTATTTTTCACTAGAAAACCAACAGGCTTCTAAGGGATACTAATAAAATAAAATATAATAAGATAATAAAACCAAATACACCGTAATGGTAAAAAACAAAAAAAAACAAAACAGAAGGAAAAGAGCCTGGGGAAAAGCACAAGAATTAGATATAGATACGCAGATACCTGCTTGTTCACACACTCGGGGATCCTTTAAGAACACTAAACTGGAAGCCGTAAGATATTCCCAAAGGATAAGGGAGAAAGAGAGAGAATAAGATAAAAGCAAATATAAGAAGAAAGGAGAATCTAATTAACAAAGGATTTACAAAGACTTCAAGGATTTAGAAAAGTGCCCTAAGGTAGGAAATATTGTGAACAACCCAAAGATCATAAAAATGGAGAGGAAAGAGTTTAAGCCAATACATGCAATCCAAGATAAGATAGCACATAACAGGCTAATACAGTAGTGTTTTATGGTATATACTTGTATTAATTTTAAATATACTGATTATATGATATGTAATACAAGTCTTTATGATAGACACTGTTAATTGCTAGACTACACTAAATGAAATACACTGTATAGATAATGTAGAAAAAAATACACTGTAAAGTAAATACACAAAATACTTCATTCCACTGTGCCAGAGACAATCAGGATATTTACTTTATTACTTATTTGTTAATATGTATATGTATATAGATATAGATAGATGACACAGATATAGGTATTGGTATTAAGATTTACATTTTTATAGGCTTTTGTTTGATTTTTCTTTTTAATTTTGTGTAGTTGGACAAGGGAACTCCTGCAATGGTGTGAGTGTGGCTGTCAGAGAACAACTTATAGCGGCTGGCTCTCTCCTCCTACCACATGGGTTCCAGGGATCAAACTCAGGTGGTTGTGATTGACAAAAAGTGCCCTTACTCACTGAGTCATCTCACTGGCCCTGCCTCCTATATCATCATGAGGATAAAACTACTCAGATCTGAAGGCTGTGCTTTTTGTGCAAAAGATAGAGGAAGACTCAGTCATCTAATATATTTTAAGTACACTTCTCTAGTGTATTTTTTCAGCTGTTTGTGGAAACCATTAAAGATACAAAGTGCTGCCAGGCAGTGGTGGCGCACGCCTTTAATCCCAGCATTCAGGAGGCAGAGCCAGGTGGATCTCTTTGAGTTTGAGGCCAGCCTGGGCTACCAAGTGAGTTCCAGGAAAGACGCAAAGCTACACAGAGAAACCCTGTCTCGAAAAACCAAAAAAAAAAAAAAAAAAAAGATACAAAGTGCTAAAAAATCAAAATCAGAATTGGTCAGTAGTGTGTTTTGTTTATTTATATAGACTTTGCTGTTTTTGCCCTTTTCATAGAGCAGAAACCCATCATGCTCATATACCAGCAAGCCATTTTTTAAATTGTAAATGTTGATTTCCCCTACCAATCCCTGGAAACTTCTCTTGAGCAATTATGACAATCCACACCATAGTTATGTCTTTTTATGGGACTTCTAATATTATAATTAATTTATAATAAATTAGTTCATAATAAATATGCAATGCATATAAACAGAATGTTGTATTTTGCTTCATAGTATTATATTTTCTTATTAAAAGCTCATTCATTATCATCTGCTAAAATCAGAGAACTGCATTAATATATGTCAGTTTTGAGTAGTTCCTTGCGAAGTATTACTCTTTCAGCTAGTTTTATTGCTTTAAGAAGATATGCCCTTCCAAGATATCATTAGTTTTTCTTTTCTGTTTTTTTTTTTTTGTTTGTTTGTTTGTTTGTTTTTTGGTTAGGCTAGTTGATTTTCAAGCTTCTGGGATTGTCCTGTCTCTGCATCTCATTTTCAAGTAGTAGATCTGGATTAGAGATGAACTCCACATCTCAGTTTTACATAGGTTCCATGCGTTTCAATTCACATCCTTATACAAGACCAGTAAGCTCTTTAACCAACTGAGCCATCTCCCTACCCAATGAATCAAGTTTTCTTTTAAATCTCTGTGTGTCTGTATGTGAATACATGCATGTATGTTGTACATATGTAAGTACATACATATATATGTATAGTCATATACTGTCATACATATTCATAGGCACACATGTGGTTAGAGATGCAAATACAATATATGAATATACACTATGTATATGTGCTACACATATTTCTTTGCTATACTGTCTTCACTCTACATAAGTAATAGAGACAAAATACTCAGTCTAAATTCCTATTACTGAAATGAAAATTGAGTAAAATAGACAAATTTGGTTATTTTAATGTTTTTTCAGAAAATTTCAGAATGAATTGCCAGCCCCCTGTTATCCTCTCTTGTCCCCCTCCCAAACTGAAGTTACTTAAGTGCTGAACCATACTATATATTAAGTCTCAAACCCTGGGTGGTGTCTATTTAACATAGCCAAGCAGACCAGGCCACCAGGTTCTCCCAGTATCCCCAAGTCCTTACGTATCACAGGGTATGGTTGGCATACCCTGTTCTCTACTCCTGAATTCTCCAGCAGAGGGGCTGGGCTGCCCTTCCCCCAGGGCTCTTTCCTATATCCAGCCATTTGGTTATCTACCCCCTTTTCACCTTTTGCCCTCCTGGCTGCTGCACGTGGTCCCTCTCTCTCCCCTCTCCCCTTCTCCTTCCCTTCCTCCCATGGCTCAGGGTCATGTCCACTCTGGACTCTGCCAGATTACCCTCTCTCTGCCTATGTTCTCCCTTTTATCTACAGCAAACTTTCTCCTTCACCATACCTAGAAATAGTCATGCCCTTTCCTTTTTATTTTTTCATTCATTATACTACAGTAAAAAGCAGTTCTCTTCACACCTCTGCCAAGAAAGTCTCTTGATATTCATTTCATCTGAATAAAAGTGACCAAAGGAAACAGTGTTGAAAAGCTTACACTATGTCCTGATAAGATAAAAAAACCTCTACTGCATTAATTTTAAATAGTTTCTCCAAGTATTACTCATGTTGATCACATTTAGAGCTCAATATGACTTTTTATCTTTAAAATTCTTTAAAGATAATTTTACTATTTACTAATTTAAAATTCTTTAAAGATAATTCTTCTCTATATTTTCTTCACCCTACATAAGTAATAGACTTTATTACACTAAGTTACATTCTGAAAAACTAGCGTCTTTCAAAACTAATTTATTTTCAAATGTTAACATTTAAATATAAAATAATTTAATCATTATTGTGGGCTTTTAGGATATTTTTAAGTTCTTGACTTCTGACAGCTTACTATAACTTATATTTAGACAATAGGCATATTTCAATTACGTATTACTTGAGGAGATTAATGGAATTGTTATAGTTTCCCTCACTGCATTGTGTTTCTCTGCATGAGGTGAAAAAGCAGAGCTGTTGAGGAGAATTTTCTTTACCTCACATCACATTTTTGAAATATCCCTTACATCTCTCCCTTCTGGTGAAGGCATTGGGGGAGGCAGAAGAGGAGAAGACCTCACATTTAAGTAGCATTAATTCAATCAGAGGAAGGGATTTGTAGTTGACATCATCTTCCAGTGAGGCTGTGAGACCTTCCTTTCAGCACACTAAGTCCTTACTTTCTTTACTGGAAAGGCAAACTTGAATCTCTGGTTCTGAAGGCACCAAAGATATTATTTTTTAATGATTCTCTTTATGTGTTAATTTATTTTTGAAACATAAAATTCATTAATTTGAATGTGAATATTGGTATGTTAAATTAGCTATGGTATTTTCTTTCTTTTAACAACTTGTTTTTCTCTTGTAATGAAAATTTTCATTTGTGAATATGCAAATGGTATGATTATTGCTTCTTTTGTAATGTGTCAATCACAGCTGCTTCCTAGACTTTGAGAAGAAAATGTTTAAATCACTTTGTTCTGTGTTCATGAGCACTAAGTAACAAATGCATCATATTTTTCCTATGAAAGTTTTCCATCAGGAGGAACTAACCAAGGTTGTGATCCTGGCCTGCTGCCAAGGCCAGAAAAGCTGTCATTCTGAGATCACTTTTCACTTGTCGAAGAAGATACTGTACCTCGCACACACTGGATCTTCTCCTCATAGAGATGTAGTACTTCGCTGCTTTGTAGATTTCCTTGTTTTTCAAACATGTTGGTAAATTGTATTAAAATTGAGTTTGTTTAGATCTCAAATATCTCATCCACATAGTAATCAAATAGTAATAGGACATCCTGAAGGCTAATAACCTACAAAATGTTCCTTTAAAAATGGGAGAAACTTGACTGCCATTACTGGTTCACATCAAGGAGAAAGATCATCAACTAGGCTTTTAATTCCTGCCTCTAATACAGCCTTCTTTTCATATAAGAAGAATTTGTGTTTGTAAGTAAACAGGCTTCTCAGTCTGTTCCTTAAGATTCTGGGACTGAAGTCCAATTGTCAGTTGGCTCTATGGCATTAGTCAATTACTTTAAGAACATGTTAATCCCAAAGATTAATCTGTTAATCCCAAAGATGGAAGGAGAAAGACCACCAAGCCAAATCACTGTGGCCAAGTTAATGAAAGCAAGCAATTAATAAAAGCAAGCTATTTTATTCATATACACAACCTGCCTCTTCCTAAGGCAGAGTTTGAGAGGTCAACATTGAATGTGAGAAAGAGAAGGCTTTTATAGCTCAGGGGTAGGGGGTTTTCCAAATGGTGAGTTTAGTGGGCAAAACACGTGAGGCTCTAGGTGCAGAATATAAGCATAGCAAGTGAGTCACTCCTGAAACAAAGACATAGTTGCAAAGTAGGCAAAAGAAGGTAATCATGGGCAGTCATATAACCTTTCAAAACAAAGATAGGGTTGCAAGATGGTTATGAAAAACTTTTTGAAACAAAGACATGATTGCCATTCCTGTAACCATTAGTACAGAACCATTTGGAGTTAAGATGACAGGTGGGGCATAGCCCAATCCTTGAGGAACAGAGGTTTACTCATAAATAGAAATGAACCTAATTTGTCTTTATTGTAAGACAGTGTTTAAGCCTAAGATGGAGGCTGGCTGGTTCTTGACATCCTTGTATTCCTTTTACTTTAGGAAATAATCCATGCCTTCAATTCCTGAGCCCTTCAGAGCTTTTCAACACAATTGTTGTTTTAGACACAACTGCCTCCCTCATCGTAAGTCGGTTGCTCCTTTTTGTGCTTTATAAATTTAGAATTTGGAAACTTATCTTCACTCCAGTTCCACTCAACTTCATAGGTTGTTGTGTGTCATAAACTCGTTTCTCTTCCATTTTAGTAGAGTTTGAAGAGAACAACAGCCAATATATGAATTGGACATTTTAAAATTTTACCTCTCCCTTCTTTCACAAATTTCACCTTCTAGTGAGGTACCACATCATCAATCTTTCATTTATATGATAGTAATGAACTTTAAATAAACTATTATAATATACACAATTTAAAAAAATCACATGATAATTTAGATATTTCATTTTATTCTATTATTATGAAGGAAAACATCTCATTTTGATAAGTCCTTTAATGGTTCTACATTGCTAATCTGAATTCTAAAGTAAAATTTAAAAGAGTCAATAGTCGGTAGTCTTGTTTTTTCCTTAAAATGTAAGAATCCTCCTTGTTCAGCAACTAAGTTCTTGAATAAGCTATATATTTGAAAATATTTTTTCAAACTCTTATTCTGTCTATAAGTTTTTAACATCTGTGTACATTAAATCATATACATAAACATCATTTAAACATGCCAGAAATCACTTTTAAGATATCTTATTATAGTATGGTGTTTGTCATTTTATTCATTTTAACAACTTAGTTTACTTGCATTCATTACATTGACAAGTTTGTAGACAATGCCACCACCTATTTCTAAAATTTTGAATTTCCCATTCAGACACTCCATACCCAATGAACTATAATTCCACTCTATTCTATTCCTACCCCTAGTAATGTATACTCTACCTTTTTCTCTAGGATTTTATCCATAGCAGATACTTTGCATATACACAATCACACACTATTTCCTTTCTTAACATTTTGTCATGTGGACAAGTTTTTGCAAAACTTTAAGCTTTAAGGTTTATCTCCATTGTAATATTTTCCGATTTAAATTTCATGAGTACATAAAACCAGTATATAAAACACCACATTGTGACTTCTATCACTTATTTATGTCCATTTGGATGATTTTCACTTTTGGGTCTCTGCTGCAATGAACACTGAAGCTCGTGCACTTGATTCCTAATTTCAATTAATTTGTGTAGAAACCAGAAGGTGGAATCATTTGGTCACTGTGTAACTTTATATTTTGATTTCAAAGCAATACAAAATCCTTCATATACCAGCATCCCATGGTCTTACACTTCCTCTAGTAATGCACACACACATTTTACTAATCATGTAATCAACAACAGACATCAAAAGAAAGACTATCTTATATATTTTACACTTAATTTCATTTTCTCTTCCCTCAGTTTGAGAATACTCATTTAAAGCTAAGAGAAAGAAACCTGTGGTGATATTTTATCTGTGCTGAAATGTGATTTTATTTGTATGTTAATAAATAAAGTTGCCTGGAGATCAGAGATAAAAGCGATCCATTAAGCAGAAGTCCAGCAGTGGTAGCACACGCCCTTAATCTGATCACATGGCAGGCAGAGTCTCTGTGTGATCAAGGACACAGCCAAGCGTGGTGACACGAACTTTTAATACCAGTACCAACCATAGGGACCTGGAGGTATGTATAGACAGGTAGTGACAAGGAAGTCATGTGGTTGGGTTTAGAGTCAATAAGAAAGCAGAACAGAAAGGCAATAAAAAGACAAGTCAGACATTAGAAGCTCTTTCTCTGGGGAAGCTACTGTGGCGAGGGGTAAGATAAGGTAGTCATGACTCTCTGATCTCTTTGGCTATTTACCTCTGTATTTGGCTCTGTGTTTCTTATTTACTAAGACTGTTTAGAATTTCATCTACAGAAACCAATGGCTGTCTTTGTATGGAGAACCCAGATGGGCTTTTCTTGTCAGCAGTTCTTTCTCTATTTAACTTATACACATATGAACTCTCTATAAATATCTTTTGAACATGCTATAAACAGTGATCTAACTTCTCTGCTCCAAAAATGTAAAAGCTTATTGTAACTATCTTTTCACAGTGGTGGTGATATAGTTTTCTAACCTCAAATATGTGACTTTTTGTTATAGATTTAATCTTGATGTATGTATATGTGTATGAGTATGATTACATGTGTGTAAGTACCTGTAAAGGACAGACAAGGGTGTCAGATCTCATGGAGCTAAAGTTACAAGCAGCAATGAGCTATGTAACATAGGTGTGGGGAAGTGGACTAGAGTACATGTTCTGAACCATCTAATCCCTGGATACATGACATTTTATCTTTTCAGCATCCTGTAGTTCTTAGAATTTTCTTAGTCTTTGGTGACATTCATATTTTATTAAGAACCTATCAACTAAAATTTTGTTAAAGGCCTATCATTTCCCACACTTTGTTTCATGTTGGCATTACATTTGACTCACATATGCAGTTGAATATACCCAACCCTCAGCTTTCCCTAACTGTAAAATTCAGCAGTCAAATATGAGAAACCCATATTCTCTAGTTGTAGAGAGGAATTTATGCAGTGTGCAGCAATAACATATGTGAAGCTGACTATGTTTGCCAAAGACATAAGAATATATGACTGATCTTTATAATTGTTTGTGCTTGAATTAGCTGCATAGCTATATTTGCATCATATACCCCACATTAAAAGAATTATGTACAACACAAGTGAGCTCTCAAGGTCATTAGCAATTTTCTTGTTCACATTTCATACTGTTGTATCAATACCAAGAAATAAAGTTGTATTGATTCAATTCTTTAGCACTTAATTTTTCTTTTTTTTTTAATTTTTTTAAATTTTATTTTATAATTTAATTTAATTTTATATATCAGCCACGGATTCCCTTGTTCTCCCACCTCCCGCCCCACCCCCCATTCCCATCTCCTCCATGGCAAAGCTCCCCTGCGGATTGAGTTCAACTTGGTACATTCAGTCCAGGCAGGTCCAGTCCCCTCCTCCAGGCTGAGCGAAGTGTCCCTGTATAAGGCCCAGGTTCCAAACAGCCAGCACATGCACTGAGGACAGGACCCAGTCCCACTGCCTGGGTGCCTCCCAAACAGATCAAGCTAATCAACTGTCTCACTTATCCAGAGGGCCTGATCCAGTTGGGGGTCCCTCAGCTATTGGTTCATAGTTCATGTGTTTCCATTTGTTTGGCTATTTGTCCCTGTGCTTTATCGAACCTTGGTCTCAACAATTCTCCTTCATAAAAACCCTCCTCTTTCTCACCAATTGGACTCCTGGAGCTCCACCCGGAGCCTGGCCATGGATCTCTGCATCTGGTTCCCTCAGTCATTGGATGAGGTTTCTAGCACGACAATTAGGGTGTTTGGCCATCCTATCACCAGAGTAGGTCAGTTCGGGCTGTCTCTCAACCATTGCCAGTAGTCTATTGTGGAGGTATCTTTGTGGATTTCTGTGGACCTCTCTAGCACTTTGCTTCTTCCTATTCTCATGTGGTCTTCATTTATCATGGTCTCTTATTCCTTGTTCTACCTCTCTGCTCTTGATTCAGCTGGGATCTCCCACTCCCCTAAGCTCTCTTTCCCTCGACCCTGCCCTTCATTACCCCCACTCACGTCCAGGTTGTTCATGTAGATCTCATCCATTTCTCTGTCATTGGGCGATCCCTGTGTCTTTCTTGGGGTCTTCTTTTCTAGGTAGCCTCCCTGGAGTTGTGAGTAGCAGTCTAGTCTTCTTTGTTTTACATCTAGTATCCTCCTATGAGTGAGTACATACCATGTTTGTCTTTCTGAGCCTGGGTTACCTCACTCAGGATGATTTTTTCTAGATCCATCCATTTGTCTGCAAACCTCATGATGTCATTGTTTTTCTCTGCTGAGTAAGCAGTATTCCATTGTGAATATGTACCACATTTTATTTATCCATTCCCCAGTTGAAGGGCATCTTCTGATTTAATTTCTATAGCAATATTTCTCTATCATTAATAATGTAATTATTAATATAATTTTTAGTAATACATTGTTTTTGATACATAGAAATGATCTCAGAAATTCAGAGATCAAGTTGTCCTTCATCACAATCCTCTCATTTGGAAAGCTCCATCTCAAAAAGGTTTCAAAATATTTGAAGAGAGAATCTCATGCATTAAAGGCAAGATAGAAGAAATGGATAGCTTGTCAACGAAAATGCTAAATCTTAAAAAAATCCAGGCACAAAACATCAAAAAAATCTAGACACTATAAAAAATATACTAATAATGGGATTAGAGGAAGTGGTAATCCAGGTCAAATGTACAGAAAATATTTTCAACAAAATCCTAGAAGAAAATTTCCCTACCTTCAAGAAGGAGATGCCTAACAAATAAAGGAACTGCTACAAGTGTCACCATCCCTGATCCGAAATTTTACTACAGAGTTATAGTATTAAAAACCAAATGGTATTGACCCAAAAACAGACACCCTGATTTATGGAATAGAATTTAAGGCCCACACATAAATCCACACACCTATGGACACCTTATTTTTGATACAGAAGCAAGAAATACACACTGGAAAAAAATGACAAATGATGTTCGTCAAACTGGATGGCTGCTCATAGAAGAATCCATATAGATCCATATTTATCAGCCCGCAAAAAACTCAACTACAAATGGATCAAAGACTTCAGCATAAGGCTGGATGCCCCAGAACTGACAGAAGAGGAAGTGGGGAATAGTCTTGAACTCATTTTGGCAAAGGAAAAGACTTTATGAACCGAATACCACTAGCACCAGTAGTAAGATTAACAAATAATAATTGAGACCTCATTAAACTGAGAAGCTTCTGCATGGCAAAGAACACCATCATCCAGACAATGGTGGAAAAAGAGTTTTACAAAATTCACTTTTTTTTTTTTTTTCCCGAGACAGGGTTTCTCCATGTCGTTTTGCGCCTTCCCTGTATCTCGCTCTGTAGACCAGGCTGGCCTTGAACTCACAAAGATCCTCCTGGCTCTGTCTCCCGAGTGCTGGGATTAAAGGCATATGCTGGCCACAAAATTCACTTCTGATAGAGGGCTAATATCCAAAATATACAAAGAACTCAAGAAATTGGATACCAAGAAATGAAATAATCCAATTTTAAAAATGGGGTAAAGTTCTAAACAGAGATTATTCAAAACAAGGAAACTCAAATGGAGAGAAATACTTAAGGAAATGGTCAACATTCTTAATCATCCAGGAAATGCAAATTAAAACTACTTGGAAGTTTCATCTTACATTCATCAGAATGGCCAAGATCAATTTTTAAAAAATGACAGCTCATATTGCTGAGGACATAAAAAGAACACTCATTCATTGCTTTTGAGACTGTAACTTGTACAACAATGTGATGGTTCCTTGGGAAGATGGAAATTGATCTACCTGAATGTCCAACTATACCACCCTTCAGCATATACCCAGTGGATACTTCATCCTAGCTCAGAGACACTTGCTCAACCATATACAATGCTGCTCAATTTACAATAGCCAGAAATTGGAAACAACCTAGATTTCCCTCTATAGATTAAAGGATAAAGAAAATGTAGTACATTTACACAATGAAATTTATTACTCAGCCTTTAAAAATTGTTTTCATTGCTACCACATTACTGTAATTTTGCTCATATTATGATTTGTAAAGTAAATATGTGATGTTCAAGATATCTGATATTGGACTCCTGTGAAGGTGTCATTCAGGTCCCACAGGCTCCTGTGGGTTGAGAACTGCTGCTCTCCACTGCTATGGGATGTTCTGTATGGCAAATGTATTGCTCTGATTGGTTGGTAAATAAAACACTGATTGGCCAGTAGTCAGGCAGGAGGAAGTATAGGCGGGACAAGGAGGAGAATAAAGCTGGGAAGTGGAAGGCTGAGTCAGAGACACTGCCAGCCACCACAATGACAAACAGTACGTGAAGATGCCGGTAAGCCACGAGCCACGTGGCAAGGTATAGATTTATAGAAATGGATTAATTTAAGACATAAGAACAGTTAGCAAGAAGCCTGCCACGGCTATACAGTTTGTAAGCAATATAAGTCTCTGTGTTTACTTGGTTGGGTCTGAGCGGCTGTGGGACTGGCAGGTGACAGAGATTTGTCCTGACTGTGGGCCAGGCAGGAGAACTCTAGCTACACTCCACAAACTGATGTAAGACCCTATTGCTGAAGACAATACATGCACAACTCATTAAACATGGAGAAATTGAGCTGATGCCTACCTAGTGCTTTTCCACTATGGGCCAGTGTTTTTGCTATCAAAAGATATTCAGCATGTTACTAAAGGAGAAAGACAAATGCCAATAGTTACAGATCCTTCAGTCTACAGTTGTGTCCTGCCCACAAGATACATTAGTGTAATGATGACATTAACCTTGTAGGAGTAACCAACCATTATCTGATTTGATTTAAGGCCCATTCCATGAAACAGAACTAATAGCTGACACTACCTGGGTGATCAAGAACCGGAGACTAGATAGGTCAGGTATCCAGGGAAAACTAAATAATACTGTTCTACTAAAAGAACATAGCAATAAAAATGACTCCTAATGACATTCTGCTATATTCATATCTGTGATTTTCTCAGCAATGATCAGTAAAGCTTCCTGCTTCAACAGATGAAACAAATACAGAGATCTACATCCAGACAATATGCAGAGACTAAGAGACCTTGGAACACTCAGCACTAAATGAGATGTCTCTATCAAGTCCCTCCCCTCAGGACTCAGGGAACCCTGTAGAAGGAATGAAAGAGGACGCCAAGGAAACAAAGGCTTCTAAACACAGCAGAACCAAAATTTGAAGTCACAAAGATTGTGGCAGCACATACAAGGCCAGCCTGGGTCTGCACCAGATAGGATCACAGAGTTGAAAGAACAAGTGGACCCCTAACCCCATCCATAACTCAGAAGCTATCCCCAATTGATAACCACTTGTGAATGCAAAAATTGAGTTTTTTACAGGGAGTCTCACTAGGGAAACCAACTATTCTTAAGGGTAGTTCCCATGCCCAGTAGTAGATGGCCAACAGAAAACAAACTCAATGGCATCATTAGAGATTGTTTGTCTCATTATGTTGTTTCAGTCTTTTTTTTTTAACCTCACAGGTCATTTTCACATATATTATGGTGTCTGGTTCTGTGTTTTTAATGGAATTCTTGTGGGTTTAAACATGTATGCCTCTGTGGCTATATGTACTTCTTGTGCTTTTCTTTGGCCCTTTTACTTCTATATGTTTGTTTTGTCCTATTTGGTTTATTTCTGTTTTATTTTATTATCATCCCCTAGATGCCTATGTGTTTTCTAGTGAGAGACAGAAAGGACATGGATCCAGGTGGGAGGGAAGTCAGGGAGGGACTGGAAGAAGTCAGAGGAGAAGAAACTGTAATTAGAATATATTGCATGAAAAAAAATCTATTTTCAATAAAACATCTTTGTGACTCTTTTGATATATATCTCTGGTTATTCTTTTAAATACAATTAGCATTATACAAGCTGAGCAGGTTATATTCCATATTGAGTACAATGTATCATAAATGTTTTACTTTCACAAGATACAATTTAAGACATGTCAGTCCTTTATAAAATATATTTTGTTTCATTCAATTTACTAATAACTAATTTATATTACAATATTAAGTACATTGATGATGGTAGTTCACACTCTCAGTGTTAACTGTGACTACTTAGAAGTATTTGAAGAATTCTTTTTTTTTTAATTTTTATTTTGCAATACAATTCAGTTCTACATATCAGCCACAGATTCCCTTGTTCTCCCCCCTCCCGCCCCCATCACCTTCCCCCCACCCCGCCCCCCATTCCAATCTCCTCCAGGGCAAAGCCTTCCCCACAGACTGAGATCAACCTGGTGGACTCAGTCCAGGTAGGTCCAGTCCCCTCCTCCCAGGCCAAGCCAAGGGACCCTGCATAGGCCCCAGGTTTCAAACAGCCCACTCATGCAATGAGCACAGGACCCGGTCCCACTGCCTGGATGCCTCCCAAACAGATCAGGCCAATCAACTGTCTCACCCACTCAGAGGGCCTGATCCAGTTGGTGACCCCTCAGCCATTGGTTCATATTTCATGTGTTTCGGTTCGTTTGGCTATTTGTCTCTGTGCTTTATCCAACCTTGGTCTCAACAATTCTCGCTCATATAAACCCTCCTCATTCTCGATAATTGGACTCCCAGAGATCCACCCGGGGCCTAGTCATGGATCTCTGCATCCAGATCCCTCAGTAGTTGGATGAGGTTTCTAGCACGACAATTAGGGTGTTTGGCCATCCCATCACCAGAGTAGGTCAGTTCGGACTGTCTCTCGACCATTGCCAGCAGTCTGTTGTGGGGGTATCTTTGTGGATTTCTGTGGGCCTCTCTAGTACTTTGCTTCTTCCTATTCTCATGTGGTCTTCATTTACCATGGTCTCCTATTCCTTGTTCTCCCTCTCTGTTGTTGATCCAGCTGGGATCTCCCACTCACCCAAGCTCTCTTTCCCTCGACCCTCACCCTTCACTACCCCCACTCATGTCCAGGCTGTTCATGTAGATCTCATTCCATTTCTCTGTCATTGGGCGATCCCTGTGTCTTTCTTGGGGTCCTGTTTTTCAGGTAGCCTCCCTGGTGATGTGAGTAGCAGTCCAGTCATCCTTGTTCCACATCTAGTATCCTGCTATGAGTGAGTACATACCATGTTTGTCTTTCTGAGTCTGGGATACCTCACTCAGGATGATTTTTTTCTAGATCCATCCATTTGTCTGCAAACCTCATGATGTCATTGTTTTTCTCTGCTGAGTAGTATCAATGGGACCTCTTGAAACTGAGAAGCTTTTGTAGGGCAAAGGATACGGTCAACAAGGCAAAGTGACAGCCTACAGAATGGGAAAAGATCTTCACCAACCCCACATCTGACATAGGACTGATATCCAGAATATATAAGGAACTCAAGAAATTAGACATCAAAATGCCCAACAGTCCAATTAAGAAATGGGCTATAGAACTAAACAGAGAATTCTCAACAGAGGAAACTCAAATGACTGAAAGACATTTAAGGAATTGCTCAACATCCCTAATCATCAGGGAAATGCATATCAAAACAACTTACGCCTGTCAGAATGGCTAAGATCAAAAACACTGAAGACACCTTATGCTGGAGAGGATGTGGAGCTAGGGGAACTCTCCTCCACTGCTGGTGGGAATGCAAGCTTGTACAACCACTTTGGAAATCAATATGGCGCTTTCTTAGAAAATTGGGAATCCATCTCCCCCAAGATCCAGCTATACTACTCTTGGGCATATACCCAAGGAATGCTCAACCACACCACAAGAGCATTTGTTCAGCTATGTTCATATCAGCATTGTTTGTAATAGCCAGAACATGGAAACAACCTAGATGCCCTTCAACTGAAGAATGGATAAACAAAATGAAGAATTCTAAGATCAGCAACTAGACTGGGTGCTGACGCACTAGGAAAGGGCTCGGTGGGGAAAGTGCTTGTTGCATCAGCACAAGCAACTGAGTTCAGATCCTCAGAATCTACATAAAAAGCAGAGCATGGCAGTGCACACCTGTCACCCCAGCCCTGGGTGACAGAGACAGGAGGAAAGCTAAGTCCCACTGGAGAGCTAACCTAGACTACCAATGAGTACCAGTTCAAGTGAAAAACTGCCTCAAAAGATAAGGTGATGAGTGATAAAGACACAGAACACCAACCTCTGGCCTTCACACAAGCCACACACACACATAGTTTGATGCACCCTCAATCACATCCGCATACATTCATAACCCACAAGCACACACAATAACAACAACAAAAACCATCTACATTTAAATCTCTTCTCCACATCACTGAATGTATCACTACACAATGAATTATTTACCTGTCGTACCCTGTTTTCTCGTCTGTAAAATTAGACTATCTTGTAAGGCTTTATTGGGAATTAAATACCTTAATAGCTAAAACGCACTTAGCACAAGGTCTACCACATACTTAAAACTCAGCACATGCTGAACATTAAGTGTTCATGAATAAGTACTATGTACTGTTTTCTTAAATGTCCTAGTGTTGCCTGGCCACATCTGAATGCAGGGCAAAAATTTACCACATTCACTGCTTGGAAGTATGCTTCTTGTTTTATTTATGTAAAACATTTGTATTAAAAATTAGTCTTTAGTTCTGGATAATGGTCTCCAACCTCCAAACATTATTACCTCTTAGAAAGAAAGCATAGGAACACTTAAATTTTTTTAAAGTCAATTATTCTCAAGGTAGAACTTTACTCTAGCAAGGTTGCATCAAACTCATATTCATAATTAAAGCAGTAGACTGGCAAAAAAATAAATGTGCTGAGTGTTTAACATGTAAACAAAATTAATAACATAATAGGAAGAAACTTTATTCATATATAGCATCTCAATCATCCTCTATTCAGTCTCCTGAAAGCACATGTAGATCAAAAATAGAGGAGCAAGGAGACATGATCCTGTGAGAACAGGGTCCTGTAAGTACCGAGTCCTGTGAGTACTGAAAGCTGGGATTGCTGGGACATGTGAGTCCTGGGTCATATGAGTACTTGGTTTTATGCATATCAGATGCTGAATACAGAGTCCTCTGAGTACTGGGTGTCATGAGTATTGGGACCTGCGAGTAATGGGTCCTATGAGTACTAGGTTCTGTGAATCGTAGGTACTGGAAGTACTGAGTTTTAACATTACTGAGTTCTGCTAGTTGTAGGTCCTGGGATATGAATAACATTGTTACGGAGCTTCTTTAGGTGAGGTGCATGGAAATGAGCACCTTTCCAATCAGAAGTCTTAACACACTGATTTGTTCATCATTTGCATTGTGTCCAAAATGCCTTTTATGGGTTTATGTACAATGTTCAGAATTTGCAGTGGGCACCCAAAATATAAGACAAAAAGGAGAGAGAAACAATTCAAGTAATCCAGAAAAGAAAACTCAGTATTTTGTGTGTATTGACTGATCCATAGTGCATAGTTTCATGATTTAACTAAATCTTAACTCTAACAGTGAAATGTGGAAAAAGAAGAGCTTGCTGAATGTTCTGAAGAGTGGGGATTGTAATTGTTTAATTTTTCTGTGGTGAGTTCTATGACCAAAGCCTAACTTGGCTAGTTCAAGTGCAAGCACCATGACTCAAATCACTAAAGAAACATCAAAAGCACAAGTAAAAAATTCAAAGACCTGACTTTACAGATCAGCATGAAGTGTGGAGAGCACAGGTGAGGGACATAAATGCCTGCTTTCATAGAACTAGCTCACTTTTAAAAACTGCATTGCATCATTGAATGCTTATAAGGTATTTGAAATAAGCACATGCAAAGTCGCCTACAATTTAAATCCATGTAATATATCATTTGTATATTATTTTCATGAAAATTCTATGGAATGGGTGTTTTAATCAACATTTCATGATGAGAAAATAGAGCCAGTCACTGTGACTTACATCTGTATTCCAGCATTTGAGACACCAAGGCAGAAAGATAACTAAAGTTCCAGGCCAACCTAGGCTACATAGGAAGGCTACAGATCCCATAGTGATAAAGAGTAAAACCTTGTCTCAAAAGAAACAAGCAAAATGATATATGAGCAAGCAGGATCATGATTTGAAAACAATTTGCCTTGGAAAACTTAGCTAATAGTAAACATGGAGTTAGAGGATGGATTTAAAACCCAAACCCTGCTATATAAGGGAAGCTAATGCAAATCCATCTTTTAAAAGTAGACTTTCACCGGACGGTGGTAGCGCACGCCTTTAATCCCAGCACTCGGGAGGCAGAGCCAGGGGATCTCTATGAGTTCGAGGCCAGCCTGGGCTACCAAGTGAGTCCCAGGAAAGGCGCAAAGCTACACAGAGAAACCCTGTCTCAAAAAACCAAAAAAAAAGTAGACTTTCTATGTTAACTTTATGAAGTATCTGGTTTGACTCTCCAACTACGTACACTAGCAGCTTTGCAGCATGCTCTTCAGACCCCTGAAACTATTACCACATTTTTAAATTTAAAGGAAAATAAAAGTACCTACCCCATATAAAAGGATGTTGTGCACAAAAAAAATGAGATCATACATTTTTAAGTGCTGCAAAAATTAGAACTGGGGCTGATTCAATAGATAATGTATTTGCTGTAAATGTGTAGGGGATAACTTCAAATCCCCAGAACTCATATAAAGCCAGTTAAACTGGCATAAGTACGCAATCCCAATGCACAAATGGCAAATTGGGAAGTGGACACAGGAGACTACGCAGGAGCTGGTGGACCCTCTAGCCTAGTGTACACAAAGGCCAACAGCTAGAGACCCTGTCTCAAACAAGACAGAAAGGAAGTAACCCCAGTGTTGTCTTCTGACCTCTACATGTGCAATGTAGCATGAGGAACACCCCAACACACACACACACACACACACACACACACACACAATTAAAATAACTGTTATTTTGTTGTTGCCAGATCAGATGCCAATTAGAAAACTGGCTACTATGCTTGAGCCCCCCTGCAACATAACCAGATTTTTTTAAGTCAAAGACAAGGCCTACAGAGATAGGTCATTGGGTACAGATGCTTGATGTGAAAACCTGAAGATGTGAATTCAAATCTGTAGCATTCACTTAAAAAGTCAGATGTGACTGTGCATGCCTGTTACAGCACTGGCAGGCAGGGACAGACATATCCTCAAATGTCACTATCCAGACAGCCTAGCTAAAATGGCAAGCCTCCAGTTCCACGAAGCTGAAAGAAAGTTTATTGTCTGAAGGCGTCAAGGCAACAGCCTCTGCATGTGCACACATGTATAACACACACCACACACACACACACACACAGAGAGAGAGAGAGAGAGAGAGAGAGAGAGAGAGAGAGAGAGAGAGAGGAGAGCTAATGGGTACACATTACCTATTTGCAACGTGCAAATATTGACTCTCTCTCTAGCAACAAAACTAGACCCTAAAAACTTCTAGACTGCTAGAAATCCTCTGAAATGATGACAGCAATAACTCCATTTGACATTTAAACATTTCTTCACCAAATAAAATCCAGGAGCTGTGAAGCTGGGCACTTAATCCTAAAATGGCAGCAGCAGAAACACACATTTTGCCATAGCAGCCCCCAACATTTTGCATATAGATACCCAACATGATAAGGTATAGGTACTTCTCCAAACAAGCATTTCTTTTGCTAGAAAGTAGAGAAAGAGGCATACATGTGAACTATGTTTCTCAGGCTCTCTTCTGAGCTGCACCATTCTTGTGCAACTGAATGTAATAACATATGGATACATTTCCCAACATCTCTATGCACTGCAATTTGCTTCTAATATGCCCTGTCTTCTGACCTCTGCATTGTTCTCCCATGTTGGATAGCTCTGTTCAAAGTACTTTTATTTGCAATAACACTATGCTTTAATTAACTGGCAAGTTAGTGAAGTTTCATAAGGCTTCTTAATACATCCTTCACTTTGGTTAACTATAGTTGTAGTTTTCTGTCTCTCCAGCCAGTTCCCAAATAACTGTGCATAGACTTATTATTAATTATAAAGAATTGGCCTATAGCTTAGGCTTGTTACTAACTAGCTCTTACATTTTAAATTAACTCATTTCATTCTATCTATGTTCTTTTACATGGCTAGGTTACCTTTACTTTATAATGCCCACGTTGCTTCCTCTACATCTTGCTGGCAATTCCTTGCAACTCCATGCTTCTTCTTCCCAGGGGTTTCTGTTCCTTGAAAATCTTACCTAGCTATTGGGTATTCAGCTTTTTATTAAACCAATCCAAGTGACAAATCTTCACATTGTACAAAAGGATTATTCCACAACAGTTAACCCATCCCTCACCCATTTATTCCCACCATCCTCTGTTTCCATCCCCACATAAGCCTGTAATTCCCTTCATTTTTATATCAAATGTATTTTTGCTATCTTCTTTTATTATATTTTATTAGAGTTGCAAGATTATAGGTTCCCATGTAACTTCCCATGTAAATTGTTCATTCACACTTCATTTTGACTAAACTTCACTCTCACAAGCACTTTCTTACTGTTATGTCAATTTTGGTGTGCTCAAAAATGTATGACCTGAGGAAGAATAAGAATAAGAGTAAGAATTCATCATGAAGATAGAAAAGAGCTAATAAGAGTCTCCCAAATACAGAATAGGCCAGTCACCCTCCAGAGCAGACAGTTCATGTGTATTTTTACTAATGACCTTGTCATTTGGATTGAGAAAACCAATTGCAATTTTAAAGACTTTGTAGGCTTAGCAGGGCTGTTAGGAGGGGAGTGTGTATGGATTAAAATGTCCTTCTGGTTTTTAAGAGCACAATCCAAATCCAGTTAAAAGTGGGATGAAAGCTTTTGTCTTCCACTGTGATAAGCAAATCTGCTTTTTTAAATCGCATCTATCAGATCTGGGATTAGAACAAAAATAACCCAATAGACCCCATCCAGTTTATTTGAATAGTGAGAGCATCTGTAGATGCTGTTAGTGTATTCTATTCACATGCTTTCCACAAAGAAATACCACAAACTATAATGATGGAAAAGTTTAAATGGGAAAGGCTATTTAGAAGGTAAGACATACTTCACATTCATTCTATGTATTTTTGAGGTGTAACTAGCTCTTGGGGAAGTGGTTGGGCATTGAATTGCTTTCTAAAGAGCATGTTTCATTTGCACATGATTTCCCATTTAGTCTGCATTTATACAGACAGGAGGGATGGTTGTGTTGGGGGGCACTGATGCACTACTGACCAGTGGCACAGATACTTTCCTCTGATAGTGTGATTCTTGTATCTAGTTCCCATGTGTAATAAGAAACTTGAAGAAGAGGGCTTGATTTCCACATAACTCAACTTTAGAAATACTATTCATTGTTGTGTAGGAATTGTATCATTTTTAAACCATTCAAAAAGTTTCTTTCACAATTAATAAAGAAATAGTAAATATACTCCAGAGACATAAACTCTCACAGGCCTGAAAACAGCATTAATATATGGAATTGCAATATTCATTACATTGATATAGGGGATCATCACTTTGCACCCTGAAAAGCATGATGTATGACAGTGTATTGTAGAGAGCCGTGCACGGCTGCGCCTCAAAGATGGCGCCAGCGTCCAGCTTCCGCCTTCCCGATGGCAGGTGTTCTCTGTGATAAACAATTCCTTATTTGGCTTGGGCGTGGAATCTGGCTTGCTTGCGTATGTCTGACCCTATTGGCATTGTCCACGTGGCAATACAGGCTTGGTTGCCCAGTGGCTATAAAGGGTGTGGGCTGGCTTTCCACAGGGAGTCAGAAGATGGCTTTCCCCGGGGTCAGAAGATTGTCTCAAGGTTCCTGAATAAAATGCTTGGAGAAGAGCCTGGTGTTGCGTCTTCCTTGCTGATCGAGGCAGACGCGACAAGTGGTGGTCCGTACAGGGAACCTTTAAGGCTCAGAACTCTTCGCAGTCAGGGCAGTGCACTGGTAAGTCCCCAGGTAAGGTGGGGATCTGCGACAAAAGCAGACGGGAAAATTAAGTAGAGCCGCGACAAAAGCGAACGGGAAAATTAAAGAGTAGAGCCGCGGCAAGAACAGACAGGAAAATTAAAGAAAGTGAAAGCAGGTGAAGGCAAAAGTGCTGCTAGTATCATGGGCACAACTTCTTTGCACCCAATTTTTCTGGCTCTTAACGAGCTGCTTCTTTCAAAGAAATTAAAGATTAAGAAGAGTAACTCGGAGGTTTGGAGACAGGTTAAAACTGAATTGCAGCTAGCTCACCCAGTGTTTCTCAATGCCCAGACTCAACAGAGATACCATGAACCTTTGGATTTTAAGGTCATCAAGTCTCTAGCGGAATCTGTCTAGGATGAAAATAAGATATGTGAGTTTGTAGAAATTCTGTCTTGTTAAATCTGTGTTAAGAAATCTTTAGGTGTTTGCTAAGTTAAATATATATGTTTGTAAAATAGATCCATAGAGTTTCTTTAAGAATATAAGCTTGCAAGAAGTATCTAAGGTAGTCTTAAGACATGTAGTAATAAGCTTGTAAGAAATAAAGATGTTAGTTGTAAATGTAAGTTTAAATAAGAAATAAGATGGAATGAATATAAGAAGTATATAAGAATAAGAAATATATTTGCTAAAGTAGTTCTATAGTTTCATTAAGGAGTATAAATAAGTAGATGTTAATATGTTATATGTGAGTTTGTAAAAATGTGTAAATGTTGAGTGTGAGTTTAGGCTTAAGCACATGTTATATGTGAGTTTGTGAAAAGCTGTAAATGTTGATTGTGAATCTAAGCTTAATGTATGTGGTAAAAGAACCTGAGACATACAGAAGTTAGTGTCCTAGAAGACTGCAAAGCAGGCAGTCTGAGCGGTTTTCAAAAGCTCCAAAAGCCGCTAAGAATGGCGGACGCCAGAACCAGCACAACAAGGCATCCACAGCTGAGATCCGTGGAAAATCGACACAACACAGAAAAACCTGAGCTAACATCAAAAACGGTGCGGTTTAGAATACTACTGTACCTAAAAAGGCCTCTGGCTTGAGAATAAAAGTTCAGAGATGCTTGTTTGAACAAAAATTAACTGCAGAAAGTTTTGGTTGTAAAACGTCTCTTCATATTTGGAAGTGAAAGCCTGATACCAGAATTTATTTCTTGTTTGAACTTTTTGAACTTAAAATGAGATAAAACTATATGCTTTATGCTTTATTAACTGGGGTCCTCGGCCTCAGGGCCCGCAAATATATGGGGCAGTGGAGAATTAGGAGCAAGGCGGGAGGTTCTGTTTGTGTTTTCCCACAGGACTGGCTAGACCCTATCTGGGTACCTGAACGATTGGTGCGACGGGCCCCTCAGACGGAGAGACGTGATGACACCCCGGAAGCTGATGTGCCTGATCCTGATAGCCCTGATTCTGACAAGCGTGCCAGTGGGAGCAGCTGAGGATCGACTCACGAGCGGAACCTGGTCGGTGGAGTTTGATAACCTGATCATTGCGCTCAACTCCACCCGTGTGCACCTGGCCTCCGCTGCGGAAATGATGTCTTGGCTGCGAAATTCTATCACCTTTTTAAAGGAGTGTGCAGGATTAGGTGCCCTGGCAGGCCTACTGGTACTTGTCTCCCTGATGTGCCTGTGGTGCATTGTTCGTTTAAGGGTTTCTCAGCAGCGCAATGCAACCATGATTATCTAAGCCTTTACAGCCATAGAGGCTGGACAGTCTCCCAAACCTGGTTGGCCGTATTAAAAGCTTGATCGTGCAGGATGCGAGGCTAGTGCACTGCACTTGGGTCTAGCTGTATTGCAAACCCCAAGAAGAGCAAGTCTAATTGCATGTGGGTTGATACCCTAATTCCCACCTCTGCAAAAAGGGTATCGGATGGGACAAGTGTTCTCTGGGTGGATGACACCTGGACTAACACCAGTACAATGACCAAGTTGTATTTTGGCAGAGATTAGACCTCTGTTCTTGCCTGCTGCTTAAAACAATAAAGGGGGAACTGTAGAGAGCCGTGCACGGTCGCACCTCAAAGATGGCGCCAGCATCCGGCTTCTGCCTTCCTGATGGCAGGTGTTCTCTGTGATAAACAACTCCTTATTTGGCTTGGGCATGGAATCTGGCTTGCTTGTGTATGTCTGACCCTATCAGCATTGTCCACGTGGCACTACGGGGTTGGTTGCCCAGTGGCTATAAAGGGTGTGGGCTGGCTTTCCACAGGGAGTCAGAAGATGGCTTTCCCCGGGGTCAGAAGATTGTTCAAGGTTCCTGAATAAACTGCTTGGAAAAGAGCCTGGTGTTGCGTCTTCCTTGCTGGTCGAGGCAGACACGACAGTGTATGATATTGTTTATCTAATAGAGATTTAGGGAAAACAAGAAGAAACATTAAAAAGTACTAGCATACTATCCATCTCATTCATAAAATATCACAATCAAATTTGCAATTTCATTAATTCAGATTTACAATCCCTGCACCCTTTTGCTTAGGCAAGCTACTTTTCCCCATGAATTTTGTATCTTTTCTAACCTGCTCCTAACTAATTCAATCATAAGGTAGAAAAAAATCATTATGGTTAACTATTTCCATAATTAGACTATAATTTTTTTCTTCATTGTAGTTGGAAGTTTTCTTCAGTCTACCCGGCCCACAGAGTCCTGTGGCCTGCTTATAAAATAATCAGTGAGAAGCTTATATTTATTATAACTGTTCAGGCATAAACTCAGGCTTATTACTGACTAGCTCTTACACTTGAACTAACCCATAATTCTTATCGATGTTTAGCCACATGGTTTAGTACCTTTTCTCAGTTCTGCCTTGTCATTTTACTTCCTCTGTGTCTGGCTGGCAACTTGACTCAGCCTTCCTCTTCCCAGAATTCTCTTCTCTGCTTGCCGTGCCTATACTTCCTGCCTGGCTACTGGCCAATCAGCATTTTATTTATCAACCAATCAGTCAACACATATTCACAGCATACAGAATGATATCCCACAGTGGCAGGAATCCACATGCTGTACTCAAGCCCATATGCCATGAACCTGCCATACTGTAGCTCAAGTCTGCATGCCGTGGCATCTCTGTAACTTGGCATCTCTATATCTTGACCTGCATGAGACATGAAGTCGAAAGCTGGTTTTGGCTCTATTACTGTGTGTTTTAAAGTCCTTTTTAAACTCTTTTAGGCCTTATGGAAATTCAAGAGCCCTGCATTGGTATGCCATGCTATTAAGAATTTAAAGTCAGAATTTTGAAGTTATATATTCAAAACACTTTTATCTATTATTTTTTAGAGACTCAAAATTCAATTCTGACTCTCAAAAAAAAACAAGAATTGGGTCTTCCATATTAGTGGTTCTTTTTTGGATTTTCTTCTACATCTATGGAATGAATAAATGTGGCATGGAGAGAGAAAATAAACTACAATTAGGTGAAAAGCATTGGTAAATATTCAAATCTGACCCACTTGCAAATTCTATTTAGAATATCTGCTGTGGGACGGTCTGTATGTCAAATGTGTTGCTGATTGGTCAATAAATAAATCACTGATTGGCCAGTGACCAGGCAGGAAGTATAGGCGGGACTAACAGAGAGGAGAATTGAGAGAACAGGAAGCTGGGTGAGGGAGACACTGCCAGCCGCCATGATGACAAACAGCATGAGAAGATGCCGGTAAGCCACGAGTCATGTGGCAAGGTATAGATTTATAGAAATGGATTAATTTAAGCTGTAAGAACAGTTAGCAAGAAGCTTGCCACGGCCATACAGTTTGTAACCAATATAAGTCTCTGTGTTTACTTGGTCGGGTTTGAGCGGCTGTGGGACTGGCAGGTAAGAGAGATTTGCCCTGACTGTGGGCCAGGAAGGAAAGCTCAAGCTACAAATATCTACTATAACCCCCAAGAGGATAACGACTGAAGGAACCATGACACAAACAGAGAACTACTTCATTTTTAAAATTGTGGAAGATTATTTTGTAAGCTCTGGAATGTTCATTGTGTACAATCAATTAGGAGATGGATTATGAAATTGAACAGTCTGATGGACTGTGATAGTCAAGTGAGTTACATTGATAGTTTCAGTATTTGTACTGAATGTTGCTGTGCTCATTCGGTGGAAAAGTTTCTTCAAACATTCCTGTACTTTATCAGTTACATGTTGTCATTTTGTTTTATAACTCTTGGCTATTACCTATACCAAACATTACCTCTGCCTCACCATTTTCTCTTCCAGTTTCCTAGCATCGCCTTCTCTTTCACAATGCAATGGTCTGAAGCTTCCTGGAGCCACCAGGTTTTCTTAGATGACATCCAGAATTTGCAGCAAAAGACAAATCCTTTCCATATGTAATAAATGCATGTAACACACATACACATGCACATACACATACAGAGAGAGAGAGAGAGAGAGAGAGAGAGAGAGAGAGAGAGAGAGAGAGAACTGAAGTATCTGAGAAAAAATATCCATAAGAAAGTCAGAAAAAAAGCCATTCCACAATGATATAAAAATGAGCTCACCTTTTATCTGACTTACTTTAGACACATTTATGTTTTCAGATAAGCATTTCTGCACATCAACCATTCTATATTTAGTTAAACCATGTAATTTTAAAATATATTTCGGAGCAGAAAGATTTCACTCTGATTTTCCAAGCTTTGTAATGTGATACATTTTAAGTGGTATCTTACCAATGATATTTTTCTTCTTTACACAGATCTAGGTTTATTATTAATAAAATGAAATAACATATCTCTCAGTAATATATTCTACCTGAAATAACCTCATTGATACAGGCAGTCATGACTTACATTCATCTCCCAGGTAAGTGAAACATTGGTAATATAGATGATCACACCATTCTAATAGCCATCACATGCGTCCTTTATTTTAGTTGAAAATAGTTCTGAATGGAGGGGCTATTATTTTCTTAGTTACTAAGCAATGGACAGACAACATGAGAAAATACAATTTTTTAAAAGGAACAATTTTCTGAGTGGTTAATTTTACCTAATAAGGTAAAAATGTGCTTTATTTTAAAAATTAATATAGAAGATTTGTTAATATCCCATTATATACATCATATTGTTGTATGATTTCTTTCTTATTTAACTCCTTTATGCCATGTGTAATATTATTATGTTCTTCTAAGTTATTCTATGTGTGAAAATATTTATTATTTTTGGTAACAGCAGAACACTTCATTATATAAACAGATCTCCCACACTGTAGTGGTTATTTTTGTTTCAGTAGTGAAAACTGGGTCTAGGGTTTTGTATTAGTTACTTTTCAGTTACTGTGATAAAATATCTTGACAAAAGCAAGTAATCAAAAAAGTGTTTATATTGATTCACTGTTCCAGAGTACAGTCCATCATGGCAGGAAAGCCATGGCATTAGGCATTTGATGGTGCTGTTCACATCAGACCTACAAGTCAGTAAGGAGATAACAGTACATTCTTGTGTGTTCCACTCCTTGTATCCCTTTTATACAGTCCAGGATTTCAGCTAAGGAAAGTGTACCACCCAAATGGCAGGTCTCTCTCTCCAGTTAACCACAAAAAGATAATCCCTCACGGGCATGTCCAGAGACAGATTGCTCAGGAGATTTTAGATTTCATCAAATTGACAATTGAGGTAAAACCATTATAGACCTTCTTTATGCTAGTTAAGGGTTCTTCTACTGCCCCTATATCCTCTTTGATTTTTGTTGTTTTTCATTGGTTTTGGGTATTTCTGTTTTGTTTTTGAGACAAGGTCACATCCTGCCTTAGTCTCCTGAATAGCTGTAATAATGACTATCTTTGTGTCTTTACGTGAAGTGAAAAAAGAAAATGACCTTCTTATTTAGAGTTTCCTTATACCTGTAGTCTTCCCAGATCTTATGTATTCTTGATTTTTCAACCTCGAGTTTATAGTTGATTTCACCTCAGAGTTTGCATTCTCATAAAATTTATTGTTGGCCACAAAACTTCTTAATTTCCAATTTCCTGCTGAATTCACTTCAGAGCATTTCTCATTCTCAGAAACCACTAATGTCTAAATATACACAGTGCTTCTGTTGTCATGGAGGTCTGTTAGTGTCCCAATTCATCACTTTATAAGTATTGTTTGGGTATAGTGATGCTTATAAGCATGTGATTTAGAAGTGAGGGATTGTTGTATGGAAATGTAGCCTGAAAGTGAAAGAACTGAACATATGCCAGATGTGGATCTTTTGTACAATCTCAGAAGAAGAAAAAGACTGCATGTTTTATCATGTATTTATTCCCCAAAATTATTTTCTAATTTAAGAATAATTGGGTATGAAAAACAAGTTCTTAATAACTACTGAATAACCAGTAAGGCAAAATCTTCTTAGCAATTCTTTGGTAATCTACAGTTATTCTCCACTATGCAATTTTCTAATACAATGGAATAAGTTTCCCATCAATAAATTTATATCTGATGTAATATTTCAAGCTCTTATTCAGGAATAAAGTTTATTTGTGTATTTACTTTATCGTATGTTTTATAAGGAAAGATATGTGAATAAGTTTAAGGTTTCAGAATAAAGAGAAAGCAGATAACTACCACCTATAATGGTTAAAGACAGTAGCTTCATGAGAGAAAGACCTGTTACTCTTTATTGGAAAGCAGAAAGGGGGCCCTACTGGCAAGAACTCACATATGGATGGCTCTATCTTATGAAAGTGCAGTCATTTGAAAGGATAGGGCCTGAACTGATATTCCTGCTGAATGGGTTCACTGTTCAAAACACCTGGCAATTAAAGTGTTTTCCTATACTGAGTACACAGAGGCCAATGTAACTGTGGTCCAAGCAGGCCAGTATCCATCCTAAGACGGCATCACAAGTTGGCAGCATTGTTCTTATGGTACTGATTTTCTAGGCATGAAACATGAAAACTTTGACTATACTTCCATAGAGCTGCTGAGGACAGGCAATGTATGACAAGAGTTCCTGAAATTGGTCCTCAAGATGTCAGTTCATTCAACTATGAAGGTGATGTCTAAGTTTCAGTGGAAATTTCAGGATGCAGGAGATGCCAGAAACATGGGATATCCAGGAAAGAAATCTGGGGAACATGGAGTGGAGCCAGTCTAAGAAAAGCTAAGTATCCCAGAGATAACAAAGCTACAGGATCTAGCCTATCCACATTCTTTGGAGCCCAGAAAATTTCATCAGGAGCCTCAAATGCTGGGTATTGGATTTTAGACTTGGGCATCTTTCCTGTTAGGTTTTGGTTTTCGTTTGGTTCTGTCATTCTTTTCTAATCTATAATATGCACAACACTGCATGCATGCTCCCTTGCCACAAAAATTCTCAAACTCTTTGTTATATAAGAAAACTAATATAAATAAGTCTTCATACAAGATTACAAGTAAAATTTATGCAAATGAAAAATAAAATAATTATGTTTATCAGCCTGTTTATAACACACTGTGGAAACCATAGTATAAACTGACTTTCAAAATAGGACATAAAGAGTAGGTATCATGATAGCTTTTATCAAGATTGAAACCTAAGGAAAACTGTAGCAATGCCCGCGTTACTACCTGCTCACCATGTCTGAGTGAGGGGCTGAGGATTAAAGAGACAAGACAGCGGGCCATTCGTCTCAGTAGAATGCCCTTTATTGAAGAAGGGAGGAGGCCTTAAATACAGACTTACAGCACAGTGGAAGAACCTGGGAGGGCAAAAGTTCGCTACAGCTGTTTTACATTCTAGCATTACTCCACTCTCTGCCATGCTGTTTGTTGTGGTGGGTCACAGATGTCATAGCTGGATAGGACTGCTGGTTGTTTCCTTCCTTTGAAGCTACCAAAGTGCCTTCTCTGGTGCTGTGAAAACTAGACCTCAGGGAGAAGATATTCAGGTCAGTTCCATATCAGGGGCCTCTGGGCCTTCATCAATGGCGACTTACTTTTCACTATGGTGGACAATCAATTGCAATACGAATAAGCTCTGCATTTTGGGAATCCTAGACAACCATGGACAAAAGAGGACTTCTCATGCCTGGTGCTGTTTTTTTTTAACATGGACTTTGGCTTATGGAGGGCACATTATCAACCCAGATGAGAAAATTTCACTTAAACTGTATATGTGTACTTATACATAGGCTTACATATATCATATGTTTTTCAATATATAGTTAATACTATGATTCCTTATGAATTTTTCAGACATCCTTTTTGTTATTTTACCCCTCTTTCACTTTATTTTTTACTTATCTTCCTCCCCACTCTAACTAGAGCCCCCATCTTTTCTCATTTCCCCAATCAGATCACATGTACCCTGATCTTCCACTCTCGATTGTTTCCCAACATTCCTACTCTGACAATGGTCCCTACTAATTTTCTGGTTTCTGCAGTTACTCCAGAATATATACTTACATATGAAGATTTGGAGCTAGGAGTCTCTGATAAAAGAATATATGCAATGTTGGTCCTTCTGTTACCTGAATATGTTACCTCACTATCTTGGATATCTTGGATCTTTTTAAAAATCATATGTAAGTAGAATGAATCTATACTAATAAAAAAGTTAACATGCTTGTGTCAATCACTATACAATATATGTAATATGAGATTTCTGACAAGTGTTACACAAGTTCATAAACAACAGTCATATTGCATTCCCTAAGTTTTATTTTCTTTCCCCATTTTCCCATTTTGATTGCATTAAGCCTATTATACAATTTTGCATCATTGCTTCAAAGCAATCAGAATTATAAAGAGATAAATTCTAAAAGAATATAAACAAAAGCAGAAATACCTACCAGGATTGAAGTGCAGTGTAATCCTTTTAAAATACAAAACTCGTGTGCAACATATATTAACATGCAGACCAACTGCAGCTTTTCTTAAAAAAAATAAAAAAAAATAAAAAAAAATAAAAATAAAAAAAACCTCTGTTTTCATGTAAACCTAAACAACACTTCATTAGCAGAGATAGGACTTTTGGTTGTAGAAATTAAGATACTTCAACGTATGTAGATAGAATGGCAACTATTTGTTTTTATTTTATTTAATGACCACCTCACACTCAAATAGGAATTTCTTTTCAGTTGGATCCATCCCACAGTGAGAATTGCTTACCTGTTATCTCTCTAACAAATTTGACCCATGATAGTTTACTTAGGATAATAAGATTGTGTGACACTGAGTCAGCTCTGTGTGGTTTTTCTCCCAAGTGTGATTAAAGAAGTGATTGCATGCCAAATGGGATGGCTTCTGACTGAGCCAGCTAATACGAGAGACATATTAAATTATTATTATCTGCTACTATCACCTTCTCTCAGGAAATAGAAAGGTCTTTGGGGATTATTCATGGTACTGTTTTAATAACTCTCCTATAGCTTAGCTGATGTGTGGTCATTAAAAATTTTATAGGGAGTGATTATAGTGGAAGTGGATTCTTCGAATAGATATGGAACTTATAAAATGCTCTCTTTTCTTGAAAGATACTTTGAAAACCTTTTCAAAATAGTAATTTGGCCCACAGGGTGTAGAAAATCAGCCAGGGCTTCATCTATAAAGCCAAGGAAATAAATGATAAAATGGGGAAAACAAAAGAAAAGGTGAGACAGATTTCCTTTCCTGGTGGCTTTGATGTCATATGAAAATATAGAATTGTCAAAAGAAATAACTAGAAACAGTAAGATTATGGATATCAGATCTAATACCTATGTAAATGAACACAGGGCCTAAGTTGAGCAGTTTCAGCTACTTAGTAATGGAATATTCAGAACTTGAGGTGGGGACCAGTTATTGGCACTGAAGAAGATACGTCTGAGGCAGAGAAACTTACTTTTCAGGTCATCAGTTAAAAATAAAAAGCATTGGACTACATACAACTAGTTCTGCTTTTCTGGGTACTGATCTGAAAAAGGCAGCAGGTTGCATTCATATAAACACATTCTTGAATCTTTGTATTCTTGCTCTGATCCCTTCCAAACTTAAAGCTCAGCAAGTTATTTAACCACTTGATCTGGCTTTTTTCATTTATAAAATGAAAATAAATATAACATCTACATCATGTAATCATTTTAATAATTGAATTAAAAATTTCATAAAGGTAGTGAAAAACAAGAAATGTTGCATTAAAATGACCCAATAGTATTATTGTGAGCTATTGAAAATACAGTATTTGTATATAAAAAGAGACTTAGTTCAAGAGTCCCTGGTGTTCCTGACATTTTATAATCCTGATCTATCAACAGGTATGGTGTAGCACATTTCCTGGAATTGCCAAATGACAAGAGGGATAGCCACTAGATACCATTCATCACCCTCTGGAAATCATCTGCTATTTTATTCCAAGTAGAATCAGATCTATTCCAAAATTCTTAGATTATTTCCACACTCATTAAGGAATTGTTTTCTTTGCTTGATAATTACTGAAAACTATGAAATTGCTTGTTAGAAGATTTTTTGGCAAGGTTAATTTCCCCATGCATAAAATAATTAAAGTCCACATTGTTTAAAGTGTATAATTGAATTTGTTTGTTTAAAGTATGTAAGTAAATTTTATTGTATATCTAATAATATTGTAGTGTCTTTGTCTGTTGCTGTGATAAAAACTCTGATGAATGCAACTTAGGGAGAAAGGTTTTATTCTAGATACCAAGTCAAGGTAAATTCATTATGGCAATGAAGTCAAGAGGGTGAGAAACAGAAACCAATGATGACTTGCTGTTGTTAGCATGATTTCCCCATTTTATACAACCAGTATTCCCTGACCAGGAAACAGTCCTATCCAAAGTCAGAGTGGGTGTCCCCTCATCAATTAATGTAACCAAGATAATCTTAGAGTCCTATTCTCCAGATGATTCTAGATTCTGCCAGGTTGACAATAGTAACCATCACAGAAATGCTTCTTGCCTGCTGTAAAAGGCATCTAAAATACATCTGTAGGACCTTGTCTCTTTAACTTTGTAGTGTGAACTCCAAAATAAATTGACTCATCAAGGAAGAACTCATTGAGACTCTATCATTGGCCTAAGTAAACTTGGTAATAATTTAATTATCCTAACTCCTCCATGAAAAGCCAACTTTTCTGATATGATGAACATGGATTCCTTTTCTTATGAAATCACTATTATAAACACTTTAAGTATGATCTCATAAAAAACAGCATTTTAAAAGACACCTAATGACCATGTATTTAAAATGGGTGAAGTTCAGGAAGGACTTAATCAGAGACCACATCTAGTGGACCAATTCCACTTCCATCTCAGGAGTGTGCACACAATGTGAAAAGCACATTGAGGATATCTCAAAGATGAAGCATGGGACAATGATTTAGGAATCAGGGTCCAATGAGATTTAGATAAAATGAGCTTATGAAGATAAAGGACTAACAGGTGCTAATCTCCTAGGAATAGTTCTAATCTGAGAGGAATAATGACAGACTTGTTTCAGAAATTCTTGGAATAATAAAAAAAATATTTTTAAAAATAGAAGCATGAGGTCACATAGGATGACAACCACAGGTAAGGATGGTCCATTTTATAATCTATTGCTCATTTGGGTCTTTTACAGAAAGTTATCGCTTATTATTTTGTAAGCATGGTCTCTTTTTGTAGCACAGGTTTGACAGAATCTCACTGTGTAACTCGGATTGATATCTGATTACCAACCCTCTGCCTCAGAGTGGTAAATTCTGGGATTATAGACATATGCAACAATGCCCAGCACCAGTGGTTATTTTTTATTCAAAAAAATAGTAATTATCAAGTGATTGAAACCTTTTCCTTAGTGGTTTAGAATGTCTAGTAACTCTCAGATCTGTTGTTGTTTTTGCTCTTTGGCTCTTTTGGGAGGCCCACCACCCAGCTCCCAAATAAATCACACACAGAGGCTTATTCTTGCTTATTAATGCCTGGCCTTAGCTTGGCTTGGTTTCTAGCCCGCTTTCCTTAACTTAAATTATTCCTGTCTGTCTTTTGCCTCTGGGCTTTTCTCATTCTTTTACTTCTGTAAATCTTACTCTTATTCCATGGCTTGTTGTCTAGCTGGGTGGCTGACCCCTGGAGTCTCCCTCCTTCTCTGGCTACTTATTCCTCGCATTCATTCTCCCAGATTTCTCCTTCTATTTATTCTCTCTGCCTACCAGCCCCATCTATTTTTCTCCTGTCTCACTATTGGCCATTCAGCTCTTTATTAGACCATCAGGTGTTTTAGACAGTCAAAGTAACACAGCTTCAAAGAGTTAAACAAATGCAACACAAACAAAAGTAACACACCGTAAAATAATATTCCCCAACACAGATCAAAAGTGATAAAGTGCATCATATCAAAGTTTTAAATCCATTTAAAACTAAACCTTGATGCACACGTTCCTACTTTCCCTCAAACAGGGGGTTAATGACCTTTTCTTTCAAATGTATCTTCCTTGTATCAGCTTTTTTTTTTAATCTGTCAAAGCACATATTTCTTCACAAATACATGGCTACTCTTTCTTTTGATCCTTCCTTGTTTCCCTCTTCAGCTTTTGAGTACTTTCTAACCATTTCATGTTTTCCAGCTTATAGATCTAGCTGTGTGTGATCTCTGATGTGTGCATTTGACCTCTTCCTGATCTGTGTCTACTGTGACATCCTTGTTCCTCCAAAGAAGTGATGGAGACTGAACAGCCACAAACTTAGAACTGTGGTGCTTCATGAAGCCTTCTTCCTACTGCTCTTATTGTCCTTCCCTTTTGTTTGCAATAGCAATCATGTCGTGTGATTAATATAAGGACAGACTGGCAGACTTGTAAGCTGTCCATCCTTCACTGAGGGTCCACTAGATTTCCCCTACTTCACTCAAATCCCTTTTTCTTTAAGTACAACTCAGTTCATCTAAGGAAACAGATACTAAGATTTCTGCATTTTACAGCACCTTCTCCATGCATCAGAGCACCTTGCTATGAGCCCTTTTGAGAAAGGCAAGGTCTGCTTAAGCTTTCCATCCCCATTCAAGGTGTTGTGGTCTTTTGGCTGAGAATTAGCAACTCCCATCACACAGTAAGGGGGTTGAGAGTAACCCAAATTCTCAATGCTGTAGACTCATCCTTGTACCACCGACACAGAGACTGTTCTACCCTGTGACCTTGTGTTAAATTTCTGCCAAGACCAGTAAACGTGAGTCATTTCTGTTTTATTCCATTTGACTTTAACGATTTCAGTGTTCCTCTGGAATGGTAGTTGCCAGAGAATTAATAATTCTTCACATTGATGCCAAGTTTATTAAAAACTCCCACCATTCCCTTGGTCCTCTATAGTATTAGAAGCTCATCTACACTGCAGAGGTCTTTGCACACTCTCTTCCAGTTCTTTTCTGTACTGATTAGAATGTCCTCTGTTTAGACCTTTACATTCTTCTTCATATCAGACACCCTGTGATTTCTAGCAGCTGTAGATAGTTTCACGTCTATCAATACCAGCTATGGCTTCTCAAACTTGCTATGATTTAACTGGCATGTTTTTAAGTGTGGCTGTATACAGAAGTGATTAATTGTATCATTTTATTCTGCTTTGTTGTTTTAAAACCAGTATAGTAGTTTTATTAACTTCATTTTTCTTTTCAATTCAGATAAGACTCTTGCTTCAATATCTGCATTATACAAACCCCTTTGTTCTTATTGTCCAGAAAGATCAAGACTCAACTCTATTGGTTGAAATTAACCATATAAACCAGACCAAGAAGCTCAAGCCTAGAAGTTGAGAAAAGAAGAGTACAAGTTCAAGGTCAGAGTGGGTCACAAAGTGATTCAAGGTCACATTGGATAACTTACTGAGATTCTCTATCAATATGGGCAATGCTATTTGGACTGAATTATTTAAAATTAAATAAAAGAAGTGGAGGGCATGAAGTCGAGGAAGGGCCATGATGAAAGGTTGGGATCATCTCTGGGTACTTTCAGGGAGAAATTGAGTGTGAATATGATCATATTTTGTTGATTATACATTTGGAATTCTTAAATAATATATAAATATGAAGGAAAAATAAAAGTTGCAGAGACATTGCACAATTGTGAAGCATCTGCCATCTTGTATGAGGTCCTAGGTCCAACCTCCAAGGTGCAAAAAGAAAATAATGGCAAGAATGGGATGCACGGTTGAGACATTACCTCTTCTTAGTGTTTGATCTGGCCTGTAGATTGCTGCTCTTACTTCTTTATTCTTGGATCAGCACTGACAGTTATTTGAGATAGAGAAACTCAACGCTTGTACATTACCAGCCATCAAAATTGTTCATCTAACACTTTTAAAGTAACTCACCAAATCACAGATATCATTCATTTAAAGTCTAATAACCAAGTGATGATTCTTTTAGTAGAATAAAACATTAACCATCAAGGCTCTGTTTGTTGTTCTCAATATTAGAATAAATTCAGGGTGGGTTTTGCATTGGAAAAAGCAAATAATCATCTTAGTGCACATTTATATTCCCTCTTGAATGAAAAGAACCACACTGGATGCCTGTAATTTTCAAAGATGGCTATCAAAATGACTGGGATAGCAGGCAAGTGCAGGAATGATTACTAAAATAAAATAAAATTCCTTAGATATTCATATGGGTTTTTTTCTTCAGGAATATTTTCTCATTTATTCCTTTTTGTACTCAGTGTATTCCATTGCTCAAAATATAGTTATTAAAAGGTAGTTTATAGAATTCCTATACAAAAACTTAGTTGTAGAATTACTAAGGCTGTTGATGCCATACTAGCAATGAATACATAACACAAATTCGCCTTGATAATGTTCCTTACTTTCCAAATATCATACAGTGAGAAACAGTCTATAAATTCTGAATGCAAACTAACAGCTTGAACCTCTATACCATGTTTTCATGTAAAGACAAAACAAGGTGGAACTCACAAGATTGGTGTCATATAATAATGGAAACTGTGGCTGATGCTCCAAAGCCCAAGTTTATGTCACATAAACAAGCTTCTATTAGCAAAGAATAGGGTGATCAGAAGATTAAGAGTGATATTAAAATACTAAGATATTGGCTTAGTTACACAAGCTTAAGTAAAAGCTATCAGTTCTGCTGAATATTATTAAACATGAGTCAAAGGAATGCACTCAAATAACCATAATAAAAACATACATAAGAATAACATAATACAGACTGAGCAAGTTGTATTTGTGTATCTTAGAAAATGTGTGTGTGTGTGTGTGTTTGTAACAACATGAAAAAAAAGAGGCCATGAATTTGAAAACAATCAAGGAAAGGTATACGGGAGGATTTGAAACAAAGGGGAAATGATGTAATTACGTTATAATCTCAAATATTAAAATAAATACATTTTTAAAGGTTCTATGTTCTAGTTAGCAATAACATTCAACCTGACACCACTTGGAGTCACCTGAAGAAGAAATATCAACTATAGGATTTTCTAGATCAGACTTTGCTAAGGGCATGCCTGTGGAAGATTATCTTGATTATTAGTTCATGTAGCTGGAACTACTCACTGTAGGTTGCACCATCTCAATAGATCTTGACTATATAAGAAAGCTATCTGAGTATAAGCCTACCTGCAAATCAGCTAGCAAGCAGCATCTTCCATGGCTGATGCTGTACTTCTGTGGATATGATGTTAATTTCTGGGTCAGAAATAACAGCACATGGAAAAGCAACCAGCTTTGCCTACCTTGAGTGTCTACCATCCCTGGCTTTTCTTAATGATGAAGTATAACCTTCAAGCTGAAATAAAGCCATTTCTCCCCTAAGGTGCTTCTGATTGTGGTATTTAGTACAGCAACACAATAAAACTATAACATCATATAAAAATGACTCAGAAAAAAATGAGATAAATTAATGTGTATGTGAGAGACAGAGAAAGAGACAAAGACAGAGAGACAGAGAGAGAGACAGAGACAGAGAGAATGCCTGATTGGCACCAGGAAAAATTTTAAACTGCAGTCAGTTGATTTCTATTGCAGTTCTGTTTCTGACGCCCCATGAAGATCACAGGTAGTCCATGTCTATGCTATATTGAGGAACTTCATTTTCACAAAGAATTCAAGCTCTCTACTCTTTTCCTGTCTTGTTGAACAGTATGCTGTTGTGGCTAACTAACTCATTAAGGTCAGCCATTCTTCTTGCCACCTTTAAAAATCACATTCTTAGAAGAATTACACAACCAAGTCAGACACTGCGGGCAGATTTAATTAACTAAATGTCAGAGCCCATAGTTGTTACAAATGACACAGAGGGAAACACAGTGTAGGACACAACCTTGAAACACTTGTTATTTGTGTCAAGTGTTCTTAAAGAACTGTTCAGTGAGTGTACCACTTGGTCTCAAGAGTAGGTTCAGAGAATACAAATATTTCTATAAATAAAAATATTACTTTGGTTTTCCTGTAATTGTCTTTGTTGGAATCACATGAAAAGAAACAAAAAAGGTGGAAACATTGTTCATTTTGTTTCCTCTCAGATGTTGAGTATTTAGTAGACCCATGTTCAGAGAGATTTCTATAACCTAGGTTTATTGATATGTCATTTATTATCTATGAACATCAGTTTACTTATTTATTATCTGTATATCTACTAACTAACCAATGATCACATACTGAGGCCACATAGATAGAGAGGATCATTCTAGAAAGTGTTAAAGTCCTCAATATTGTTGAATGAAATATGGTCACTTAGAACTGGGATGTTATCAGAACAAAGAAGGTATACATCAGTCAAACAACTTTGATTACTAAGCTCACCTTGCTATGGTAATAAACATCTACATTTTTGTCCCATCTTACTTCTTTTATTGCAGTGAACATCCCCTTACTAGCAACAACCAGTGATTCCTATGAAGCATGACACAGGCCTCAGACCTCAGGCCACATTTCTGCCAGCTACCCACATCTATTGAGAGGAATGACTAGTCCTTTCCTGACTCGTACTCGGATTTTATTGAGTTATATCAGTTACATGACACTTTGCCATGGCTTTTCAAACTTTTGATCTCTTCTGAACATCTAGAGTCTTTTGCTGCCACCAACAGACTGGAACAATGTGCTATTCTCAAAACCTGGGCTTGTGACATCAAAACTTTCCTGCTACTGAATCCCAGCCCTCTTCATTATAAATAAAGGTCAAGTATTATAAACTTAACACTTATCCACATTTCTAGTATGTGACTGGATTATTTCAGTCCTATTTACACCAGAAAGGTATTTTTAAAAATTCTTAAAGTAGACACTTTTGTTAACTTTTTCCTTTTATTTACCTGGAATTTTCTTGTAGTACTAAAAATAGTATAATAGATTAGGATTTTCTTTTGGATCTATACTCAAATAACACAATTAGGGTACGTAATTTATTCTCATTTCTGTTATTTCTGATTTACTTCTTATCAACTAGGAATCACTGTGTAGAATGAACAAAGACTGTAATAATTTTTTAATAATCCTAGTCATTGTCTTCTGCAATGTTCAATATTAAGGACTTAAACACATAACCATTCTTAATTAAAGAGTTGGTTAGCCAGAGCTAATATTTCAAGTTCCTTTTGTTTCAACAAGTTCATTAATTCTTTATCAACTAAGAAACCTAGAAATCTTGAAACTGGAATGATACTTGTATGCTGCCTTCTAATATTATATAGTTATAATAATAATAATAAATTTATAGTATTGATTTAAGTCATCTATGAATATCCTTACTGAACCATCTATCTATCATCTAGCTAGCTATAATCTTTCTATCTATTTATTTACCTCTATCTCTTATATACACACATATACACAGATGCAGACAAGAAAAAGCAAAACCCAACTTACTCACATACATGTGCATTCTTTCCAGATGAGGAAATTGAGACATAGAGATTGTGAAACTTGTTCAAGGTCATCCATCTCCTTAATATATCAGCTATCATTTAGTGCAAGCCTTGGCTGAACAGGTGCTATTTTATTACAATATGTTACTCTTCTACAAAAGACCCAGGATAAGTTCACAACAAATACAAATTCTCTACTTTCAAAGGAACCACTCTTAGTTGATCATAAGTACAAAACCCAATATAAATTTTAGGCCAGTCTCACAAAATAATCCCTTCAGCTTATTTGAACAAAAGAAAGTGATTATTATTGATATTAGGAAAATCAAATGTTTAAGTCAACATTGTGAAGAATTTGGATAAATGATGTAAGGACTAGCATTCACTAGAAAATTTACTTAAGATGAAAGAAAAAATTAATAAACATTAGAAAGCAAATCTTTCTGATTATGAAGTTATTTGGTATTAATACTGATTCAGATTAAAAATTGTGGAAACTAAGAATGTGTTTGACAGACAGAAGATTGCTCTTTTTTTATTAAGAATTTTTTTATTTATTTTACATACCAATCACAGATCCCCCTCTTCCTTCCACCCGCCCCTCCAGCCTTCCCCTTTCCCAACCTACCGCCTATTCCCTGCTGCAAGAAGCTAAGGCCTCACATGGAGAGTAAGCAGAGCCTGGTACATTCAGTAGAGACAGAGCCCCTCCCCGCTGCCTCAAGGCTGTGTGAGGTGTACCACCATAAGTAGTCAGCTCCAAAATGCCAGTTCATGCACCAGGGATGAATCCTGATCCTACTGCCAAGGGGCCCCTTAAGCAGATCAAGCTATACGACTGTCTTGCTTATGCAGAGGTCCTAGTCCCATGGAGGTTCCACAGGTGTTGGAGAAGATCACTCTTATTTAACAAACAAACCATGTTTTCTTTCTGTGTTTGTGTATGTGTATATTGCTCATGTGTGTGTAGATATGCATGCAAGCATGTGTATATGGCTTGTGTGCACAAATATGCATGCAAGCATGTGTATATTGCTCATGTGTGCGCAGGTATGCATGCAAGCATGTGCTTTAGATAACAGAAGAGAACAGCAGGTGTTGTTCCTCAGGTTTTACCTATTTTGTGTTTTGCATACAGGGTTTCTCATTGACCTGGACCTTGCTAATTCAGTTAGGCTGCCTTACCAGCAAGAACCAAGGGTCTAACTGTTTCTGCCTCCCCAGAGCTAGGATTTCAAGCACTTGTTGCCTTCTCTGGCTTTTTGTTTTCTTTTTCTTTTTATATTGGGATTTGGGAAATCAAATATCTTCTTGCTTGCCTAGCAAGCACTTTCCTGGCTGAACTATCCATCTAGTTCCAATGTTTTTCCTTAAATATCTAAGAATACTACAAATATCAATAAACTCTATGAACAAGTGTTCGTAATGAGCACAGTTGAAAGAAAATGTTTTCATTTGCTACTCTGAAGAAAAACTTAACTGAATAATTTCAATAACTTGTGAGTTTTGTCCTAAATCGTCAAGATATTTTTCTGCAAAGCATTTGAAGTGGTTTCTATTGCAGCCCTTTTCTAAGTGTTAATGTATAATGTTTCCATATGAGAATTCTGAAGTGTAGCTTTAAAAAATCAATGATATAATTCGCATAGTAATATTATCAGTGACCAATACATTAATCAAAGGAGGAGAAAAGATGAGAAGAAGGGGGAGATGTGGAGAAGGAAAAGAAAGGCAAATAAGAGGAAGTAGTAATTGAGTTTTTATAAAGTTTCATCCTGAATTTATTGGGAAAAAAACTAACAGGGAGTGACCAAAAGCATTGTTTGTAGATTATGAAAATTAAAATAATAATCCAAAGTGCTTTACATATGGCAAATTACATTTATTATTACAGATTTATGTAGCAGAACTGCTGCTCAAAATTTGAAATGCAATCCCACTTAAATGTAACTTGTATACTAGGTTTTATTCAGAATATGCATGGATAAATTGCTTTTAAAAAAATCTGTCAATATATAGAGTGGAATTGAACAGATGTACCACTCGAGTACTATAGAAATATTAACTGAAATTTATATTTCCAGTGGTGCTGTAGCAGTCTTGCTAAAAGCGGCTTTAGTTGTAAAGACACTGTTCCATTTTTTTTCCTGCTTATGATGCTTCACAAGCTGAACTGAACTGTGCCCCTTCAAAAATGTCCAATTAAAGTCCTAGGCCCCAAGTGCCTCCAATGTGATATCATAGAAAAATAGGATCAGATCATGAAATATGTCATTAGTTAAGCTGTGCATGTATTGGATTAGGTAGACCCCCAATCAAGCATAATTAATGCTTCAGTAACAAGTTAGTGACACAAGGCTAATTTAGAAGGCCAGACTGTCAAATGATGATGATGCCAATTGATGATACGGTGGAAGACAGGCAACTTAGGGCTGCCAGAAAACCACTAGAAGCTTGGAAGAGAGAAGGAAGGATTCTCCTGCAGGTAGCAGAGGAAACATGTCTCTGTTGACCTGACTTATTTTTTTAGCATCCAGATACATTAAACCATTAATTTCTGGTGTTCTAACAGGTAGAATGAATATTTTGTTACAGAAATTGTGCAGTACTAGATCTGTATAGATACCACATCTAAATAAGGATAAAGAGAAATGTGGCTAATATAGATTAAAGTCAAGTATTTGGAATTGGTGAGGTTTCCCTATAGCTAGGAAATTAATCAATCTTAGATAAATAACTTCGTATGCCAGCTTCTTCTAGTTTCAAAATGTTTAAGAAATCGAAACCACCTCTTTATAGTTCATTCAAGTTAGTTATATGATATATCTTTGCAGGAAAGGAATAAGGAAAGGAATAAGACAAAAGAAAAGATGCACTGTGTAAGCTCATGCCTCTTCACTCGGTTATATTTAGCTCTGCTATATTCTTCCTAGCTGTCTTTTGCTGTAGGATGTTCTATATGTCAAATGTGTTGCTCTGATTGGTTAATAAATAAAATACTGATTGGCCAGTAGCCAGGCAGGAAGTATAGAGAGGAGAATTGAGAGAACAGGAAGGCAGAGGGACACTGCCAGCTGCCACCATGACAAGGAAGATGTAAGGTACCGGTAAGCCATGAGCCACATGGCAAAGTATAGATTAATAGAAATGGGTTAATTTAAGATATAAGAACAGTTAACAAGAAGCCTGAGCCATTAGGCCAAACAGTTTAAATAATAAAAGCGTCTGTGTGTTTATTTTATAAGTGGGCTGTGGGACTGCCAGGGTTTGGCGGGACCCGGAAAGAAAACTCTCCAGCTACAGTCTTTAATTAAAAAAATAAACAGAATTCATCACTTTGATTATGTCAACAGAACAATTTATTGAGGGTGATACAGTCCAGGAGAAACCCTTTCTCTCATTGATAAATAGAATTCACCAACTTTTATCTCAGTTCTGAGAATTAATTTCTTTTTTCATTTTTCAACCCTGTCTCTCATGCTTCATGTCAGAAGTTCAATATTGTAGCTATTTTGATGGGATCATACTCAGAAGAGACAGAGTTCACTATGTCCCTCCTGTCATGTGATTGAAATAGAAAACAATATTTCCTGTAGTCAGCAATGTATCTGTGGTAGTCAATCTCAGAGAGATGAAGTCACAATGAAGGGAATTAGGAAGCAATGATAAATGCCTAAGTTCTTGTGATATTGACTTAAGAGAATATATAGAATAAACTCATAGAAGATCATTTTAGTCTGTTAATGGACACAAGATTTTAAAAAATATATTGTCTAAAGGCTCTTTTTAGTTAAAGCAATCTCTAAAGCAGACCTTCTGCAAACAAATTTTGTGGTTATAGCTTTTATTGGAATGTAATCCAAGGACACAATCACATGCAGTTGGAAAAGTAATAAGAGGTATGGACAGTTGATAAGGAGTGTACAACCCTGCAAGTAGAATTCCATGAGGGATGGAGAACCACAAATGTCAGGCTCAACCACTAAGCTCAAGGTTACAAGTTGGGAGTACTTGAGAGGTTAAGGTCCCAGCTCCTGGATTCCATTCCCCAGTGCCTCTGCTTCTGTGCTGATGAGAAACATGAAATCTAGAGCCAGTATCTCATCAGACCATGTAACCACAGCTCGGAGGCCCAGGTGACAGGTGAGAACCCTCAGTGCCTGCTCTAAGGGTTTCAACTCTCAAAACCTTTATCAATGTGACACCTTTGATGGAACTTAACTGCTAAAGCCATATAGTTTAAGTCAATGCATGAAAGTATAACTATATTACTAGGTTGACAGACAGCTTAAATAATTTATTGTAGAAACCTATAAACAGGCCACTCTAGGTGCTGGCTGTGAGCAAAACATGGAAAATAGTCTATACTCTGATATTTATGTAAATTCATAGTTGTGCCTACAATTGTATTTAATTTTAGTAATTTCCCACCAACCTGAATTTTCCTTGTTAAACCTCTTCATATATCTCTGACATCTGACTTTACTAATTCTGTTGGATTTTCAATCTGAAAGCCACTATACTTGGGAAGTAGCTTGGGATGAATGTTTTGAGATACCCTTTTATATCTTGGTTGATATTCAACATGATCAAAATGGAAAGTGAATATTCTGTAGAGGTACCTCATGAAATTCAGGACATGAAGCCTATTCTTATTTTTTCTTTTTACCTATGGCTAAGCTTTTACAATTCCTGAGTGTGTTTGTGACCTTTGCCCTTCCAAACATCCCAGTGAGCTTGTCATTGGTTGAAATCTACAAATCTATTTATGACTGTTATGGATGCTACAACCAAATGCCTGAAACAAACAACTGAAGGAATGAAAGGCTTAAAAAATGTGTAGAGTTTTATAAGCAGCTTCATTCGGGTGGTAGGAGTGGTTTCACTCCTGGTTAGCAAAGCTCTTTGATTGTGTTTGGGCCAGAGAGCTATATTAGACCCAGGGACTGATATAACCTCACAGACCACTCATGGTGACTTATTTCCCAATGAAAAGTTCCACATATTCCAAAAGCCACCTGCCAACTGGGAATCTAGTGGAAACTTGAACATTGGAAGCAATATTTTACATTGAAACAATTGCAATAAGCTTCTACCATTTCCTGAATTAGTTCTTACGGAGAAAGCTCTCTGAGGGTCTCTGCTTTTTCCTGATGTAATTATCTTCCACACCTCCCCTCCTTTCCCATAGCCCAGTCTTCTAAACAATTCCAAAGAATGTGCAAGTTTTCCATGAATTCTTGCCTGGCATTTAAAAATAATGAAATATAATGGTTCATATCTCACTTAAAAAGTACTAGAGACTGAATTTGAGGGGAAAAAAAAGAAAAAGAAAATCGGATCAACCTACATCTTGAAAACATACTGTGATCTCTGTATCCATCATGCCCTTCTCCTGTGGCTAGTTCTAGATGTAGGCTTCCTATTCATTTAGCACAGTGGCTGGCACAAAAATGTTGGTCAACAATTATCGATTCAAGAAAAATAGATCTAAGCAGCCAGTAAGAACAAAAAGAGATGCACAAAAGGAATAACTCAATGCAACCAATTTTATTACTTTACTAACTTATTAAATTATTCATTTAATTCAATTGTTTGCTTGTTCATTTGTCTGTCTGGGACAAGTTGTCACTCTGTAGCCAAAGCTGGTCTGTAACTTGTTAACAAGCCCAGGCTGGTTTCAAACACATGAGTGATCTTTCATCCTCTTCCCCGCAAGGGCTAGAATTATAGAAATAGTTTCACTGTTTTTAAATAGTGATAAAATTTTGATCAATCTGTTCATGATTCAGCAAAGGGGGAATAAATAATAACAGAACAATTACATATTTTCAATACAGAAATGATATGTGTTGACTGAAAACATTGGTAAGAAAGAGAGGGATGAGAAGAAACATTTGATGAAGTTCATCTTGTAGAGAAATGTTGGATGTAGGAGATTAATTACATTGTGTGGCAGTGCGCTGAGACTAAAGATGAGTTTGTAAGAGTTGTGGTACAGGGACTTTGCAACAGAAAGGAGAACAGTTTGAGGAAATTAATAAATTAGTAGATAATATGGTTGCAAAGGTCAACTCTTTAATTTGGGCTCGAGCATAGGAGGACACCAGCTATAATGGGTGCTCACAGGGGTTGCACATGGCACATTTATGTCTTGATTTTTTGGGATCTAATTGAACTATCCCGTTAGAGCAACTAGGATTCTCACTGCTCACTATACTCACCAATGTGCTACCTCTCTTATCAGTGGATAGTGTATTCTGATTGCCATCATGTATAGTAAATGAAAGGGTTGTGAGGTTTATCTATGATCAAACACAAACCTGAGCAAAAGTAATTTTTAAAAATAATCTCCCATTTAATGAATTTAAAAACACTGCCAAGTATGATGGCAGTTGCCTGTGATTCTAGTGCTCAGAAGGCTACAGCAAGAAGACCATGAATTGGGCTACAAAATATGGCCTTCTTCCAAAAACAGTCAAACAGTAACCATCTTGTCATCCTGCAGCATATTTTACTCATAAATGAAACCCTTTTCCCTGTCCTTATTTTATATAAAATGAATAAATTAAATAAAATAGGTGAACATTTCTGAACCATATTAAAATGCATGTGACTTTCTCAGGAAAAGTATTATTATTTACTTTCTCTACTCTAATAATGTCTTCAATTTGTCAGTAGTATGTAAGGCAGCTTAGAAGAGGCACTTAAGCGTGTCAACAAGGCAGAGTGTATTCATACCCATTTAAAACTGTTCAAGGAATTAGCTCATGAAACAAAGGCGGCTGGGGGATTAAAGAATTAATTAAACTTTACAAACAGAGCTACAAGTGGATGTGAAATTGCTGTAAGCATGAAAAATAGTACCTTTGGCACTCACTTGTTTCTAACAATAATGAATAAACTCTTTGAAGTAGAATAGAAGGACTGATTTAACAATGGGGTGAGAGCTCAGAGGAGACATGAGTTGTTATTGAGATGAGTAATTGGAATTACATAATGCAATTCATGGATGAATATTCAACAACCATCATTACATATAGTCAGCACTTACAGTAATTTGGTAAAATGAAGGTGATTTAGCAACAAAAATTGTACTTGAAATTTTAGCAAATATGTTTTCATATAATGTAGAAGTGTGTGTCCTAAATACAAGAAGTTTGTGCAGGTCCAAATGAATAGAACAAAATCAGAAGTGAATAGAACAAAATCACAGCAGCAAAGCAATTTGAAAAGATTCTGTTAGAAGTTAGTGCTTTGGATGATTGGATGATCCTATGCTTGAAACTAACAGAAGAAACTAAAAAACAATTTTCTATTGTTACTAGATCTACACAAAAGATACATTATCTAGGGGGGATCATGCACACACACACACACACACACACACACACACACACACACTGACTTTCATCTGCATGTAGATATGCTTCCTGAGAAACGATTCCATGAGTTAACATCCTTTTATCCCTCACTGGGAATGCTTTAATCATCATTGCTTTATATATCTGTTCACTAGTACATAAAGATACTGTTCCCTCAGCTTTGTACTGAAGATATGATATAGGTGAAGTCCCTAGGCAACCATTAGAAGTTTGTATATGTGAATCAGCAAGTAGGAGATATGAGACACAAGTTTACACCAGGTCAGACCTTCTTAAATTATTATAGTGACAGTTTATTAGGAGAAGAAAATAAAATATTCCCAAATTCCCACTACCATTGACCTACATGATTTAGTTTTATTTAATATCCTCTAATTGCTTACTATAATTCATGCAACATAAAGCAATCAGGTACTTGATATTACTATGCAGTATAATATACAAATGTCTAGAGAAATGGCTCAGTGGGTAACAGTGCTTGCTGTGAAAACAAGAGGGTCTGAGTTCAGATCCCCATACGTATGTCAAACTCAGGCATGGCAATGTGCTCCTGTAACCCTAGTACTAGTGGGTGGATATAGCCTGAGAACTGGATGGGCAGGACAACCTAGCCAAAACAGTGAGTTTTAGGTTCAGAGTCTGACCCCAAAAATAACGAGGACAGTGACAGCAGACATCATCACCCTCTGGCTTCTAGTCGTGTGTTCATGGGCTTGTAATATGTGTCTACCGAGCAAATACACACACACACACACACACACACACACACACACACACACACACACACCAACATAATATACAACACTACTGACAAAATATTGATTTATTATTTTTTAATAAACTCTTGCCACTACTGTGTAAGTAGAAGTCAGTGAATCAGTTAGTCCTAGACCTATATTCCTATAATCCTAGCATTCAGAACACTGCATACTTGCCTCCCTGCCATACCTTGCCTACCATGATGAACCATATCTCTTCAATCTTTGAGTAAAAATAAACTCTTTCCCTCTTAAGTTGTTTCTTTCAGTGTCCTCTCAGTGCAAGAAGAAAAGTAACTAATACAGGAATCCCTAGAAGAGAATACAAGCCTGAACTGGCTTTAGAACAGGATGCCTTGGCCCTATGAAATGTGTGGTTTTATGCCTACTGCATGGGGGACAGCAAAAGCAGACACTCCCCCCTCCTGATTCTCACAAGTTGATTTATGCACATATGCACTTGCTTTATTTTCATTTTTAACTGTCACAGTTTGTTTCTGGGTTTTCTTGGGAGTTGAATACAGAGGTAGAGACCTTCCCTCTTGAATCTAACTTCCTAATTATTATGAGCAAGAGAGATTCCTGAGTATAAAAATCATCCTATCTGCATGTGTCAAAACACCGTTGGGTGATGAGCAGAAGACTACTAGCAACTGGCAAAGATTCATAGCTGTACAGTACAAAGCAGGAAATAAATATTTAATAAGGACCATTTACTTTAAAAGACATGGATTATATTGAACTCCAGAACTACTTCAGCACAAGTCACAATTATTAGCTTTTAGCAATATTAATGTCATATACTTTATGATTAAAGTCACAATATTTGGTCATCAAGGATCTTTTTTACTTATAATTTCTTGATCTCTGAATAGTCTATGGTCTCAACTAAAGGGAACTCTTTCCATAGGACCTTTATTCATCAAAGTAGCCTAAGACTTAGTGAGAACTCAGAAAACCAATGTGACTATGGAGGAACCTGGTGAGGCCAGAGCATATATTGGAAGGGGATCATTTTAGCCATTCCAGTGTTGGCTGCTTATCATTTTTTATTAAATAAGTGACACTATGCTGTATCTTCATCAGTGCCGGTGATATGAATTTAAGCGGATAATGAATTCAAACACCTTAGGATGCCTCTGTGCCACACTAATAAGATTCTTATTCTTTTTTGAGACTCCTAAATTCCAAAGGCACCCAAGACCTAGGCCTATTTGGGATGCCTCAATTAAGGATTTTAACTTTATGCACATACATCCAACATCAAGGATATGCATTAGTATCATTCTGGAGCAGAAATACTCCTGCTTTATTGGATGCAGCAACCTTTGTCTTTTCATGAAGGAGAATATCTTCTAAGGGGGTTCTGGATCATAATGTTCCTCCAGAGTAATCACTGCTACTACAGAGAAAATGATTGCTGTCAATCAAAACAAAGCACTCGGCCGGGCGGTGGTGGCGCACGCCTTTAATCCCAGCACTCGGGAGCTCGGGAGGCAGAGGCAGGCAGATAGATCTCTGTGAGTTCGAGGCCAGCCTGGGCTACCAAGTGAGTCCCAGGAAAGGCACAAAGCTACACAGAGAAACCCTGTCTCGAAAAAACCAAAAAAAAAAAAAAACCAAAAAAAAAAAAAAGCACTCAATGTGTATAAACAGCCAAGTTATGAAACTTGCAAATCCAAAATTAAGGGTAGATATAAAAAGGTTCTATTTTTTTTACTTTCTTATTAAGTGAATAGTCATAATACTATGGACTTTGAGTTAATTTTTGTCTTTGATTTGTCTGCTCCTTGCTTTCTCTGTATTAGGACAGTTAGATGCCTCAAGCCTAGGAAAAAGAGTAAAGAAATATCTATGACACTGAGTCTAGGGAAGAAGCAAAGAGCTAGAGTAGAGTCTTCTCTGGACTCTTCCAAATTCTTCACTTCGAGCTCCCAACATCGTTGCCTTCCTGTTATTTTCAGAAGTGACCATTCACAGGCTTCAGAAGCGCACTTCTGATATTTTTCGGCCTGCCTATGGAGAAAGGATTGTTGATATTTGCTATTAGTCCTTTGATGATTTGTTAACTCCACAAAGGAATGTAGACTTCACAGGGAGAAGAAGTTATGTCCTGCTGTTACTCACTGCAAAGATGCCTTTCATCAAGTAGCCAGTAAGGACTGTCACAAATAGTATCTAGGAAATCACTACTTTGAAGGTATGTTTCAAACACTCTCCAAAGGAGGTGGAAGGGCCTAAAGAAAGTGAACATGAACATCTACTACAATGGTGTCAGATGCTACAAGTTCTTTATTGAAAGAAAATGATGCAGGAATCTCAGGTACAAAAATAAAATAAATAAAATAAAAATAAAAAAAGTAAAAAAAAAACAAACAAAAATTGACAGTAGAATAGAATATTTTACCCATATTTATATTTAAAGGAGTGACTATATTCAAGGATGGACACAATCAGATACTCTGTACTTGGAATACAAATGCTTGATATAACTATAAAATTGATGATAATGATACATTCTGTGCCTAATTATCACAGACAGCTGTGTACTTATGTGCATACATACAGATACACATGTACAGGCAAAGACCTAAATATAAAGGACCACCATGTGTCTGTTTGAAGTTCTCCTTAATAGGAGCATTTCTTGGTTTCTTATCCTTCCTGGATATCCTAAGAAAGGGCTGGGATGTTATGGATGTTGTTTCATGTGGTCCTTTTGTATCATCAAAACAATCAGATTATAGTCTCCTCCTCCAGTATCAGTTTATGATAAGTAAATCCTGTTAAGGTTTGAGTTTGAAGTGTCCCATGAAGGCTGATGTGTTAAAGGTTTTGTTGCCAGCTAATGGGCCTTGGGAAAGTGATAGGATCACAAGGACTTGAACCTCACCAACAAATACAGAGCTAAACAAACAAACAAACAAACAAACAAAAACCTAAATAAGTAAGATGCAGGAAGAGAAACTTGTGTCTTCTGTCAAGTTTTTATTAACTGCCAGACAACTACCAGAAATATTCCTCCACTCAGTCCCATGCCACTTACTGAATCTCAGGCTCCTGAGTTAAACAATTATTACTCTAAGTCACTGAAAGTTATGATCATCACACTTTATTTTGACAAAAATCAACAGATACTATCTGTTCGTAAGAGAGAAAAGTGTTTTGATTTTAATCACTAAATACAATAAGAAAGAAGCGGGTGGTCTGCATTTCCACATGTGAAAATTAATGCATCTACCAAAGGGAAATAAATCTGTGGCATCCATGGATGTACATTTCATTAACAGAACCCAGGACACATTAGCTCAAGGTTTTGATATGTTAAAATTAGTAATTTCTGCTTATCAAAAAGCCCAATTAAGTGTCCAAAGACAAATCAGAGAATATAAAATATACTTTGAAACTTAAATCAACAACAAAAAAAGACACACTGGAAACTTAGGAAGTAATTTTGAAAAAAAAAAAAAAAACAAGACAGTAGAGAAGGAGGGGAGACTCAGTCTTTCTCCAAACTTATTGTTAAGTGGACAAAGAGCTAACCCAAGGCCAGTCCAGCTTAGCAGACCTCAGGAAAATACAAATTAAATCCTCAGCAATTTAACCATCTCACACCTACCCAAATAGTGAGAAAATAAAGTCTGAAAACAGGGCTGGGAAGACAGCTCAGTGGGGAAAAAAAAAAAAAAAACAAAACAAAAAAAAAAAAACAAAAAAAAAAAAAAACACTTGCCATGCAGATGTGAGTCCCAGAGTATGACTCCTCAGAACCTGTATAAAAGCCAAACACTAAACACAAGCTTCTATAATCCCAGTGCTCCTACTGTGAGGTGAGAGGCTAAAACAGATTCCACAGGCCCTGAGCCTGGAGAATGCTCCAAGTACAGAGTGCCATCACCCCATTTCCTCTGACCTCTGCATATGTGCACATGCTTGACCATAGTCACACATGTGAACATAGGTACACACCACACACACATACACACACACACACACACACACACACACACACACACACACGGGGGGGAGGGAGAGAGAGAGAGAGAGAAAGAGAGAGGGAGAGAGAGAGAGAGATTAAATGTTTTTTGGATCTCTACCACTGATAATTCAAGTAAAATATTCTACTTACAAGAATGCAGGTGTGGGATAAATGGCTCGGCTGTTAAAAGCTGGTACAGCTCTTGCAGAGGATCTGAATTAGTTTCCTAGCACCCATGCCAGGAATCTTGCAACCTCCTATAACTACAGCTCCAGAATAACCTGATGCCACTGAACTCGGTGGGATTGTGTACTCACCTGTACATACACACACACACACACACACACACACACACACACACACACACACTTAAAAATATAATAAAATATTTAAAATTAAATGTAAAACAGATCACATAGGAAACAACCATTTGCTATGAGAAGTAAAAGCAAGCATCTTAGTCAAACTGTGCTTCCTCATCCTCATCACACACTCAGCGTGCAAGCATGTGCACACAAGCAACTCATTGTCTAAATCTTTCTATCCTGTCCACATTTTTAATCTCCTGGTTTTTAAAACTATATACCCAAACCAAGAGAGACCAGAAGTTGTTCTATTCAGCTGTCTTAAGTGTGTACACAGAAGTGCAATATTGTGTTTAGCTTCTAGACCAAGCATGGGGTGCAGCTTGGCAAAAAGAATAAATTTTAGTGGGTGGACTGGAGAAATATGAAAAAAAATAAATAAAACCAGCTGCATATGCCGAGGTGGTAGTTTGTGCCAATAACTGATTCATCTTCTCTCTACATGTGCTCATTACGTGTAGAAGTGCTTTTCTTCGCAGGCTATGTAATGAGTATGTCCACCCCCGACCATGCAAGCCCCGGAGCTGCAGTAAAGAGGCCATAGGCAATCCATAGACTAGAGCTCTGCTTTGCATTTTCCCTTAATTTTTTTTATGAGGTGTTAATCGCCACCTCACTCCCTACACTTTATAATTAGAATGACACTTACACTTTCACCTTACTAAGTGTTTCTGAAAGGCTTTCAAATTTGGGTTATGAGTTTTATTATGACTATATTATTAAATTTGAACTACTGCTACACAGCACACAATGTAAATAAGTTCCAGGGGATTTGGCTTCTGTCTACCTAGCATGATATTTTGCTGCTGGTATAATCTAATCGAAGGCTTTCTGAAGATGTGCAAATTTGCTATAAAGTGACACCCCTTCTCTCTGTAATTAAAGCAAGGCTAAGAATAACTGTTTGTTTGATTGACTATAGCTGTGAACCCAAGTGGGTGTCGAGTTGCCAAGAAACTGCTGAAATCCTGCATCCATTTTCCAGGTCTCTGGATCATCTTCATGGGCCATCTTTTTAAAAACCTGCAACATCCCCATCCCACCTTGTTTCTGATTATTGACTCCCTGCCTACATTTGGAACAAATTAGAAGACATATCACCCAGACAACCAGCAGCACTTTGTTCCACAGACCTCACCTGTGCCCTAAAGTTCGGCTTTCCATGGGGTATCTAGCTCTCCTTAAAATTAAATACTATTCCATCATTAGTGGCCATATCAGTATCCTTTATTTTCCTGGGTAGTATTATACATGTGTACACAAATGTAGAAACTTTGTATGATGATATATTTTAAAAGTCTGCAACAGAGCCTAGCTTACAGGTCAGGATTCACCTACAATTTGTGGGATAAAAGAAAGAACATAAGAGATACTGCTGCATTTCTGCACAGTGAGCTGTGGACAATTTTGGACCAGCCTTTTCTTAGACTAAGTGTAAGAAGGCGTAAAGTCGTTTCCACTGGTGCTTGCCTTGTTTCTCTTCTACATGATGTCTCTTGGCTTTCAGTTTTACTTTGATCCTCCTTCCTTACAACTGCCCCCTTTCACAACCCCTGTAATACCATGCCTTGCTGTGTCCAGCACAGCTTGGTCCTGGAATAGAAAAGCCACTCACAAACACATGCTTTCATCTGACTACCTCTTGTTTGTTTTTGAGATTGCATTTTTATCTCAATATTTCTCCCTTCCTTTTCTTCCCTCCAAACCCTCCCACAGACCCCTTGCCACTTTCCTTCAAATTCGTGGTCACTTTTATCACCAGTTGCTATTGCATGCATACATTTGTTGATATATACATAAATTTTTAATATAACCTTTTGAATACATATAATGTTATTTGTATGTATGTTTTCAAGACTCACTGGTACTGGACAACCAGCTAGTGTGCTCTTTCTTGGGGAGGACCACCTCTCCTTCTCCCAGTTTTCCTCAAATGCCTCCACTTCACTGTGTAGGGCGGAAGCATCATGGGTTTTCCCCATGCACTTTATCAGGTTGGTTGGTGTCATAGTTGGGTGGTCATGTTGGTGAGACTTTATAGGTGTAGCTTCTGATGTTCCTGGGAGACACAATCTCACAGAAAAATCACTGATCCCTTGGCGCTTACAATCTTTATGCTGCTTCTTCCACAATGTTCCTTGATCCTTAGGAGTAGGAGTGTTTTGCAGTTCATTGGCACTGGACTGTACAACTCTGCATATTAATTGGTTGTAGTTTTCTGAAGTAGTCTTCATCTATTGCAAAGTTTCATTATTGAGGAGTGATGGAAACTATGCTTATCTTGTATATAAGGACACAAGTTTATAGATTGTTGCTAGGAATTATTCTGGTTTAGTAAATTAGCAGTTGTAGATTTTCTTCCAATAATCATAACTTCATTAGCACAGATTAGTTAGGTAGGTTTCCAGTACCAGACATGGTACCCTCTTGTAGAGTGCATCCTAAGTCTAATTAGAGAGCAGTTAGTTACTGCTAAGATAATTGTGTGCCACGACTGCTTCTGTGGGGTTTTTATGTCGTTCTGGATGCTGATATGGTTCATAGGCTTTAAAGGTGTGTTGGGCTGTTGGTTATAATGTGTAAATTTGTTGTATAAATATAAATATATAGTCTTAATAAAATATACATATACAGTCCGCTGGGCTGGTGATGCTTCCTGTAAGACCCAAAACCATCTAATAAAAACCCCAATACAAGCATAAGAAGCTCTCTTTAAGTTGCTGGCCTGGGCTATATAAGAGAATTCCAAAACATACCACCTATTGCTGTTTCACTTGGTTACTCCCCAGAGACAGAGGGTAATAACTATTGCTGAGCATATCATGCATTTCAGAACCAGGTTCCAAAGGCCCCTCAGCTAGAACTGACCTGGATGACCTCTCCCCGAGAACTAACTTTCACAGCACCAATAGCAACCAGGCAAGCTTCCAAATAAAAGATAAGCAACAGACTGACTTGGATTCTAATTCATCTTGGCAGTGTGTTCTCCATCAAGCAATACTGCCAAACATATGGTAACCAGGATATTTAAGTTGTCCTTCTTTTTATTAGTAAATTAATTTTACAAGATCTGGAGAAATTGCTCAGTTGTTAAGTGTTCATATGCACTTGTATAGGACCCAAGTTCAATTCCCAACACTCATGTTGGACTACACAAAATCATCTATACCTCCAGCTTCAGGGAATCCCACATCCTCTTCTGGACCCCATGAACAAACACCTGCATTACATTTGGATATAACCATACAACATACACACATACACACACACACACACAATTAATAGATTAATAATTCTAAAATAACTTAAATCAACAGATAATGTATTATCCTATTCTAAATGCCCTGAAAAAATAAATTAATAAACAGGCAATTCCCTAATACCTCCTTTACTAAATAGGAAAATGTTTATTGATTCAAGTAAATAAATCCTCCATCCGTTACAGTGATGGAGCAGTAACTGTGGTCATTGATAACATTTTCAATAGGAGTAGGATATCTTATCTGTTGTTATTCAAGTTACTATTGACTCTTATGTGAATAAAAATTGATCCATTAGAACTATGAGATGATTTGAATTCCAGTCAGAGTGTGGCAACTTAAAACTTAGCCTCAGCTTTCCCAGAAGCCAGTTTTACTGAGGTAGAGTCACTTGTACAGAACCTGCAGACAGTCTCTGTATCTCTAAGCTGTATTGGATCAGGACAATGTGAAGACACTGGCACCTTTAAAAGTAACCAAATGTTTGTCGATAATTATATAAATTACACAGTGGCTAACAGATGGAATATTTTAGGAAAGGAAATAGGATTTTGGTTTCTTTATTTATATATAGAAAAAGACTCAGAGTATAGCGGAAATATAACTCAACTATGAAAATCTTTAAACTGTTGGTTTTATTCCTTTGTTACCATATTTCCTGTTAACTTTTCCTTAATATACAATCCATCTATTGATTTTCTGATGATTCTCAAAGCTGAAGCCACATTTGCACAATCTCTATTGTATAACTATAGAATAACCATGATATTTAGATTAATTTTTTAAAAACTCTCATGAAGTGTAAGAAAATATTGATCTTTCCCACTACAGTTCAAGAACTGACAGAGTGTATATTATTAATTTTGTTTGTTTGTTTGTTTTTAAACTAAAACTTTTCTTTTTTATTTTTTTAATTTATTTTATAAATTAATTTAATTTTACATATCAGCCACAGATTCCCCTGTTCTCCTTCTTCCATACTCCCCCTTGGCCTCCCCCCAGCCCACCCCCCATTCTCATCTCCTCCAGGGCAAGGACTCCCCTGGGGAATTCAGCTCAACCTGATAGATTCAGTCCAGGCAGGTCCAGTCCCCTCCTTCCTTCGCCCAGGCTGAGCAAAGTGTCCCTGCATAGGCCCCAGGTTCCAAACAGCCAGCTCATGCACTAAGGACAGGTCCTGGTCCCACTGCCTGGGGGCCTCCCAAACAGTTCAAGTTAATCAACTCTCTCACTTATCCAGAGGGCCTGATCCAGTTGGGGGCTCCTTAGCTATTGGCTCATAGTTCATGTGTTTTATATTAGAATTTTTTTTTTTTTTGGTTTTTCGAGACAGGGTTTCTTTGTGTAGCTTTGCGCCTTTCCTGGGACTCACTTGGTAGTCCAGGCTGGCCTCAAACTCACAGAGATCCGCCTGGCTCTGCCTCAGAGTGCTGGGATTAAAGGCGTGTGCCACCACCGCCCGGCTATATTAGAATTTTTAATTATTACTTTGAGGTTATATTATAACGATATCATTTCTCCATTCCCTTTACTTCCTCTGAATGTCCCATATACCCCTTCCTGCTCTCTTTGAATTTCATAGCCTCTTTTTTTATTAATCATTGTTTTATACACACATACACACACACACACACACACACACACACACACACACACACACACATATGTACCTAAATGCATAACTACAACCAGATCAGTCTATATAATGTTACTTGTATATATGTTTTCGTGGCTGTCCACTTGATATTGGCTTCCAGTTGGTATGCTCTTCCCTGGGGAAGACTATTTCTATATATCTCAGGATTCCTTAGTTACTATTAATCCTTAAAGTAGAATTGAGGCTTTGTGAGCCTTACCATCCATGCTAACATGTCCATTGGTACTGTCCTTGTTCAGCTCTTGTTTAAGCAGTCATGTTGGTGAGTCTTCATGGGTATAGCTTCTGATATTCCTAAGAGACACTATCTCATATCAAACTTCCTGCTCCTCTAGCTCTCACAATCTTTCCATATATTGAAGCAACACTTGTAAAAGATGCCTGCCACACTCAGTACTGATAACAGAAGAGGATGAGCTCATAATGGGGCACAGATGCTAGAAATATCTCATATATTTAAGAAAATTACAACCATTATAAAGTCTACCAGTAGTAGTGAGTAATTCTTAGTAATTGAAAGTGAGCATTTATTATATACATAAATATAATATATATAGAGAGACAAGGTCTTATATCTCTAGGCTGGCATCAAATTTCTCTGTGTAGTTCAGATGACCTAGAACTCTTGATTCTCCTGATCTTCCATGTATGTAGCGTAACACCTGGTTTGTACAGTGCTTGAGACTGAACTCAGTGTTTCCTGCATGCTTCTCAAGCATTCTTCCAACTGAGTTACATTCCCCAGCCCAGAACAGGGAGTTTGACAGTGGATGTGCTGTTTAACTATACCTGCATAGTCCAACATTCAAGTCCTGCAGTCAAGCAGACTATGTATGTATGATAGGTAAAGTTTCCATTTTTGAAATAACATCAGTTGTTGCCAGAAGATGCTGTGCTTGCTCTCAAAGAAAATCTAATCATGTCTTCAGTCTCGTCTGTAACAAATGTTGTCTATACTTCATTTTCAGTAGGACTCCCAGTAATCCCAAACCCGGGCTCAAATACTTCTGAGACTTCTAATTTCCTCTCTTTGGGCTGGTACTTCAAGTACATACAGAGCTTTTTTGGACTACTTAAAATGAGCAGTAGACTCCAGCCCAGAATTAATTACTCCATTCTAACAGAACAGGGAGGGAGGAAAAAGATTTTAGTACTCATGGTGACAAGAATAGCCTTCTTTTTAAATGGGAACAATCCACACTCTGTATGTGAAGGCAGTCATATGAATTGATTTTCCCAGAAGATTTTCAACTCATGTCTAGCCTGGTCACTGTCAACTTGAGTTGGCCTTCATTTTCTAACTCATTAAAGTTACCCCAGTCTCCTCATAGTTATCTAATGAAAAGAGTCTTCAGGAAACATACAGCTCACTATTTGCTTTACTGATTTAGAATAATGATTATCAGATGGAGTAATATTGCCTCATAGTCTTATTCCACCAATAACCGCTCTTGGACAAAAAAACCAGTCGTCCATGACCAGGCTCAATTTTATTACATGCAAAATAAAATGCATTACAGGTTTACTAAAATTATAAATAGGTTGGAAAATAATATATGACTTCCCAATTAATCGCATTGGAGGAGGATTGATTAAACGGACTTGTTTGCTACTCAGAATATTTCCATTTACAAAACAACTGTTTCAACATATCCAATATTTATAATCCTTCCTGTTTTACATTGTGGGGGTTGCCTCTGTATTGCTCAATAAATAACACACATAGGTAGATATCCAGCTGTTATCTGCCTTAAACATTATAGAAATATGCATAATATAGATAAGTATAAATATATATGTATAAACATATAGTCACTATATGGCAATTTTTGTCCATGTCTCACCCTCACTTGTCTGTCTTCACAATTTCAATATTGTCTAACACGTTTCAGTTAAGCTAGAGATTTTTAAAACATAATATATCTCTTCTTCCTTTTGTTTATCAAATCTGTGGTCTATTTTTGGTTCCCCAGCATATAAAACAAAGTACATGGGTATCTCCTTTAAAATGTAAATACTTTTGCAAAACTAATTTGGATATGATTTACATTATGCTCAAACTTCACTGTTGTTTAATCTGTCCTTTGTTTCTACTTGTTGAAATGCCATGGACATTACAGTGTTGTGAGTTAAGGCAGTTGATTCCCCACAGTGCCTCTACATGCTCAGATAATTGCCCAAAGTGTCATTGAGCGTTTCAGAGCCCTGGTGCTCTCTGCTGCTCACTCCACAAACAAGTGTGCTCAGATGCCTATTCAAGTAGGAGCTCTGCTGTGCTAAATGTGCTTGGAGTGTTTTGGAAGGTCCATTCTGGTTTTTCCCATTTGTAGCTCCTCAGCTTTATTCTGGAAGAATATTTTCACCAGGCAACCAATTTATTGGCAATGACACCAAATACCAAGTTGTGTATTTAGAACTGTAAAAGTATTTATACAAGGTGGATAAAGGGAACAGGTGCCACCACTTTTCTTTGCCTTACCTTGGTCATTCAACACACAAATCTTTATTGAACATTTTTCATGTTCTAAACTGATAGTTTAGCTGGCCAGAATTCTACCCTTTTCTATTTTTTTTTTATCCAGTCAGTTGGCACACACTTTAGCCCTGCTGAGGCCCAGGCTTTGCACTGGTTGCTGAGACCAGAAAGTGTCAAAGAATGAAATTACAATCAGGATAAAGATCTTAACTGGCTTTATTTTCAATTCCAGATTTAGACAATGCTTCATTTTATGGGGGAGGGGGGAATAATAAATGTTCCAATGAGCAGAGTAGCAAAAGTTAGTCTTCTACGGGGCTAAGACAATGGGAAAAAACAAGCAGAGTCTGAGCCAGATGAGGTGGATGCCTATAACTCCAGCACTTGGGAGGTAGAGACCTGAGGATCAAGAGTTAAAGACTAGCCTGGGATATATGAGATGCTGCCTTAAATTTTTTCTAAGGTATTCATACAGTAGAATTTTCTATTTAAATTGCTTCAGTTAGGCGCTCTTAAAATCTTAATACCTGCTGGCTAAAAGGTCTTGGAAGATCTTTCCACTTCAGAAGCATTTTATTCAGATTCAATAGGTGCAAATATTTAGACATAGTGTTAAGAGGAGTTAAATCAGTGTTATCTTTTGCTGGAGGACCCTCCTCCTTAAGGAGTAGGTAAACTTGCTTCACTAGTGTTTTCAAATGATAGGAAGCTAACAAGGATCATGATGACCTGTGGAATTTGCTTGGTGATTATGATAAAGCTTGGTTCAGGAGTGATGGTACACCCCTTTAATCTCAGAGCCGGAGAGGCAAAGACAGGAAGATCTTTGTGAGTTCCAACCCAGCGAGGATCTTCATAGTGAGAGTCTGTCTCAAAACAAACAAAGAGCCTTTAGATTCTACATATATCATACAAAACATGTTTTTTGCAGTTGTTTTGACATCTGATTGATTTATACATATATACAGATCTTAAGAAAGTTCCACATTTCCAATAACTAATGCAAATTACTTGAGCATGTGGAGATTCTCTGTTGTAAAGTTGCTTACGAACATTTTGAAAACGAGATAACTAAATGCCCATGGACCACAAGGCCATGAGTCAAGAGCTAAAAATAAAAGGAGACAGCAAATACTGTCTCAACCCTCTATCTTCTAATAATTTTAATACAATGCGAACAAAAAATAATGAGTATAAAATAAATAAAATGAAAATGTCATAAAGATCTATTTATTTCAGAGTATTCATTGGAATATGTGGAGTGTAATGATTCGTGTGGACCACACTGATGACTACAGTTTAAAAGCTTGAGTATAGAACACATAGATGATGTGAAATGTAAGAGAAAGCTGAAGAGGTTTCAGAAGCCCAGACATGATATTGGCAAATTATCCCAAACTTCTTTCCTTATCAGCTGGCATAAATTTTCTAAAGGGGAACTTGCTAGTCACAGAGAGTTGTTAGAGGAGAAATTTAAAACCTAAAATGACACAAAGCAATATATAGCCCTCACATTACATAATCTCACAGTAATTTGTAATGTGAAGTTCAGAACTGTATACATAAACTTATTGTTATGATTAAATGTTCTAGATTAAAGAAAAACAAAATAAAAATATCTATCAATGAATCAATTGTTATAGTTAATTCTAGCTCAGGGAGCTAGAGAGACCATTTGAGCTGTTACAGAGAACCTGAGTTCAATTTCCAACACCCACATTGGATGGCTCACAATCTGTAACTGCAGATCCAGGGAATCAAACACTCTCTTCTAGATTCTGAGTGTTTCTACACACACACACACACACACACACACACACACACACACACACACAAACACACACACACACACCATTAATAAAATAAAATATTAAAAGATCTTTAAAATCTTACAAGCATTAAGTGCCTATAAATAAGGTAGATGATGTGCAATATTTTCATACATTTTATATTTGTAGATTTAAATTTCACTTGTATTAAACAGATATAGATAAACAGGTAGATAGGTAGATGATAGATAATAGGTAAGATCTATTTTATTAAATTGCTATATTAACATAATTGATTTAACTTAGCTGCTTAGTCTACATCAATTTTCTTAACACCTTAAAAAAAATGAATGCATCTCCTACCTCTGATGCATACCTAGAAGACTGATTCTATTCTCATGGCTTCTATTTGGACAGTTGGACAGGGACATGGTGACTAAATGGAGAATGGCTTCTTTTCATAATCAAGCGAAATTGGACATGAGGGCAACTAGTAAAACACATTTTAACAATGAGAGCATTATTTTGAAATTTACTAACCACGTAATAATTTTATTAAACAACAATGTCAAGCTACTGGATTAAGAAGAGCTAATCGGCCATTGTCTGTAAAAAGCGAATTTGGACCAATGGTGTTTCATATAGTTGATTTTGCAGGATGTCTATCAGTTATAATTTTTATATAATTACAGGAGATCACATTGTGTTCACCTTATTAAAAAGGTTTCTAATATGACTGAGTTATGAAATTTCAAAGTATTCAGTGTATAAATGAATCACTGCCCTGAAGACTGGTTATTAGTATTTCATGTTTCCTAACATTAATTTTTCTTCAGACAGGAACAGATTGAGGAAGGTGTGAGAACAGGAAGGGCATGCTGGCTTTCACACACAGCCTTACTTTGCATTTTATTTAGACTGCATTTATAGAGACTGATTAAATTATTTTGTTATCTCCATAAACAGGGCAACATTACGCAGTTTTAATTTTGAGCACCACATTCACTCTGAGTTGGTTTTACTTTTCTCTTATTTATTTATTTATTTATTTATTTATTTATTTATTTATTTATTTATTACTTGATGATGCAGCCTAGGAATTTGAATATATTTGTTTGGTCTGAGGACGGTGAACCTGGAAGTTTTCTTTGGTCTTAGCAGCCTCCAACTGCTAACTGCTGTCCTTCGATTCTGGAACAGGCCCACAGCACAGGACTGGTGCTTTCACTTCCGCTGTAACTGCCGTTAGCAAATCATCTTTTATAGAACCTGATCAACAGACTTCGCAAAATAATTTCCAGAAATGTAATTTTTCACCACCTCCTTTACAATCCTTCAATGTAATTTATCACTGTCATTTGAAAGCTTTAATTTCCCAGTGGGAGTTGCCTTATTGCACACCCAGGATAAAGGATTAGGGAATGCTATATTTCTTAATGTGAATGTTCCGGCAGACAGACGTTTGCTTTTCAGGACTCTGCTCGCTAAGCTGATCTCCCTCAATCCTGCGCCTTCCAAAAGCTAATTTCCACACCCTCTTTCTCATGCTCATCCAGAAAAGAGGGGCAAGAGCTTAAAACCAGGAAATCATCTTAAGTGAATTTCCATATAATTTAACTCTTGACTGCTTTTCTGTACTTTTAGCTTCCTTAAAATTAAAGTCAATAATGCAAATAAACTGAAAATATGTACATTAAATATGCAATCTCGATCAGTCTTCTGGGCTTCACATGAAATAAGTCTACTGACTAATTCTCTTCGTGTATTTTTTTCTAAAAATCTCAGAAACAGGAAATAAAATTGCTGTAGGATTTATCATACTGTGAATGTCTAAAGATAAGGAAACTATGGGTTATAAGCAGTACTTGTGGACCATTAACTACTATGCAGTGGTTACACTGACAAAATTGTACATCTTCAATGAAATACTAACAAAAATAAGCCAAAATAAGAACTCAGCAAAGTTTGGGTAAATGTTCTTTTCTTTGTAATATGTGTATATACTGAATTTGGTTGTAGAAAATATTAATAATTATAAGCAGTGTAAAACACCGAAGATATTTTAGAAATCTTGAAAATAGCCAAAAATGGTGAAATTGACTGCATTATTTCAACAAAACGTGTAGGTTAAATTTTAATGTAACTGGTATCATACACCAGGCAAGTGGTGACCAAAGGTTGTGTCATTAAATCCCAAAATGTTAAGATTGAGATATTTCAAGTTGAAGATCAATATTATAGTTGGTTAAATTTGCAATTAACCCTCAAGAAATCATATGAACAAATGAAATCCCTAATTGAATCACTTTACATTAAAAAAATGACAAAAGTATTCTGTGAGGAATATTGAAAGCAAACTAAATATATTCAAAAGCAGCTAACATGAGGACAATTTAAAAGGTGTGCATTGAATATTCAAAATAACCAAGCACTATGAGATGTTTAAGACTGCCTAAGCTTTCTGAATGCTTCTTTATTTCATACGTATATTTAATAGATTTACCCATTACCCTTTCTTTAAAAAAATATTATTCTCTCATTTATTATATCCCAACCAAAGTTGGCCTCCCAGAGATATCAACCAAACCCAGTATAACAAGTTATGATAAGACTAGGCACAAACCCTCATATCAAGGCTGAACAAGGCAACCAGAAAGAGGAAAAGGGTCCCAAAAGCAGACAAAAAAAGTCATAGACACCCCTACTATCACTGTTAAAAGTCACACAAGAACACCAAGCTACGCAATCATAACATATATGTAGAGGACCTAGCTCAGACCCTAACTCAGACCCATATAGGCTCCATGATTGTCACTTCAGTCTCTGTGAGCCCCTGCGAGCCCTGCTTAGTTGATTCTGTGAGCTGTGCCCTTGTGGTGTCCTCTACCCCTCTGGCTCCTTCCTTCCTTCCCCTCTTCCACAGGATTTCCCAAGCTCCACCTGATGTTTGGCTCTGAGTCTCTGCATCTACTCCTATCAGTTGCTGGATGAAGCCTCTCTGATGATGATTGAGCTAGGCACCTATCTATGAATATAGCGGAATATCACTAGGAATCATTTCATTGATTTTTTTTTTTTTTTTTTTTTTTTTTTTTTTTTTTTTTTTTTTTTTTTTTTTTTTTTGCCAGTCATGTTTGGTTCTGTCTTAGGTCTCTGGGCTATCCAGCCTATGGGTCCCAGCCATCCAGGCAGTGTCAGGAACGGGCTCCCTCTCTGGAGTGGTCCTCAAGTTGGAACAGTCACTGGTTTGTCACTCCCACAAGTTCTATACCATCGTTATCCATCACATCTTGTAAGCAGGACATATTGTAGTTAAAGGTTTTGTGGCTGGGTTGATTTCCCAGTCCCACCACTGGAAGCCTTTCCTGGTTACAGAAGATGGATGGTTCAGGCTCTGTCTCCCACTACTAGGAGTCTTCACTAGGGTCACCCTCATAGATTCCAGGGCATTTCCATTTCACTAGGTTTCCACGTCATCCCAGAAATTCCCTCACCCAATTCCAGCCAACTCTCCTAGTACTCTCTCCCTCCATCCCTCACCCCATATAATCCCTCCTGTTCCCATTCCCACCTGCCCCCAGTCCACCTGTGAAATTTATTCTATTTCCCCTTCCCTGGGAGATCCACATGCCCCACCTTGAACCCTCCCTGTTACTTAGCTCCTCTGGGTATATGGATTGTGGTTATCCTTTACTTTACAGCTAATATCTACATATAAGTGAGTACATACCATTTTTGTCTTTCTGGGTCTTGGTTAACTCTCTCATGATAATTTTCTCTAGTTCTGTCCATTTTCCTTCAAATTTCATGTTGTCATTTTTTTAAATAGCTAAGTAATACTCCATTGGTAAATTTATCCCATTTTTTTATTTATTTGTTTTGTAACATCTAAGTTGTATCCACGACAGAATATTGATATATTTATTATTATTATTATTATTATTAAAAAAATAAAGGTGATATGAACATAGTTGAGCAAATGTGATAGATTGGAGCGTCCTTTGGGCAAATGCCCAGAAGTGGTATAGGTGGGTCTTGAGGTAGATCGATGCCCAGTTTTCTGAGGAACCAACATATTGATTTCCAAAGTGTCTGTACAAGTTTGTACTCCCACTAGCAATAGAGGAATGTTCTCCCTACTCCACATCCTTGCCAGCATGACCTGTCACTTTTGTTTTTTATATTAGCCTTCTGACATGTGCAAGATGAAATCTCAAAGCCATTTTGATTTGTGTTTTCCCGATGGTTAAGGATGTTGAATACTTCTTCAAGTGCTTCTCAGCCATTTGAGATTCCTCTTTTGAGAATTCTGTTTAGATCTGTACCCCATTTTTAATTGGATTATTTGGTTGTTGATATCACCTTTCTTGAGTACTTTATATATTTTGCATGGTAGACTTCTGTCAGATGTGAAGTTGGTGAAATTGTTTCCCATTTTGTCCTTTTGATGGTGACCTTTGCCTTACAGAAGCTTTTCAGTTTCATGAGATCCCATTTACTAATTGTTGTTGTGTCTGCACTATTAGTTTTTTGTTCAGGAAGTTATTTCCTGTGCCAATGCATTCAAGGCTATTCCTCACTTTCTCTTCTGCCGTGTTTGGTGTATCTAGTTTTATGTTAAGGTCTTTGATCCACTTGGACTTGAGTTTTGTGCAGGGTGAAAGATATGGATCGGATCTATTTGCATTCTTCTGCATGCAGGCATCCAGCCATTATTACCCTTTCTTACCCCTTGTTGTGGAATAGAATATTTGTTTAGCTCTGTAAAGATATATTGCATTTGTTTATGCTGTATTTGTTTAACTATGTAAAGGTGTGTTGCTGTTTCACCTTGCCTGCCTAAGACACCTAATTGGTCTAATAAAAAGCTGAATGACAAGTAGCAAGGCAGAGGATATATCAGCAGGGCTGGCAGGCAAAGAGAAAGGAGAAGGCAGCCAGCTAGTCAGGAGCTAGCTGGCCAGACATGGAATAAGCATTAAAGCAGGATGGACAGTACATAGATGAAGTAAACATGCCTCAGGGAAGCACATAGATTAATAGAAATGGGTTAATTTAAATTTTTAAAGAAGAGCTGGCTAGAAACAAGCCTAAACTAGGGCTGAGCATTCATAATTAATAATAAATCTCCATGTCATAATTTGGGGGCTGCTGGTCCGAGAAAGCCTGCTCCCACACCCACTCCAGATAAGCCCTTCCTTATCCTCTCTTACCCCTCCAACTCCAGATGACCCCTTCATCTTCCCTCTAGTTTCTCTCCTGTTTTCATATATTTATCTTATATTCACACGGATGCAATATGACTTTGCAAGTTTAATTAGAGTTGCTGATTATGAGCATAGGTAAGAGACGATTTACTAGCACAGAAGCAACTTACCATTGGCTAAACCAATGAGGGCAATGACTCCCCACACACAGAACGTTGAAAGGTCCAATTTGGTCAGCTATTATGCAGGAAGCCACAGTCGCTGTGTGTTCCTAATTGTAACAACCATGCCATATCCAGCAGATGGTGTTTTATGGCACTCCTTCCCATCTTCTGGCTTTTACAATCTTTCTTTTCCTACTCTCACAATGTTCTTCTGACCTTTGAGATGTGTTACAGATGTTTTTGCTTGGAGTTGAACACCCAGCAATCCCCTATTAACAGCACTTTGACCTGTTATGACTTTCAACACTAGCCATAACAAAAGAGGCTTCCCGACTGAGGCTAAGCTCAACACTAGTTTACAGGAATAAATATAAGTACTTACAAGTTAGTTGACAAAATGTTCATTTAGCAAATTATCAGTAGTAAATTTCTCTTTAGGCCTGTGACCTCCCCCAGACAGAGGTTTTTAATCAGCCATATGTTATTTCCTACAGAGTGGGTCACAAATTCAATCATAAAGTAGTTGGTTAATCCCAAAACATCCATGCAATATTTCATTAATAGGTGTAGCTTGTCTGTCAAATAAACACTGTAATGTTCAGAATCCTCAGCTCTATAAGGCTATTGATGAAATTTTTCCCCAGCAGCAGCTGTATAATATAGCTCTATGTATGCTAACCAGTAGGTTGGAAGCCTTGAGTTCAAATCTGTGTCCTGCATTCACTCTATGTTATCTTCAACGATAGACACTTGCCATGTTGTTCTGATGGGAAACCAAAAGAAATGGCAATAGATTATATTGTTTTGAGTGCCTCTGGGAATATCCCTGGTCAACAACTCCCCGGGAGGCATCCCACTTCTGGCACTGGGATGTTTGTTGAAAAGCCTCTGGGAGCAGCATTTGTACCTATGCAGGATACCTCTATTCAAAACTCTTAAAAGTTATATATGTACATAAGCATATAAATGTATACACACATTTATGTGTATATATAAAGGTATATACATATGTGTGTTTATGCATAATTTAGTACAAGTTAACATATATGTATTAGCTTATAACAAGTAGATTTCTACATGGATTTTAATTAATATATAGTTTTGTTTAGCCATCACCCCTACCCTCAGTTTTTCCACATCCTCCCACCTTGTTTTCACGTAAACCTTTCCATAGGATCCCACAACTCTATTTCATATTGCATGTGGAAAGCAGTATAAATGTCACTTTACTTGGTACGAAGTGCACATCTCTATTTCCATGAGAAAATTTAACTTTAGAATTAAACACAAGACATTTTCCACACTAGGGCATATATGTTCATTTTCTATAGACAAATGTATCTACAAACATTTTCTCTTCTTTTTGAGAGCAGTTTCTCCACTATGTAGCCCAGGCTGATCATGAAATCACAATTTTCTTACCTCGGCCTCCCAATGCTTGGATTACAGTCATGAGTCACCATGCACAGTCTACATAAGCACTTTAAAATTGACTCTTAATGTAATGTCATTTATTTTAATCTCATGAAGAAAAAGCGAAACGTATTTGTATACATGTATATATGTATATATATATATATATATATATATATATATATATATGAATATTTATATATATACATGGTAGTAAAGGGTATGCTGCAAAATTTTCCATGGAAATGGAAATACTATTAATTTCAGGGTATATCATATCAATAAAAATATAGAAAATTAATCAGAGTTTGAACAGGCATCTTGGAGAAAATTCTGAAGGTTTTACTTTGGTGTTGATTTTGCACTGAAATTATCTTTGACTGGTGCAATAAAAATGTAAATTCCAAGAGAATGAGATATTAACAGTTGAAGCAGAGAACTAAGATGGAGATCTGGCATTGTGGTTACCCTGTAGGTTACAGGCTGTGAGAGTCTAAAAGTTGTTATCAAATCTTGTGAGTTCATGCTAATGGAAACTAATAAAAATGAATAATCATTTTAAAACACAATTATTACAGTGATTTGGCTTTAATAAAATACACCCTAAAACACACATCAATTATTTCTTTTGATTTAAAAGTCAAGAATAACTTAATTATTTAACCATGGTTTGATGGAAATTTTATTTAATATAAAGTTAGGAAATTTTGATAAAAATGTGTAAGTCACATAAGTGAACCAATATGATATAAAATGAAACAAAAATAATTTTCTGATATTAAAAAACTAGAAAATATACGTTGAAAAAACTAAAGATTTAATATTATTCTTTTTGCTTTGTAAAATATTGAAAATTATAAATGCTACCTTCAATGTTTCTGTGAATGAAAGGTAAACATAAGTTTAAATTTATTTTATAATTTAATTTAATTTTACATATCAGCCACGGATTCCCCTGTCCTCCCTCCTCCAGTGCCCCCCCGCCCTCCCCCCAGCCCACCCCCCCATTCCCAATTCCTCCAGGGCAAGGACTCCCCTGGGGATTCAGCTCAGCCTGGTAGATTCAATCTAGGCAGGTCCAGTCCCCTCCTCCCTTCGCCCAGGCTGAGCAAAGTGTCCCTGCATAGGCCCCAGGTTCCAAACAGCCAGCTCTTGCACTAAGGACAGGTCCTGGTCCCACTGCCTGGGGGCCTCCCAAACCATTCAAGTTAATCAGCTTTCTCACTTATCCAGAGGGCCTGATCCAGTTGGGGTCTCCTTAGCTATTGGTTCATAGTTCATGTGTTTCCACTAGTTTGGCTGTTTGTCCCTGTGCTTTTTCCAATCATTGGTCTAAACAATTCTCGCTCATACAATCCCTCCTCTTTCTCGCCAATTGGACTGTCGGAGCTCCACTGGGGGCATGGCCAGGGATTTCTGCATCCGCTTCCAACAGTCATTGGATGATAGTTCTTTCTTGGGGTCCTGTTTTCTAGGTAGCATCCCTGGAGTTGTGAGTAGCAGTCTAGTCATCCTTTGTTTTACATCTAATATCCTCCTATGAGTGAGTGCATACCATGTTTGTCTTTCTGCGTCTGAGTTACCTCACTAAGGATGATTTTTTTCTAGATCCATCCATTTGCCTGCAAAACTTATGATGTCATTGTTTTTCTCTGCTGAGTAGTATTCCATTGTGTATATGCACCACATTTTCTTTATCCATTCTTCAGTTGAAGGGCATTTAGGTTGTTTCCAGGTTCTGGCTATGCTGCTATGGTCATAGCTGCTATATGCTATGAACATAGCTGAGCATGTGCCCTTATGGTATGATTGAGCATTCCTTGGAAATATGCCCAAGAGTGGTGTAGCTGGGTCTTGGGGGAGATTGATTCCCAATTTTCTAAGAAAGCGCCATATTGATGTCCAAAGTGGCTGTACAAGCTTGCATTCCCACCAACAGTTGAGAAGAGTTTCCCTTGTTCCACATCCTCTCCAGCATAAACTGTCTTCAGTGTTTTTGATCTTAGCCTTTATGACAGGTGTAAGGTGATATCTCAGAGTCGTTTTGATTTGCATTTCCCTGCAATTATTTCAATATCTCTCATAAAGTATCATTATATTTAAGAATTATTTCTTTTATTTTTTGAGAATATAGTATAATTACATCACCCCCCTTCCCTTTCCTCCCCCTAAAGCCTCTTCGTTCTTTTTCAAATTCATGGCCTCTTTTTTCATTAATTGCTGTTACAATACATATATCTATAATTAATACATACAACCTGCTAGGTTTGTATAATGCTGTTTGTATTTGTATGTATGTTACCAGGGCTGATCATTTGGTATTGGATAACCAACTGGAGTCCTCTTCCCTAGGGAAACTGTTAAACTTCTTATGGATTAATAATGCAATGCAGGTCTTGTAATAAGACAGGTTTTTATAATATCAACACTGTTGTAACTGTGAATGTTAAAATGTTAAAGTTTTCCTTTACCAAATAAACTTAAATAGGATTGAATGTTACTCAAAGAAAGTTGCTGAGAAGTTGAAGCAAACAGGAATGGGCTCATGTAAAGAACACCTTAAGACGATGTCCCATCTGCCAGTTTCCTCTCAGTGTCATGACACGTGGCTTATGAAGTACATTCAGCTCTGTCCTGAGTCTCTTTCAGATGAGCAATTACAATTAAATACACTTTTAAGTATTATGTTTTAAAAGACAAAATTAATTAGCCTATATAATATAGATTTTGAAATTTTCAAATTTAAATATATAAAAAAATAGCTACGCTATTGAAATTTTGGAGACTAATCTAGTTGGTTGTTTTCTCTCTCTGTATAGTTGTCAAGTTTTGCTATTGCTATATTAATAATGTCATTTTTATTGAAAGTATTTTTCATATGATATATTCTGATCATTGTTTCTCCTCTCTCATCTCCAAGATCCTCCCCACCTTCCTACCCTCCCAGCTCAATGCTTTTTTCCCCTCTCTTCAGAAAACCAACAGAAAAATTTTTAAAAAGCAGAATAAAACAAAACAAATACAAAAGAAAAAAACAGAGAAACACAGATACACAAATGCAAACAAAACTCATAATAAACAGAGTGTTACTTTCAAGTCATGCAACATTTTAATTTTTTAATGTGTCTTTGTGTTTTGCCTATATGTGTATCTGTGTACCACATACAAGTCTGGTGTGTGCAGAGGGCAGAAGAGTGCATTGGGTCTCCTGGGCTGGAGTTAGACCACTATGAATTTCCATGTGTGCATTGGCAATCGAATTCCAGTCCTCTGGAAGAACATCCTGTTTTCTTATCACCGAGCCATCTCTCCTGCCCCATCTAATGTTTTTAAGAAAATGAATGAGTGTATTTCCTTTTAAAAAGAAGGGTCTAAGCAAGGTGGTGGTAGCACATGCCTTTAATCCCAGCACTCATGGAGTCAAAGGCAGACAGATCTCTATGAGTTTGAGGCCAGCCTGGTCTACTGAGTGAGTTCTAGGACAGCCAGAGCTACACAGAGAAACCTTGTCTTGAAAAACAAAACAAACAAACAAAAGAGTCTGTAGTCTGGGCTCCATGTAGGATCTCTTTATAGTATCAGAATATATGTCATGAATGGATCACATAGACGTCCATGTTCCTTAAATCCTGAAGCTCTTTTTGGCATATGTATAGTATGGGAGATGGGATAATACACAGCTTATTTTAGAGCCTCATATAAGTAATCATGGGTCATACAACACAGCTTCAATTTTTTTATATAGCAGGAAATAATGGCAGCAGGGACAGCATATAAATCAGATTCCTATAAAGGGCAGGTCAGGGTAATAGACCAGATCTTCAAATTGCTCTTTCCTTGACTATAAGTTGCATGTATATGTAAGGTCTAAAAACCACAAGTATGTTACAAACTGATCATTATATAATGATAAAAGCCAAGCAAGAAAGAATTTACAACCTATGCACAAAGTGAACCTACTTTATACCGACAGATGTTACTCCAAATTCCATCTTACAAAGGTTTCATGAAGCTTTTATAAGTAATAGAGCTAAGAAAGTCATAAATGTGGCAATTTTCATATATGTTGATGGAAACATCAGAAAGCCCAAGCAGAGAAGTCTCACTATAGGCCTCAGGTGCTATCTGTTGACACTCTTAGCCTTTTGGTGGCCAGAAAGTGTGGTTTTGTTAAGTTAATACATTCAAAATGTTTTTATCCACTAGTCACAGAATGTTAGGTCAGACATAAAGGTTGTCAGGGAATGGCTATTTACTGGGTTAAAGATAGCCCAAGGTAAACTGTAATCTAGCTCTGGACCTGCAACATTCCAAACTCTCCATATTTATTGCTCCTTAATATCCTATTTTGGAAGCTTGTGGTGTAGAGTATTACAATTTGAAATGTGATAGAGCTATAGGCTTCTGCAGAAGCAGGTGTGTTTTCTGCAATGTGTATAACCTAGTTTCCTCTTACTGCTCTGGTGTCTAAGAATTGCCATCTGCAAAACTCCCCCAAGAGGCATCAGTATCACTGACTATGCAAATAATGGTCCTAAAGGCTGTGCTCTTCCAGCTAGGGCACTGCATGCAGAGGTCTCCATGATACACATCATAATGCACAACATACGATTTACACAGTGCAATGCACAGGGACTTCACTTTGAGATGTGTATGTGCTCCTGGAAAGCTGTATATAATATTTGGGGAGACAAAACAAATTATTTCTTTTCCATCTCATGGGCTTTATTTAGCTAAATCAATGCTGTCTCATTGATCAGCAAAACATCTGTCAGTATAAAATAGGTTCACTTTGTGCATAGGTTGTAAATTCTTTCTTGCTTGGCTTTTATCATTCTGTAATGATCAGTTTGTAACATACTTGTGGTTTTTAGACCTTACATATACATGCAACTTATAGTCAAGGAAAGAGCACTTTGAAGATCTGGTCTATTACCCTGACCTGCCCTTTATAGGAATCTGATTTATATGCTGTCCCTGCTGCCATTGTTTTCTGCTATATAGAAAAATTGATTTTATCCTGCTGCTCAAGCTTGTGAACCAGGGTGAGCCAGAACACAACGTAAAACAAGCAAAAGTTACAAATGACCCAAAGCTATGGAGAAAATCTTTTAATGGGTGCAGAACTCATCCTACCCTCCGGTAGTAACTGTTAGCTCCCTTGAATGAATACTTAATAAACATCCTTAGAATCACCCGCATGGATTCCTAGGGGCCATGCATGAAAGAGGTAAGTATATAGGCATGTAATATTTTCTAATATTACAATATTCAGATGTGGAGGATTTCTCAACACTTTTACCTGATGTAGAGATGATTTCTTTCTACAGAGAATTTAAGTACCATGTAAAACAAAGAGAAGGACATAAAGCCTTCGGCAACATGAAGGTAACTGCAGTGGCAATCACAGAGATGTTAAGAGAATACTAACAATACACTTCAGTTTTTGTTCAGAGCATTCTGTTTATCTTCATCCAGTGGAATATTCAATGAAAGCACTGTCACAACTGCATGATGAATTTTCATGTTTGGGAGTTGTTAAAAAAATTTCTGTTTTCACTAAATTAAGAACTCAAAGAACCCCCAAGAGACCATGATATATGAAGTAAATTGGAGGTAATTAATTGGAATCTGTCACCTCCCCCCTTTTCCATATGCTCATGTTCCTGCTGTCCTTTGCAAAATACTGAGATAAAAAACTCCAGAAACAACAATGACAAAAAAATCCAGATTTTCTCTTCCAGCCCTATTATCAGAAAGTTGTGTTTGTATCCATCCATGTTTCATGATGTACACTATGCCAACATCCATTCTATATTTCATGATATGCACTATATTCTTACTGTCCCTTAAGAATTATTCAATTATTTCTTTTCTTAGTATCAACTCTTTGATGGGGTGCCCATCGCTAACTAAAAGTAAACCTATGAATTTAAGACATAAGATAGGTACTGAAGTGTGACAGTCTCAAATTCCAGCACTCTGCTTTCCCTCTGCATGCCATTCTCAGTTCCAAATACTTTAGACTATGTGTCTTTTCTCCCTTTTTATGCTTATTTTTATTTGTTTCTGAGACTTCTCACTACAGAATGCTGGCGTCAAATTCATTCAACAACCAGGATGGAGCTGAATTTCTGATCCTTCCATTTTGCTTCCTGAGTGCTAGGATTGCAGGCCAGTGCTATCACATTCCTATCTAGATTGTTCAATTATAGGATGGAAATATCAGTATTATCTGACTAGTGTGACTGTCATAAGGGCTAAGAGGAAAATGATGCAACAGGCTAGTTGAGTTTACATTCATATATTATACATGAATTTACATTTATATATTATGCGTGTAATAGCTACTGGCTTCAATGGTGGTGAAGAAAACTATCATGAATGAGTCATTAATGATGATGGTAATGTTTATGAATTTCACAGTGTTTAAAACTGTAAGCATGATGTTTGTGTTTAATGGTAATTTCAAATACTAGAATTCTTCAAGATTCCCAGAGTGCTGCCAAGGGGGAACAGCAGGTGCTTGGGCCTCTATTTGCAATTTGTTGATGAAGGAACTTGTACTCCTCACAATAGATAATGACTTTATTTTTAATCTTAGGAGAAGATATGCAAATAAGAGTTGTTAAGAAAATATGTTAGGTTGGACTTCTGATGAAATGACAGAAATAATTTATTCTACCATACCAATTTTTTTTTCTTTCAGTTAAAAAACATATAAATATTGGAGCCACTGTTTCACTGTTTTAGTTAAGGGAAAATCTCTACCTAATTTCAGTTTATTTTCTCATAATGGGATGAAAAAATGATGTGTGACCATTAATAGCTCTTACTCTGATGTTTACATTTTAATTAAAATAAGAAACTACCTCTGGGCATTTTAATGTTTTGCTGTAACTTGAGTTCCTGGTCATAGAAATATCAAGCCAATAAAATTTAACGCTACTTTTTAAAAACATTAACATAATTTAATGTTTTTGTCTTTGGGGAGGAAAAAAACACTTATACCGTATACCATGCTTAAATTTAGTTAACTAACTCTTACAGTGCACTAAGGTTTCATTGATTCCTTGAGTCTTTCAATATTTATCATTGGATTTATATTATGGATTCACTAATGATTTATGATAAATAATTTCCTAAGTTTTCAAATTCTGCTTATTTTTCTTGTATTCTGTTCATATTAATATTTCCTTATAATTGTAGAGTTTGTATCAGTATGTTTATAAAATATTGAATGAAGTATAAGAAAAAGTATCAGAAAAAGAAATTATTTTAAATAATGCACAGAATAAACTGACTCACTATTTTCAGCCCATCTGTCATTCACATTATAGGAAGCCCAGCAAGGACCCTCCTCCCCTGGGGGCCATCTTTTTCTCCTGCTGTTTGCCCTTTCCTTCCTTAGTATTCTGGAACTCAAAGATTTCATAATCGTGATCTGTCAAATTGCCTCTCACACCCAGATTTCATCCCACACTCCATACTATCTAGAATGCCTGAAGGGTGTCCTGCTACCCAACAACTGTTCACAACTTCTTTACCAGACATGGGGTAGTGAGTGTTTGATTTTCACATAACACACTTAATTAAAACATTAATCAGTGATTTTTGCTAATTCTATGCACTATTTTCTGTACTTGCAACAGCAAATCACACTAGATCTATTTACAAAACTCAAAACTAGCTTTAACAACTGATTCCAAACTGTTCAGTTTGATAAATAAAATGATAAATAAAATGATTTAATGATAAATGATAAATAAAAATAAATAATTTATCATTTAATAAATGATAAATAAAATCATTTAATTTTGATTAAATAAATCTACATAGCTAAGAGGCAAAACAGAGGTTTCAATCATTTATTTTTTTAATTTTATTTTATAATTTAATTTAATTTTACATATCAGTCATGGATTCCCTTGTTCTCCTGCTTCCCGCTCCCCCCACCCCCGCCTTCCCCCAAGCCCACCCCCCATTCCCATCTCCTCCAGGGCAAAGACTCCCCTGAGGATTGAGATCAACCTGGTAGACTCAGTCCAGGCAGGTCCAGTCCCCTCCTCCCAGGTGAGCCAAGTGTCCCTGTATAAGCCCCAGGTTTCAAACAGCCAACTCATGTACTGAGCACAGGACCCAGTCCCACTGCCTGGATGCCTCCCAAACAGATCAAGCCAATCAACTGTCTCACTTATCCAGAGGGCCTGATCCAGTTGGGGCTTCTCAGCTATTGGTTCATAGTTCATGTGTTTCCATTCGTTTGGCTATTTGTCCCTGTGCTTTATCCAACCTTGGTCTCAACAATTCTCGCTCATACAAACCCTCCTCTTTCTCGTCAATTGGACTCCTGGAGCTCCACCTGGGGCCTGGCCATGGATCTCTGCATCTGGTTCCCTCAGTCATTGGATGGGGTTTCTAGCATGACAATTAGGGTGTTTGGCCATCCCATCACCAGAGTAGGTCATTCCGGCTGTCTCTCGACCATTGCCAGTAGTCTATTTTGGGGGTATCTTTGTGGATTTCTGTGGGCCTCTCTAGCACTTTGCTTCTTCCTATTCTCATGTGGTCTTCATTTATCATGGTCTTTTATTGCTGGTTCTCCCTCTCTGTTCTTGATCCAGCTGGGATCTGCCGCTCCCCTAAGCTCTCTTTCTCTTGACCCTTGCCCTTCATTACCCCCACTCATGTACATGTTGTTCATGTAGATCTTATCCATTTCTCTGTCATTGGGCGATCCCTGTGTCTTTCTTGGGGTCCTGTTTTTTAAGTAGCCTCCCTGGAGTTGTGAGTAGCAGTCTAGTCATCTTTGTTTTACATCTAATATCCTCCTATGAGTGAGTACATACCATGTTTGTCTTTCTGAGTCTAGGTTACCTCACTCAGGATGATTTTTTTCAGTTTCAATGATTTATAAAATATTATGCATTTATTCTATAGATGTAGGAAATTTAATATTCATGAAACTTATAAAGCATATTTAACCTTAACTTTACTATGATTTTGTCGTGATTATTTAATACCTGTGTTTTGAACTGTTTTTATTTCTATTATTTCCTTAAATATTTAATTTTCAAAATATTTAAATGATTTAGATGCTAATGAGTACATAGCATAGTTGGTAAATGTGTTACCAAAATATTCTCCTTCAAATAATACTTGTAAAGCTCAGCAGTTTGGAGCTTTAAAAATTACATAGAGAATGTTCTTTTCACCTTGAAACTCAACTACTACTTCCCCAGAATGTTCATTGGCCTAGTCTTGGGCAACCAGAGCACTTCGAAATTGCCCATAGGTTAAGGAAAGATTTAGTTTATTAGAAAATACCTAAACTTTTTGATATGAAGTTTTAACATTAATTTATTGGGCTTTATTTACATATTTATGTGAGTCCTTATATCATTGACTTTTGGAATAAAAAGGTGGAAGGATGAAATAATGAAACTAAAAATAGATATCAATAAATGATCACATAAGAGGAGTTAACTGTAAGAAGCTCTTTGAGAATCTACAGAATTTGTAAAATTCTCAGGAGTATCAACCATGAAAAACTAGAGAAGACATAAATATTTTTAATTAGATGTGATATATATATATATACATATATATATACTGATTTCAAGGTTACCAAAAAAGTTAGCACTTTACAGAGATATGATGAAAATACCTTTGGAATATATATCAAATATACTCAGCCTGAGGAAAAACATGTATCTAAACCCAGCCCAAGAATCAATGGAAAGCTAACTCTTAATGCAAATTTTAAATAAATTCAATTAATTGTTACAATATTTCTATAAAGAAAATTCCATGTTATAGAAGTAATAAAGTAAAATTTACCAAATACTGAATGAAGTAATAATACTAGGTTTTCAGAAAATTATCTGTTCTGTAAAGAATTGTTATTTGGATACAGTGACACAAACCTGTAATCCTAACACACAGAAAGCTGAAGTAGAAGGAGCTTCTTGATTCCAGGGAAGCCTGAGCAACATAATGAGTTCAACACCAGCTTGGGCTGCAGTGTAAGACCCTGTCTCACACACACACACACACACACACATACACACACACACATACACACACACACACACAAAAAAATAATAATAATAACTAAATCAACAATTAAATATTAGATTAATACTAGTTTTATTTATTTGCTCAAAAATTTGGCATATCTTCACAGAAATGATAAAAATGAAATATTTTTATAAACAAATCTCATTCATTGTTGTAGACACCAACATCCATTCAAAAGCCGTTCATGATTAATGACAAACAATAAAATTCTAAAAATTAATTTAGAAGTTATGAATGCAATAGGAGCAGACCATACACAAATATACAAAAAAAAATTGACAAAGAAATGTTCAAAGTCGTCTCTTGGAACCTAGGTCCAGGAAGGTTTCTCCTATTTATTCTGTATATTAATGGAATGTTTACCCACCCAGTAAGGCAAGAAAAATAATGCCATACCAAGTTTTGAAAGAAATTAAAACACTTATTATCCATATAGATTCTGTATGTAAAAATTTCTGTAAAAAGTGCAGGAAAATAACAAGAAGTTTAATGAAAAAAAAATGAAGGGCTGGAGACATGGCAGAGTTTAAGAGCACTGGCTGCTCTTCCAGAGGTCCTGAGTTCAATTCCCAGTAACCATATGGCTCACACCCATCTGTAATGAGATCTGGTACCCTTTTCTGGCATGTAGGCATACATGTAGACAGAACACTTTATACATAATAACTAACTAACTAAATAAATAAATCTTTAAAAACAAATCACAAAATTCAAATACTATGAAAACTTTTCATTGTTATCAGCTCTCACAGTTTGTAACAAACCATATAAGAATTTTTTTTCTATATAAGATTATGCTATCTACAGACAATTTAACCATTTTTATTTCCTATTAAAAGATTTTGTTTAATTTTTTTCTTGACTAATTGCTGTGGTATGAACTTCTAGCACTTTGTTGGATATTAGAGGAAAGCTTTCATCTTGTCACCATGGTTACACTAGCTGTGGGCTTGGCATTCATAGCCTTACAAACAATCTTTATGTTCAGGTATAATCCTTCAATATCTGTTATGTCAGCAGGCAGGGTATGAATGGAAGGTGTTCCAGGTGCATACCACCCTCCTAGCACCTTTCAGAGCTTTCCCATGTTTGTGTTGTAATGAGCAGGGCTTTTCAGTTGCAGATGGAATGGCTTGAAAGGAGCCTTGACTTAGGCAGGAAGCTGTCATTCAGAATTCAACAGCTCCCTGAACTCTTCAATACACCAACCTCACCAGAAGGGGAGGAGCAGCTCTGAGCCACCTCACATGTTCTCAACCAAGAACTGAGCTGTGAAATTTCTATTGCCTCCACTGCAGAGTGTACAATGACACAACAGATGAAAAGGAGGCTGAGACTTCACCCTGGAAAAGCCAATAAAGAGGATTTATAAAATGTAAAGACTTATGTGGCAACTGGGTTTTCCATTTGGAAAGAAATCAAGGTCCAAAGACAGATGAGATAAAAATCAGACTGGAGAAGCACACAAGCTATGCTTCAATCAATATTGTTTGTCAATATCAAGTTAGATGTTGTCAATCCAGTTAAAGAAGGTAGTATACAAAACTAGGAAGTGATCAAGTTTTACAGAAACAGTGCAAGATTTCTTTCTGAATCTAGGTCCAGGAAGTCTTCAGTGATTTTGTTTGGATAAGCTCAACCACCAGAAACACCCAGCAGACAGAGAAGAAATAGACCAAAATATGTTGACACATCTTACTGAAATGCAATAGATACTTTAATCAGTGGCGACTAATCAGCAAATATTGCTAGATAATCAACTAGTAAATAAACCCAGAAAATTGTTTCATATCTTAAAGCATTTAAGCTGAATAAAAGTATGCAATAAATAAATAAAAGTCATGAAAGAACTTGCAAAAAATCAAAATGTAATATTAAAGTAGGGAATGTCTCCCTAAAACATGTCACTAAAAGACATGAGAAATGTGTGTAGCATATATATGCATACAAACACACACGAACCTGCACAACCAAAAATTCTGCATGAAATTAGAGGCTAATTACACAATAGAAAAATATTTCAACTTTCATGTCAACAATTATGGTTATGAGTTTTATTATATTGAAGTTACAAAATAAGTTTGTTGCACAAAATATGTATTTAAGAAATGACCAAAAAAACAAACAAACAAGAAAAGTGTGGGCTGGAGTGTTTAAGGAGCATGTACTGCTCTTTCAGAGGACTCAGATTTGGTTCTGAGAAGCAGGTCCAAGGGCTCACAACTACCTGTTACTCCAACTCTAGGGGATCTGAAGTCCTCTTCTGATTTCTGAAGACATCTGTACCCATGTGAACATACACTCCCATATACACATAATGTATATGTCACTTTGTTTCTTTACTGTTACAGAGTTCATAAAATATGTGTTTATCAAATATACTTCTCTTCATTTAAAAAGTTCCTACATTGTCTAACTTTCTATTATATGCTAACTTAAGATCTCTAGTTTAAAATATATCAGTCTACAGTCTTGCAAAAATTATTTTAAATAAAAAATTCTTATTATAAGGTCAGAGCTTATTGGTTTGACATTTGTGTCATAAACTATATGTAACTTATACCTTTAAGTGTCATCATAGAGCCATTGTCCAGTGACAGATGGAGGCAGATACAGAGATCCAAGGCCAGGCACCAAGCTGAGTTCCAGGAATCCAGTTGATGAGAGGGAGGAGAGATACTGCAGGCAAGGGACGTCGAGATCATGATGGGAGGATGTGCAGAGATGATGGACCACACTAGTGGAAACCCATGAACTGTGGACTGGTGGCTGTGGAGCCCCCATGGGACTGGACTAGGCCCTCTGGATACAGAAGATGGTTGTTTGGCTCGAACTGTTTGGGGGGCACCAAGGCAGGGGGATCTGTCCCTGATGCATGGGCAGGCTTCTGGGGATCGGGTGCCTCTGGTGTGACACCTTGCACAGCCTTAGTGCAGTGGGAAGGGGCTTGGACCTGCCTAGGCTCAGTGAGCTGGGCTCTAATGACTCCCCATGGGAGACCTCGATTTGGGGGATGTAGGGATGTGGGGTGGCTTGGGAAAGAGTGCTGGGGGGTGGGAGGAGGGAGGAGGGGGGGTCTGTGGATAACATGAGGAGTGAGTAGAAAATTTATTAATAAAAAAATTAAATTAAATTAAAAAAGAAAACAGAAGGAAGCAGTTGGGAGGAGGAAGGGGATGAACAAAATGAAATGATGCACGTGTGTGAAAATATTCAACTGAAATCCATTTTCATATGCTAATTTTCAATTAACAATAATAAAATAATACAACAACAACACTCCCGCACCCCCCAAAAAAAGAAAAAAAAAGAATACAATTAGAAAAATGAATGTACAGACCCCACCCCAAAAGCTTCCCCTTTTGATTCAGGCCTAAGATATCAGAACTTGAAGTTGGTACAGTTGACAACACTGTCTTTGCCTTGCTCTTCATCATTCCTGAAGCCTCCACCTACTTACAGGTCTGCATTTGTAGACTGAACTCTGTGTGAGTCCTTCAGAGGATGTGATAATTGTGATGATAACTACAACATAATACTAAATACTCTATTTTGGCGTGCTGATTATAGAGACCACAGACAGAACACAGCCTTGATTTTCTCACTACTTTCAGGCCTATTTCTCATGAACATAACGGATATTAAATGATGTGATAATCGATTAATTGAAAAAGGAGCTCCATAGAGGTAAGAAATACCCACTAAGCCCATTGTTTGATGAGTTAAAACATGAATAAAGTAAGAACTAGCTGCAGATGAGGACCACTATAGGCTTCCACATGACTACAGAAATCAAATGAGGACAAATCACCCAGGCAATGTTTTCAGAGTTCCTGGAGAAAGAGGTGATCCAGCTCCAAGTTGCAGATGCTGCTTTGTAGTGTGGCATCTGTCCTGTTCCATAGGCATCATTTTTATGGATACAATGACTCTCTTATCCTCTCCTAACTTGATCAATTACACCACAGCTATGTAACCAATTGCACATAAGATAACATGGAGATATTTTATTAATCTCCTCCTGGTAAGTACAAAAGACAGAAAATTCCCTAAAGACTACTGTATGTCTTGTCTGCAGAGATCAGAAGCAAATAGTTCTGCTTGCGTTATTCTTGCATGTGTAAAGAGGGTTTGTATAACAAATCCCCTGGTGTAAACATATGGAAAATTGTTCTAAAGGATTAAAGCACCACAAATGATTTGGGGAACTCACAGACTGCCTTGATGTAGCAAGAACTCAGGCTTCCAAAAATCATGCTCAGGACCCAAAATGAAATATAAATAAACAAATAAAAACTAAGACAATCATAGATTCAGGATTGGTTTCAATAATTCAATCAAAACATGAATATATGTAGTACACATGGAAATATACATGTACAAGATTTATCAGGTAAATTGGAGACAAGGACTTAGATATATACATGCTGTCAGGTTAAACTGAAGATAATAGTCTTATGTATTTATGACCTCCCACATTATATCAAATCAGGTATGTGAAACTGATAAGAATAGAGAAAGACAATTTGAGGCCCATGCCAAGAGAGAGAGCCCATGCCAGACATTGCCTGGGAGGCTAGGAATAGGAGGCCAGATAGCCAGAGATCTAGGATAAAACCAAACATAACTGGCAAAAAAAAATTGCCAATGAAATGATTCCTAATGCTATTCTAATATATTCATAGATAGGCGCCTAGCTCAAAAGTCATCAGAGAGACTTTATCCAGCAATTGATAGAAACAGATGCAGAGACCCACAGCCAAACATTAGGTGGAGCTTGGAGAACCCCACATAAGAAGGGGAGGAAGAGTTGTAGGAACAAAAGTAGTCAAGGACATCAGGAGAACACAGCCCACAGAATAAACTAAGCAGGACTCATATGGGTTCACAGAAGCTCAAATGGTAATCACAGAGCCTGCATGGGCCTGTGCTAGGTCCTCTGCTTATTGTATGTTATGATTGTGTCACTTGGTGTTCTTGTAGGACTGCTAACAGTGGTAGTGTGGTATCTCTTATTATTTTGCCTGCTCTTGAGACTCTTTTCACCCTACCAGGTTGCCTTGTTCAGCCTTGATATGAGGGTTTGTGCCTAGTCTTACCTCAACTTGTTATGCCATGTTCAGTTGATATCCCTGGGAGGCCTGCTCTTTTCTCAAAGGAAACAGAGGAGGAGTGGATCTTGGGGAGATGGGAGGTGGGAGTGGACTGAGAGAAACGGAGTGAGGACAAACTGCAGTCAGGATGTATTATATGAAAGAAAAAAATAAAGTCAAAGAAAAAAGTCAGAATACAGGTTTGATGGTATGCTAAGGTTGAGGTTTCAGAACACTTTCTAATTTATCATTTTATTGCTCATGGCAACGGGTATTTTTTTTCTCTACCTGCTGTGTCAGAAAGTTGCTCAATGTCAGTATTTATCCCCTGAAAAGGAAGCTTGGTCTGGCTGTCATAATAATCTCCTTGGATCACTTAATCATTAACAGCTTAATCCAGCAAAGCACTGCTTTCATCTCCAGGCCAAGGTTGGTAAAGAAGACAAATATCTGAATCTCAAGCTAGAGCCACTGGGTAGACTTCTAATGCCCTGACAATATTCTAAAGATTATAGATAAATCTAAAGATTATAAATAAATCACTGGCCCAAATGGCACCTTCTGCCCATCTGCTCTGCCCTCTGGAATAGAGAGATGCCAGAATGCACTCCAATTATGGTGGTGACGCCTGTCCCATCGCAAGATAGGACACTCAGCTAACCTTTTAAGCTAGTGTGTCATGGGAAAGTAAGATAGAAGGGGGCTCACTGAATATCTAAAAGATGAATTTCCAGAATTCACTGAACATGTGTTTCAAACTCACTTAATGCTACTCAATACAAATTTGAAAATATTTTAAGAAGAAAATTACCAGCTGCTGGTCATCCTTGGCAACGTTTAAAGAGGAACAGTGTTTCTAGCACATGCTATCAAACAGCATACCTTGCTATGTATTCCACTTCAAAATGCTGCACAATGGGGCTGCGAGTTCCTGTGTATTAAAGACAAAGCAGAAAGCTGTAGTCTCAAACATGAGAGATTCCTCCATGCATTGGTTCTGAGACACTGTAATGTACTAATTGACATTGTGATCAGACACTATTGACTTTCCAGTGTCTGCTCTAAGCTAATTTTCTATTTAGCAAGTCCTCAAAGAGAATTTTTGGAGCATGCTGGATCCTGTGACTTAAGCATTACATATGATTGCTCAGTATTTCTAGGGTAGTTCCAAGGCACGGGCAGTAAGCCAGCCTTTCTCACATACTCTTTTCACCACAAAGGATAATTTTCTTTCTCACTTTTTTCCACAACTGCACTCAAGATCGCAGGAAACATTTTATTCCACGTGTGTTTCAGATTTCCTTAACTGGCCTGTCAAAAACTGCTAGCTTTCGCTTTCAAGAGGACCCTGCACAGGCTGCCAATAGAATGCCAGCACATATTTTCAGATTTCATTCAAGTAAAGGTTATACTCTCTTGTGCCTTTTGCCATTTCAAAATAACTAATATCAGTAAAAATAACTCACAAAATATTAGAATACTTCTTTTAAAAATTGCCTATTCCGTGGTTAAAAGAGGATTTTGAAAATGACTTTTGATTCTAGAAAGGTCTTCTTTAAAAAAAAAATAATTAGTTCCAAAAACTATAGGAAGAGCTTCACCAATTTGTATCAACTATTTTAGGTCCCTTTTCTAGTTGTGTGTGTGTGTGTGTGTGTGTGTGTGTGTGTGTGTGTGTGTGTGTGTGTTTTAATCTTCTCATGTGTCTTATATTAGGGTTTGGTGTCAACATTGTAAAGAAAGCAATTTCATCACCATGAGGTGACATCAGCCATGCTTCCTCTACTGTAAATCAAAGACTGAGAGAGAATGCAGACTATCCCAGGTCCCTACAACCAATGAGGTGGGAGCAGACAGGGCAGCACTGTCTTCTGAGATTTCCTCACCTGATTTTCTTCTCTGTGTCTGCATAATCATGCGACCTTTTCCTTTCTGGTACTGTCTCACCTCTTACTGCACTATCAAGAGAAATGGAGAGAAAAGTTGCAGGATTCAGCCTGGGTACACCCCTATTGCTACTGCTTTAGTGGAACTTTTTTTTTTTTTCTATTGCAGTTGACCCTGTTGTGAATTTGCCAGCTACTTGGCCTGGTCTGGCCTCTTTCTTGTCCTCTAACATTAATTAGTTTGCACTTTGTGCCTAATGCCTGCTGCCTAGAATCCCAGGAGTTAATCACATTGCGGGAGAATCTGTGCTAGCTTAGAGACTTTATATTACAACATTAATTGTACAATTAGTGTAAGGTTAGCTGGGCACAGGAGCCATGCAACCTCTTGCAGAAACCAGAGCATAAATCTTAACTGGAGCAAGACTTTCCCTTCACAACCACATGGAGGGCAATGAAAATTTCACCCAGATTGCAACTCTTTATCTACCATCTCTGAATGTCTGAGCCAGAGATTGGTAATAGGGAAGAGTTGCTGAGCACTTGACTATGGGAATTAACTGAATACAAAATTTACTGAAAGAGTATAGAACGGGTACAATCTACAGTTAGGCATTATTATTGTACACCGGTGTAGCAGAAGTTTCAGGTGGAGGTTCTTTGTATCATAAAAATTGTAAATGAATATTGCTTTGGAAGGCTCTTGAATCCAGAGGACACAGACACACAGACACATAAACAAACACACACACACACACACACACACAAATTGGCATCTAAGATAAATTTATCTAAGTGGTATATTTCTGAATTCAAATGAATTTTAAGGTGATATACAAGAGGTCTAAGACTGTAGAATGCTCTGTGACTGTGCCAAACAGTCTAGTTAATAAGGGCAGTCTCTCATAACACTCTTACAGTTTAGTAAAGTGAACGCACTGCGTTGTACTTAATCTATTTTATATCTATTTTAATAAAAGCAGCACTCATAGCTGTAAAATGTAACTACTTGGAGGTAATTTTATGTTCTTGGCTTGTGGGAAAAATACTTCTGTTTTAAGGAGATACTTTCCTTAGACTACTGCTATATTATTAAAAAAAAGAGAAAGGAGCTATTTGCATAACTAATTGATTGAAATAAAATATTTATGGAGGAAAATATCAAGATGGGGAGGAGTTTATAATTTAGCTTAAGCACTACATGTAAAAAAAAAAAAAAGACAGTTTGGTGATAAGCAGGAAAAAAGCTGAATGAACAGAAAATTGCTGAGTGAGTTCATCTGTCACTTGACCTGCAGCAGGTCCAAAGTGCATTCAAGGTGTCCTCAACTGATGCCCATTTGCTGTATCATGACACTGTGCCTATGTTTGTTTTTCTAGTGGAATATGGGGAGCTTGGTCTTGGGAGGTGGATGAGGTTACATCATACTAGAATTTCTCATTCAGCTTAAGACTATTAATGCTACAGATCACTCAAGAGCCAAGCCTGAAGACCACCCATGCTTGCCAAAATGCAGGGAGACAGAGGTTAAGTGGAATAACCAAGTGTATGTTCCAGGCCAGCTCAACTTGGAACCTGAGAGACATATTTCAATTCATTTGTGACATGTCAGTAAACACATAGATAGTTTTATGGATGATTTGAACTTTGTTCAACAATTCTCCAATAATTTGAGACATGATTATTTCATTTTCTGACCAATGTTCGTCAAGAGATAAAAACTCATAAACCCCAATGGAAATGCAGTCTTAGCAAATCAGCATGAAAAATGGACAGTGTTCTCAAAATCTAGAAACGCAATTACTACAAAGTTAAAACGTAATACTAAAAGCTAAACAGAAATCAGGCTAATAAAAGTGAACAAAAAAATAGACTCAAAGTATAATCTAACAAATGTAACTTAAATACAAAACAGAGAAGGGAAAGAAGTATCTGAAGAGATAATGTGAAAGAACGTTTCAAAATGAATGAAAGCTCTAAACCTTAATCACAAGGAACTCAGTGAACTTAACACAAGGTAAATTAAAACAAACAAAATATGTACACTTCAGTATTTTTATAAAGTGGAAATTATTATTTGTGAGATAATAAGAAAACTGTTTTTATGAAAAGACCTGGAAATATAAAATGATAGTTAAATTGTTATCTTCTACAAATGAAGCCAAGAGGGAATTAAATTATATTTTTAAACTTAAAATAAAACATACTTTGGTTTAAAATGTCATGGTGTTATCTAACACATTATATGCCATTTGAAAGAAAATGATTTCCATGCTGAATTTTAATATTCTCTTTTATTTACAGAGAAATTTTACCAGAATACAACCATTGATATTATTCTAGTAATCTGTACCACTGCCAAACTTGATTATTGATTCTGGATTTTTCATTTTAGAATTTTGAAGATTTTTCTATTAAGGAGCCTGCATGGGACTGGACTGGGCCTTCTGCATAGCCAGACAGTTGTACAGCTTGATCTGCTTGAGGGACCCCTGGCGTAGGATTAGAATCCATCCCTGGTGCATGAGCAGGACTTTGGGAGCCAGCTTCTATGGTGGAACACCTTGCACAGCCTTGAGGCAGGGGGAAGGGCGTGGACCTGCCTCTGCTAAATGTACCTCCCTGTAGGAGGCCTTGCCTTCTTGTAGGAGCGAGTGGGGTGTGGGTTGCGGGGGAGGCTAGAGGGGGGCGAGGAGGGAAGAGAGGGATCTTTGGTATGTAAAATGAATAAAAAATTATTCTTAATTAAAAAAAATTATGCTCAATGTGAATGCAATCAACCACATTGTATCAGTGTCCTGAATAACATTTCTTGTAGAAAACATTAGCCAACATTATTTTGCTCTGGATAAGACACCAATGAGAGGCAAAGAAATAATTCCACCCAAGTGTAGCTCTGTGACCCCATGAGGTTATTGCAATTCTTACAATGCTGACAATGAGGTTATTGCAATTACTTACAAGTTCATGGTGACTTAAAAGAACCTTTCACAGCAAAAAAAAAAAAAAAAAAAAAAAAAAATCCCAGCAAGGGCGATCACTCACAAAGTTGCATCTCCATAGCTCAAGCCAAATTTTCTAGACACTCCATTGAAAAGCCTTACCTTCCCCAGCAGTTGCTTGTGGCTTACATAATCTCCAAAAGAGGCCAAGTGAATCTTCTACTACTGTGTTTCATTTACTTCCTGAGTCTTAGGAACCTCCCTCTGTTCTCTAAGAAGGGATTTTCAATTAAAAATGTTTACCTAAGGTACCTTCTTCTGTGGTGTAAAACATCCATGCCAACAGGATCAGGGAGGACAAGCCTTTGTCTTGCTGCTGATCATAGGGCCACCATTCACTCTAGTGAGAGACAATTGTATTTTTTCATATTGTTGTAGTTCCTGTTGGCCTCTTGTTTTCTAAAGGGTCATTTTAGAATGGGTATTGCATTTGCAACAGAGTCCTCTAAATCTATTAAGATAATCACATATCTTTTTTAAAATCCAGTTATAAATTCAATTAACTTTGTTGATTTTTCTTTTACTTGTCTATCATCTGTTTATTTATTATTGAAAATAGATTCTTCTCTCATACAATACATCCTGACAAAAGTTTCCCATCCATCTACTCCACTCAGCTCCCCATCACCCTCTTCTCCAGAACCACTCCCCCATTTATCCTTCAGAAAAGAGTAGGCCTCCAAGAGACAGCAGGCAAATGTGACAGAACAAGATACAATAAAACAAGTCAATAGCTCTCCTGTGGGGGCTGGACAAGGCAATTCAATAGGAGGCAAAGAGTCCCAAGAGCAGGTAAAAAAGACTCAGAGACACATCTGCCCCGACTCTTAGAAGCCCCACAAAAACACCAAACTACCAGCCATAACATATACAACAGAGGACCTGGTGCAGACCCCTGCAGGTCCCATGCTTGCTGCTTCAGTCTCTGTGAGTTCCTATGAACGCTGCTCAGTTGATTCAGTGGATCATGTTCTCCTGGTGCACTCCATGTTCTCTAACTCCTACAATCTTTCCTCTTCTTCTTCTTCAGGGTTCCCTAATCTCCAAGGGGAGGGACTCGATGGAGACTTCCAATTTAGATACTCTCTCCACATAATGCCTGGCTGTCAGTCTCTGTACCCACTCCCATCTTCTGATGGAGGAAGTCTCTCTGATGACAACGGGATGAAGCACAAATCTATAAGTATATGAGTATAGCAGAATATTATTAGTAATCACTTCACTGATTTTTTTTTTTTTTTGTAGTTAGTTTTTGGTTCTATCCTAGGTCTCTGGGCTATTCAGTTTCAGGTTCCTGGTCATCCAGGGAGCATCAGGCATGGGCTCCCTCTAATGGTTGGACCTCAAGTTAAAGCAGACATTGGTTGGCCACTCCCACAAGTTTTGTTCTACCATTGCCCCAGAACATCTTTCAGGCAAGATAGATTGTAGGCCAAGGTTTCTGTGACTGGGTTGGTGTCCAGGTTTCTCTTTCCATAGCTTGCCAAGTACCTTCCTGCACCAAAGGGACTAGAACATAGGGGTGAAGGTTCCATGCAGGCACCAGCTCCATTTCCCCAATTTCATTGAGCTGGGGCCCCGCTGTTAGTTTTTGGAGAGCAACCATCTGTCCTAGCATCAGTCTGGGTTGTACCATTAAAGGCAAGGCTCACAGCCAAAAGTATAAAAGTTTATTGATTTTCAAAGTTTGAAATATCCTTCCATTCTTGGAAAAAGTATTAGCTGGCCATTTTATATGTTACTGCATTCTATAGGTTTGTATTTTCTCAAAAACATTTCCCCATTCTGTATTTATGCAGGCTAATAACCAGTATTTTTCCTATAATATTTTCAGCTTGATATTATATTAATGCTGTCATTAACAAATGAAGGTTTTGTGTCAAACTGGCATCTTTTTCTCCCACACACTGCAACTATAGTCCAAGTATACCTTTGTAATTACATCTTAACTAACATAATTTTTAATACATAAACTATTGTTCAAACATATTATCCCAAATGTACTTGGCAATTTGTATTTACAAAGAGTCTGTGTTGCTCAATTCATTTGCATAGAATTGTTATTCTTTGAATGACTGTGGGACATGATGTCTCCACTTTGTTTCTAATATTCAGACCTTGTACTTTTCTGCCCAGTTTATTAGCATTGGTTTATGTCTTAAAAATTAGGTTTTCAAACTGATTTGCTACTTTTCTTATCTGAATTCAATGAATACCTGCTCTGAGTGCTTTGCTTTCTTCATATATGGCACATTTATTTCTCTTTCTCTACTTTCCTGGAGTATATACACTTCTTATTGATTTTTGTACATATTCTTTTATAATAGTTTACAGGAATAGTTACTATCAATTTCTCTTTGAGTGCTTCTTTAGAAAAGTACCCCATCCTTTCCTATGCTGCTTTTACATTCTCTTGACCACAAACACTGTTCTGACATCTGTCCTCAGATGTTGCCTAGCAGTAGAGTGGGAGTCCTGAGACTTGCACACAGTAGTATACTGTCCTTATGCTGGCCTTCCCTTGTTTTATCTCCTTGCTGGAATTTTAATGAGATGTTGTGTTTTCTCTATCCCAGTTATGTTAACAACTCATCAGACCTTAGCACAGCTTCAGCTTTTGCATCCTTTTTCCGTCCTTGACCTTAGAGTAATCCCTTCCTTCTGATTGGATTTCTTCAAACTAGGCATGAGAGATGCAGACTACAGCCTGAAATTCTGCCTCATGCAGTACAACTCTTATTCTCCAGAGCCAAGATTTTCAAGTTCCAGTTGCCTCAGCTCTCCTAGACTCTTAGATCTGCCACCTCAGCTCAACGCGATCTTAGAATTACGCAGGGACATTAAAATTTTCTCTGAGTTTGGAAATTGTTCTCAGAACAAGAATCATTGTGACTGGTAGGACTCATCTCACGAGATTTCTTCAACAAATGCATCTCGTACACAGTAGTTTGTTTCCCTGAGAAACAAACATGGAATTGTTATTAAAAATGGATGTAGGCTTCCCCTGTGTCACTCATTCAATTATACCTGGAAGTAGAAGTCAAAGGCTCCAGTGTATACTAGTCACAGTTAGTTTCAACTGTCCTTTTAACTCAAACCTAGAATCATTTGGGCAGAACAGAAGCTCATCTGAAGAATTGCCTTGGTCACATTGCCTATGACCATGTCATCGAGGCATTTACTTCATTGTTAACTGATATAGGTAAAAAAACCAACCTGCTATGAGTGGTACCATTTCCAGGCAGATGGTCCTAGCTGTATAAGAAAGCTGAAGAAACAGAAGCTAGGGGGATGGGAGAACAAGCCAGGAAGTAGCATTCCTCTGACTTCTTGTTGCAAGCAGCTGCCTTGAGTTCCTGCTTTGGTTCCCATTGATGGTGGACAGTGACCTATGTCATTAGATAAAAACTTTCCTACACAAGTTGCAACTGTAGAACAAACTAGAACAATACCCTGTAAAGTATTCAGTCATAAAAAATTCATTTTCATTCAGTACGCCTTGTTTTTCTATATTAAGTGGGAAAAGTGAGCCCAAACATCTGTCCTTTACAGTGTAGCCTTCACAGCTCATGTGGTGAAGTCTCCAAGGAACATCTGTTGCTACTGTTGTTATAAGCACCATGACAGAACTCCGTCAGCTTGCAAAATGATATCAATGTCAGTCATGGCAAACGTGTGAACATCTGAAATTACACATTTTCAGATATCTCCAGCAAGTACTATAAGAAATATATATTTCTTTGTTTCAGAAATGATAGTAATAACCACAGAATAATAGCATTCAGAGGATAGAGGGCAGGTGATAAAAGCTTAGGAGACGATGTCACCTAGAAGGAGATGTGGCTGCAAGTCTCATTGTCAATATACTTCTCAGCAACTGTTACCATGTAAGTGTTTGCTGAAAGTGGCACTATGATTTATGCAAAATGAAAAGCTAATACATATTTGGTTACAAATATCTACTGACCTCTTACCAAATATTAAAATAAGAAGCACACTGTTCTCCATCATATGGTTTACCTTCATGTAGATAAGGACATGAATATTGAAACAATAAGAATTAGAACAAAAAAGTAAGTATATTCCTATTTTGAAAACTTGATAAATAAAACAATGAACAAAGAATCATAAAATTTTTCATTAGGAAATACTAATATAAAGATTTGTTTAAAAATTTGATAACTTCAATACCACATACCTCAATGTTATAGACAACTCATATTTACCTGTATATTACAAATTTAAAACCTCACATATCTTATTTTATTTTAATGGAGGATATCACACAGCCCAAGCTAGCCTTGAACTTACTATATGGTCAGAGATGACCCTGAACTGTTAATACTCCTGCTTCTACCTCTCAGGGACTGGGATTATAAACATGTGTCATCACTCTGCCACGTACACATTTATTGTTGAGCAAGACATTCTAAAAAATGTGGAGAGATGACACTCTGGGTGATAATACTTCCTGTATGAGCATGAGGACCCGAGTTTGGCTACCCAACCCCCCTGTAAAAAGCCCACCTGCAAGCCTGGTGATAAAGTAAGTTACAGCTGAATTGCAGGGGCTTTGCTGGACCTGTGCACACAAGCATACATTATAACACACACACACACACACACACACACACACACACACACACACACATACACAAATAAAAATAGAAACTGCAAAGAAATTTTATGATACATAGAAACCTCAAAGTAACTAATATATTATCTTTAAAGTTCTGTCCTTGACATAGGCACACTTTTCATATCCCCTTGAAGAACTCATGTATTCTTTATGGACTCCAGCATGTTTGTTCATTAAACATCAGTGGGAATAACACACTAGTCCAACCCACTGGTTTTTCAGGCTGCCATAGTGGCAGGTTCCAAGAGCAATACATGGTGTCCCAGGGTTGAAGCAAATTTCTAAGACAGTGCCACCATCAAGTGTGCTACTATCCCAGTAACCAAAGCAAACTGAGTGTCAGTCAGAACCCTGCCCAGTACAGAGAATATCAAGAAAGCTTTGACTCATCCAAGAATGGCTACTATAATATTCAATACAATTCACTCATATGGAAAGTTCTCTCACCCCAATAGTGTCCGTCATGACTCATTCAAGTGAAACAAAGCTCAAAATTTAGTTTCTTTTCCGCCATACTACATGCCAATGTGGCTCCTGAAATGCAAACTTCTCTTGAACCAGAAACATATGAATTACAAGTTAGTGGGGCTGGAGAGATAGATCAGCATTTAAGAGCACTTGCTGCTTTTGCAGAGGATCATGGCTCAGTTCTCAGCATAAAACTGTCCATGACTCCAGTTCCAGAGGATCAAATGCCTTTTTCTGTCTCCATAGGCACCAAGCTTGTAAGTGGTGTACATACACAAAGATAAAAAATATCTTTAAGTTTAAAAAAACAGTTAAGCCTCTGAACACATCACACACACACACACACACACACACACACACACACACACACACACACAGTGTAGTATTTGAGGAATACTGCTTGTAATAGGCACTCAAATTGAATGGTGACATTATAGTTCCTGGTCTTGAAATGTTGGAAGTTCTGCCAAAGCAGTTACATTAGGGAAATCAGCAGTGTTCCCAATGAAGCTTTGTTGCTGCTCATTACTAGTGGCCCTGCACTCTTCTACCCTGTAGGACACTCGAAGTCCTTGGCTCCTTATAAGTGGTCACTCATTCATTGCTCTTTGTGGATATTGGTTTTCCCAAGCATTCTCTAGCTTTTATCCTCTAAGACAGAAACTCTTATCCTTTGCCACAAGCAACAGCTAACTTTATAGATGCTGCAAGACCTGAAGCCCAGGAAGCTTCCTCAGTTTCCTCAGGCACAGCCCCTTCAAGCACATATGACATTTTCCATTCTCAACCTCCTCAATTTGAGATGGCTTTTCTATATACCATTTAGACACCTACTGTTGGCCAACACCATTTCTTCTCTTACAGTAGTGAACAATACCTTGTTCTGAGAAATACCTGATGAGGTGTTTAGTCATTGTATAGACATGATAAAGTGGACACTGTCACTAGAAAATCTTAGTTTATGAGACTACCACTGTGTACACAGTTCATGTCTATATTTTTGAAATATGTTTCTCTCTCAATTTCGTCTTAACCATATTTATGTGATTAAGCATCTAAAATATTTCATGGTTAAGATTTTTTAGTCAGCAATAAATCTCTATGTGGAATCATTTTGAACACTCTAGAATCCTAACAAAGAGTCCTGTAGTTCACATTTGGTCTGATCTTTGGCTCAAGGATCTTGTCAATGGTGATTAAAAGTGGTAAACTTTTTCAAGAACAGACATGCATGATATAAGAGAAAAACTGAAATTCTTATGTGCCTCGTTTCTCCCATCTAAAGGCCTAGAAGAAATTCAACTTTGTCATCTATAGAGATAACCATAATCTATGGAACAAGTACATTTATGAGAAATGGCATCTTGCCAAGCAGTAGAATGCTTTGAAATGCCACAAAATTCACCACACATTTGAACTTTAGCTGGAAATCAAAGCAAATATTCTTAGTTTCAGGCAATCTCTACAAGGTATATGAATTTTTCCACAAAGTAAATTTCTATACAGTAATAGAACACAACATTCTAACCTCTGCTTGAATGAAATGACTTAGGAGAGCATTGCCTGGCAACAAAGTTAGCAGATTTAATGATTGTCGTGGCGTTCATATATATATATATATATATATATATATATATATATATATATATATATATATATATAAAACTTTGAATCAGATGAAAATATATCATTTAAATTAAAATGGTTTTATTTTTAATGGCTGTTGAAATTATACATTCTACAAGTTAGCTACAAATTCTAGTGGCCTTTGGGATATCTAAAGCTTTTAAAAATATTTTAGGTACCTTGTAGACCTGATTCCAGCCTCAGGAAACTGCTCTCTCTGTAGAGGTTTCTTCTGGAGTGTCCACTACAGTTTCTATCCCTCATATCCATTACAAATAGTAAAGTGCATGACTACATAGAGGTTGAGTTCATATGAGGAACTCTACATATGAGGAAGCCCCAAAATTCTGATATGGCAGCACATATCTAACCCCACCATTAGGGAGGTAGAGATAGGATATATCTGGAGGTAACTGCTTGTCAGCCTAGCTAATCAGTGAGCTCCAGATTCAGCAAGCTTCCTTTCTCAAAAAATAATGTGGTGAGCTATTGGGAAAGGCATCCAGAATCAATCTCTAAGTTACATACCCATACCATGATGTACACATATACACTACACACACATTGTATGATCTAACTGATCTGTGTAATCTAAAAATGTCAGACTCATAAACAAAAAGAATCTTATCATGGTTACCAGAGGCCAATTGTAACACACTTAAATAAGATGTTAATCAAAAACAAGTACAAAAGTAACACACCTTGAAATAATATTCCCCAACACCTTGCACTGATTGCTCTGTCTCAGTAATGATGTGACAGTTAAGTAGAAAGGTAGTAGTAGTTCAATCCTTATTATGCATGTTCAATACATCAGTCTTCCTGGAAAAAAGCATGGATGGTACTGCTTATTAACATGTTAAGATATGTCCTATCCATGCAAGGAGATTCTGATACATTCATAGCAGGGCAGGATAGGGCATGAAACTTTCAGGGATTACTCCTCATACACAGCATCTTAATTCCATTTTCATATTTCAGTTAGTTCATTTTTATAACCATGATTTGAACAGAGATGTAAGAAAAAAAAGTATCAATTCATGGCTTCTAGAGGGAAATGCAACAGAAATACCACTCTACAGGTATGTCACATCCTTGATTGGATGTGAAAATTAAGAGATGGAGGATGCTCAGGAAGGGGTCAGGGAATAACTTAGACACCTATAGGATTCACCTGGGAGAAAGGAATGAATCTGGGTTTGATTGCAGGAGCCTCTCGGCCCAGTAGAAACAATCTGTATGGAATATGACTTCAGTGAGCTACGATATGGATTAACAAAATGCAAAATTAAATCAAATAGAGCTTAAGGATATTAACTGACATTTATCCATGATTCCTAAGTGGGAAGCTGTAAGAACCATCCTGAGAGCTGTGGGGCTGCAGCATGGCCAGACTCTATTCATGGACAGAGGACAAAAGGGAAGCACAGAGTGATGTAGCTTTAGTTGGGTACTTTGACTGCTTTGGACCACACAAGCTCTGAAACTGAGTGATGTTTACCTATTTGCTCATTTATTACCTAAAATTTCAAATACACAAGCACCTTGGGGTCTAAATTTATTTAATCTAAGAATACCAGGCACATCACTGAATGAGTTGAGTTACCTACTTTGGTCTCATCCCACGGGACACACAACATGAAACACTTATTTGGTATGAAATGGACATGGATGTGTGAGCACATTGCATTGGTTCTTCAGCTGAGGATGGGTTCAACTGCTGCTTTAAGTGACTGTAGTGCAGTAATGATCAAAGTTAAAGTGCTATGTCCTCCATAATGGAAGTGATGATGACCTTACACTTAGATAGCTCCCTTCAGTGCAGAATGATTCCAAGTTTATTATGTGCTTAAAGTAATGCACCTGATCCATCACTAAAGTATCACTGCTTCCAATAGGGGAGGACATTATTGTGTTGAGTGTGAGCAAACATGCACTGGACATCACCTGTAAGGAAGTACAAATAAAACCAAGTATGTTTCTTGGTTTGTAAAAATAGGGTACAGTGATTAATCCTGACTGACAACCTGAATGGGTTGAGAGATACCTAGGATATGAGTAAAGCACACCTTCTGGGTGTGCACGTGGAGGTATTTCCTAAGATGATTGTTATGGAAACTTTACCCACCCTGAATGTGGATTGATTACCCAATAGGATTGAGAGCTGCATGAAACAAAGGCAGAAGATGTGGAAGCCAAGCAAGTATATGCTGGCTCCTCTGTTCTCTAATAATAACATCGATGCATCTGTTGTTGTTGCCATCACCCATAAGTCCTAGGGAACTCCAGCTCCTCAGTGTTTCAACTCAGACTGGTACTGATGACTCTCCAGGCAGCGTCCAGATCTTGACCCTCAGAGTGGGACTATATCATTAGTTATCCCCTTTCTGAAGCTACTAGTAGCTTCTAGTGGACTGAGTGGCTACCTTTATTATTTATCCTAATAATCAGTCTACTACTAACACACTCTTTGGTTCCCTCTCACACAGACAGCCATTGTGCGGGTATCTGGCCCCAAATATGTAAGCCAAAACAATAAATTCTCATTTTACAGATATATATACAAAACATGTAATAAATGTATATTTAGAATACACATTTTGTATATTATATTTTACATATTATATTGTATCTCATACATAAGTATTTAAAATTATTTTTATGTTTGTATGCTTGCATAAGTTTATGTGCATTACACACTTGAGAGTGCCCATGGAGGCCAGAGAGAATTGGATCCCCTGGAACTAGAGTTACAGGCAGTTGTGAGCCACTAATTGTAGGGGCCAGGAATAAAACTTCTAGATCCTCTTTGTAGGAACACTAAGTGCCTTTAACTGCTGACACATTCCTGCAGCCTCCAGTGTTTGTGTGTGTGTGTGTCTGTGTGTGCGTGTGCGTGTGCGTATGCGTGTGTGTGTGTGTGTATGTGTTTCTATTTCTCTAGAGAACCCTAATACAGATGCTGTTTTTCTATCATAAATGAATTTTTGGTTCATTTTTTTAATCAAAGCTAACAAGCTTTCAAATTTAAATAGATGTAGTTGTCTTCCTCATAATCCCAAATAGGATATAAGCCTTCAGTTTAACAAGAATGAGGTTATGATTCTATAAATTTAAATAAAATGCATGTTCTCCTCCTATGTACTTTATGTTAATCACCTTTTCTTTGACTCACCACATTTTTGAAGAAATTATAGTCTCAAAAATAAGTTCTTTTCTTTATGATTTAGAGAACACACAAGGATGAATTTGGAAAGAATGCATACAAATAGATCTTAAAATTTTACCTACTCGGGTTTCACTTCTGGTCTTCACCATATCAAGGTTTTCATCAAAAGAAGATTCTTTCTCCCCTACAAATTGTACTGTGGACTTTGTTACTACTCTTGGGGGTGTTTCTTGAGATAATGGCCACCCATTTCTCAGAAAAGCTTTAGAAACACTGTCAAAAAGAACCAGGTTCTCACAGCCTTCACCAGAAAAGCAAGTTTTGATCCTTAAAGGAATCCGAATTTGGACATGGATTGTATTAGCACATTCTTTTGTCCTAAAATATACGTGAGTGAGGTGAGGTCCAGTCCAGCCCAGTCCCTACCTCACAACCCTGACTTCATTACCTACAGTGACCATTCTGAGCTTCCAATCCCTGTGGCTTTCTCTTCTATACCATTTCTTGACTGTGCTTGTCTTATGTTCCTATTACCTCACCTCATCACTCATCTCCAGGGAGGATGTTACCTCTCATTAGTACCAGTCTCCCTCAGTACCTTGCTATTATTTGGCACAATCATGGTAGATCTAGAAATGTCATTTGGCTATGCATACCTCCTCATGCTCTAGAGAAATATCACCTCACTCTATATCTCACACAGCCAATGATCCTCTATTTTCTTTCTGCGTTGGAAACCTATAGGAGAATTCCCTAATACTTTGTATTTAAAAATAAGTGGAAAATACAAATTTCCTGATGCAAAATGGCTAGGTCTCATAATTTTGCAGTGAATAAGTGGGCAAATTAGTGACATATTTGCAAACTTGAAGTAAATATTTTATCAGTCTTCCTCTAGCTCTCTTCCACTCTTCCCTGTTCCTCACTCTTTTCATCTTTCTTTCTCTTCCTCTACTTTTTTATATCCCCTTGTCTTTTCTTCATTCACTCTCCTCATCTCTTTCTTTTGCCCTACAATGTCTTTCCAGGCAGAATGACTTATTTTAAATAAAGTAATATAGGCACCTCATCAACACTGTCACCAAACACAATGCCAGGCATAGTTTCAGTATCCCAAAGATTCTAAACTTTTGGATTCTTCATTATTTACGTTAGTTATCAAGTGTAGACTCTAAAGTGCACTTGGCTTCTGCACTCTAAATCATGAGATGAAATGATATCAAGGTGAGAGGGTACAACAACTGAGAACGGTCCCTACAAAAGAGTACAAACCAATAACATTCATTGTCTCTTTGGTATATTGGAAAGAGACTTTATCACAGGAGGCTGCTGACAATGTTATGACGAAGCTATTTCCATCTGAACTTGAGGGTAGCATTCCCATGGAACGGAACTTGAGGTTTACATCATTTACATGCAGGTCAAGCGTCCAATTGATTTTTAACTGTCTATTTTATTGTTTTTCATGAAAAAAAAATCCAATTTAAGGGAACTGGTCCCTATAGACAAGTTATTCAGAACATAAATATATACTGGTCAGCCTCAATAGAGCATGTCTTAATAGTGTGTGACTCCTTCCTTGGGGACACACAGATTGGAGCCATCACAGAAAAGGTCACTGAAAGGGAAACATTAGAAACAAGTTACAACAGAGGTGGTTAGGGGCTATAAAGTATCATTACCTTCTTTACTGCTGGATAAGACAGTTAGTTCACTCTTAGTGTTAACACAGTATAAGTTTTAGCAACTCATCAGCCATTTGTTCTTGAAAGTGAACTGGGTTTACAAATTCAGCAAAGCTGCCAGCAGATGTTAGGACACTCTAGTATGAGGTTGAAGAATTACTGAAATGGCTATGAAATGGTTATTCTCAACATTTGACTGACTTTTCAGGATCTTTAAGAGATACATATTTGGGGTTCTAGAATCTTGGTCTTTATGTCCAGAAATACAGATTTATATGAGGTCAGATCAACATATTTTTTTTCTTCTAGACAAAATATCCATGTTTTTATCATTGTTTAAAATTATTCTGTTCCTTCATAGCATAAAAATCTTGGGTTTTATTATAAAGGGCTCTGAGATCTTATTGGTATAAAGGAAAATAGGAAGCTAGTGTGAAATAGATAGAAGACTCTGCACTAGAAAGAGCAACCATAGCTAAAACCATAATAATGCCATACACTCAATATTATCACCTACATTTGACAAAGTGAAGGTGTATTCTACTCACACAGGTGCTGAAATCCTGTGCTTGAGAGTAGACTTAATAATTCAGTGAGATAGAACTGCTTATAATCAGGTGGATCTAAAGTTCTGACACCAAGTCTTATCCTTCCAGAAATCATTTGTAGCATCTCTGATCCAGTCAGAGATGGGAAAAGGCTGGTAGTTCTTTAATTGTTCTAACCTAAAACCCATAGAATTAATGATGCAACTGCAAAAGTATGCAACTTTCATCAGAATTATATATATATATATATATATATATATATATATATATGATGGATAATAAATATGTAGGTAGATAGATAATAGATAGCTGGTAGTGTGTAGATGAAATGTAAGTTATGGCATAGAAAAAGATACAATAGAGGGCATGCATATATAAAGACACATATAGAAAGATGATATAGATTGATATATGATTAATATATACATATATGCATACACACATTACCTATGATAGCCATAGCTTACAAATGGACTGTGTTAGATGGAATTTCTTGTTTTTGAGTTTACATTATGACAGTATAAAAGAATCTAACTGTATCAGTAGTATTGATAAGATTCTATTAACAAGTACCATTTATAAATCACATATATTTGCAATTTATGACCTCTGTCTCTCTCTTTCTCCGTGTGTGTGTTTGCTAAGCATATTACAATTTTTACTGGTTGTGGTGAGTTTCCAATGGCACTGTGTTTTATATTTGCTTGCAGTTAAAGTACTTTCATCCATTGCACATAAGGGACAAGTTTTTCTGGGGAGAATATTTCCAAAGAGCTTTCATGCCCTATCATGTCAGTTTTATGCCAAAAAGCTCCCTGCATCAAGAATTTATGAAGAAAATACTATATCTCAGTTAAAGATGTGATTAAGGATAAAAAGGGGCTCTTATTTCCAAGAAGTAATTGTTACCCTCACTTGCATATGTATTCATGTAAACAAATGGGAAATAGAACTCAGAGATGAGACTATTCTAAAGGGATGAACTAGCACAAAGAATGGCGGAGGCTGATCAACTATGAATGATGGGCTGCTGTAGACATAGTCACTTGTAAGGTTAAGTGGATTTCCTTGTCTTTTGAAAAGAATTTGTTGAGAAGAAAGATAAAACTGAGACTTTTGCTCCAGAGATGTCATGTAATCGTATAGAATTAGCCAGCCATGGATATATTCTCTTTCGTCTCGACTATTCTTCAGGTGGGTGTAAGTTAAAGGATGAAGCACCCAACCTCTACCTATGTGGTGTCTAATTCTGAAAGCTGGTATTAGGTTAAGAGAATACCTGTTCAAGATTCTCCTCATCCTCTTTTGAGTAAGAAGGGTTGGAACAAATGCTCTGGTCACATGCTGCACCAGCTTACAGGGCCTTCAAAGACCCCAGACAGAGGCCTGCCTGTTGCCTTCACTCTCCATTTGTTTTGATTTTCCTCATGCCCAGGAAACTGATTCACAGATGTGGAGGACTTAAACTAGTGCAAGAAATAGGAATTGAACTGAACACACAGGAAAACATAGAGCCCCGTGGATTTTATTGTTTTTAAAATGTTTATGTAACTAACCCTGGCTCAGAGCACTTAGACTGCAGGTGCCAATTTTATGAATCAGATAAATTCTTCCTTGTTAGTTGCAGTTGTGTACATATCTCCCTGAAGACACAGTAGCTCCCAGCTTTATTAGTAAACATGATGTATTTTCAGAATTGGGTTATGCCTGAGAAAGCCATGTGCTTTGAACCAACAGTGAGCATCCCTTATGGAAAGACACATTCACTGTTAAATGTGAGCAACCATTTTAGCATATACAAGGTAGCCTTTTAAGTTGTTTGATTATTTATGTTTTTGAGATAGTTGGCTATTTCTGAGACATCAAGGGTTACTTCTACTGGAAGATATATCAGAAAAGGATTGACCTTCCGAAATATGATCTTCTAGTTTTAAAACTTAGATGTGTTTGACAACTTGCAGTTATCTCATCTGAAAAAGAAAATGAGTAGACAAATAGTTCATAGCATACAGTTATTATAATATGAAAGATCACACCACTCCTGTCTGACATATACTAATCAGTAACTCATATGCAATCTCTTAGAGATTAGAACAGCTGCAAAAATGGTAACACAAGCAGGAGTAGGAATAGTTATACTGTGTGTAATTGGAATAAAAAAGATAATGACATGGATCATGCCAAACATTAGACTGGAAGTTACCTCAGAAAAATAGTTTATCTTTATGCAAACACTCCTCAGTTTGAATACTGAAACAGGTTATTTTATGTTCTAGAGAAGTGAAAGGCATGTACTTATAAGTCAGATGCTCATTGCACCTGCATCATGCATGAGCCTAACTCCTCCCTGTCATATCTACAATCAGAGATAACATTAGATCCTCCCCTTCATATTTAATATCATCTAACTGGATTCTTCATCAAATGGATACCATCTCATTGGGCCTTCATCTGATCTGAGCAGATAGGTATAAAAGCACTTGATTGTAGAGATCATCACTTGATAGGATCTCAGTTTTCTTTGACTATTCCCTCCCCATTTTATTGAACTGAGCTGATTAATTATTCAGAGCTAGGAAGAAGGCAAATTACATCCTCAAGGCTGCAGATGAGTTTTTAGGTGATATTGAAAGTAGTTCTACTGTGGGTACAGTGCTCGGTGAGGCAGCTGCCAGCAAATCTCTGAGTCAGCTGAGGACCAGATCATCTTCAGCCAGTCTTAGACTGTCAGATCTCTATCAGTATTGTTTTATTTTTTTGAATGAAGTTTTTAATATACATTTAATTTCCCTAGAACATATTTTTCTCCAAAATCTCTAGCAAAGTCTCCAGCTGGTTTCATGTGTATAAAATATTCAACATAAGTCAGCCTTAAAAATCTGTATGATTAACTATTATTCATTCCGCTTCTCCTTTTTCTGACTCATTTTATTGCCTGAGTCTATTATTGGTCCAGTTCCAAAGTCTCAACTTTGTATCTCTGGTGTTTAATCATTCATTTCTTTCAAAACCTACCAGAATTTAGACAAATTGAGGCATTCTGAAAGCCCATTCTACAGGGCAAAACTGGAAGTTTTTTAAGTTCATTAAGTCCATCAAAGATATTTAGTTCTTCTGCATTTATTAAATATGATGAAAGAAGAATTAGTAGAACCATGATCAATAGATAAAATCAAGAATCCATGGAAATAAATGTATTTGTTTGACCATGACTTAGAATCTCTGTTTAGTAATTAAACTGTATATGTGATCCTCAGGTTGAGACTTTGAGATATGACAGTTAATTTCCTTTTAATAAAAAGGAAAGAATACTTCATTTTAAAAGTTAAGGCTCATTATGACCCCCAAAGAATTACACTGACTTTTCATATGAATATCTCCAAGGACAGACCTTGCTATAACCTTATTTTGTGCAGGTAATTAAATACAACCTTCAGTGGTTGTGGGGTCATTAGCCTGTGTGCAGAAATTGGAAAATGGTTGATTTATGATGAAGGTACTAAAATGACTTATTCAAAATGATAAGTTCTGAATTGACAGCAATAAGCAAATAACAACCCCTACCATAGAATGAACTACTGAACTTAGGGTTAGTGCCCAAAGTTTTTTGTCTCACAACCTACCATCTTTTTTAATGTGAACATAAAGATGCACCACACTCTCTTGCAAAATGGGATATAATATTTTAAAACACCAGGAAAAGGAATCCTAACTACTAAAGTGTAGAAAGGGTCTGTTCTCCCAAGACCCTAACATGAAATATTTGTTATTCTCTTTCCTTTGAAACCTTGTGAAAAGAGAAATACTAAAATGAAAAGCTTCCAGAACATGGAAAGAGAAATGCAGTATCTGGATAATAAAGAAAAATGAATTAAATGTTTTTTGGGGTGTGCCTGAAAATGCCAAAAGATGTTGAGTATACCATAATTTCTATTTTCAAATTACTTAAAGACAATCATAGTAATAAATAACCAAACTTAGTCTGTTTGGCAACTGCAGGTAGATTTTACATATATCAGAAGCCAGACAGAATGATATAATTTTGGCTTATGATTTTTTTTTTTAGAAAAATTCTTCTGTAAGTAGATATGCTACACAAATATTTGCTTTTGCTATGACCTGAGAGGCTGAACTTGTATTAGGGGCTTCTCATAGCCATGCTGCTGTAGAGAATTTTCTTAGTTAGGGTTTCTGTTATTGTAAAGAGACACCATGACCATGGCAACTCTTACAAAGAAAACATTTAATCAGGGTGGCTCCCTTACAGTTTTAAAGGTTCTGTCCATTATCATCAAGACTGGGAACGTGGTGGTGTGCAGGCAGATGTAGTTCTGGAGCTGAGAGTGCAACATCTTGCAGGCAACAGGAAATCAACTAACTGTGACACTAAGTAAAGCATAAGAAAAGACCTGAAAGCCCACTCCACACTTTTTTTCAACAAGGCCTTACCCATTTTGACCAAGCTACACCTCCTAATAGTGCCACTCCCCATGAGATTATGGGGTCCAATTACATTCAAACTGCCACGAAAACAAAAGGCAGAAAAGGTTCAGTTAACTAAAACCATGCTTTGTAAGAAAGAAAAGAAAGGCTTTGTCCTATGGCTATTCCAATCCTTCACTTCTGCCTCTGATGAGAAAGCCACAGTTCCCTGTATGCACTCACTAACAGGATCACTCTCTTGATGATCCATGGATCTGTGTTTGTTGTTGTTTTAGTGTTTTGGTTTTTAGTTGGTTTTTCTGAGAAAAACTCAATAAATTGCCAGGGTAGCCTGGAATTTATTATGTAATAAATATTGAACCTGGAACTCACAACCCCCCTCCCATCAGTTCCCCCAAATTGGGATTGTCGGTGTTTGCCACCTTGACTGGCTCACAATGACTTCATGCTGACTCACTTCATCTGAAGGATAAAAGGTTTATGACAAGAATATTCCTTTTTTCCACAGACAATGTTGAACCTAAGTCAAGTAGAAGAATTTGTAAGCTAAGATCATTCCCCTTTGAAATTTGTAAATTTCCAAGCCAGACCTCAAGTAGGAAATATTTAAAAAATAAAAGAGAGAGGTGGGATAAAGAAAGGGAGAGAGAGAGAGAGAGAGAGAGAGAGAGAGAGAGAGAGAGAGAGAGAGGCAACATGGCAGTCAGTATCTTATTTTAGATTCTATGCCTCAGATGTGTCCTTATGCCCATGATTATATGAGTCCCTAGCAAGATGAGCCATGGGCCTATGAATATCTGTCTCATGACTAACCAGCTATTCAGAGGAAGTTGTCATTATGTAAAAGTTGCTAAACAGTGCTTAAATATGGTTAACACTTTGAAGCAGAATATGCCATTTTTCTTTCAAAATAACTGTACAAAAAAAAAAAAAAAAAGAGCCTCCACCTTCTAAGACATTCTTGTCCTAGGTTAAATCAAATGTTTATCCAGTGTGTGGCTTTACTTCCTTTCTAGAGTGTCACCAAGGGCTACATTTACAAAGAGGCCTTTCCTGGTTTGGTATACTGCCAACATTTCTTTTCTTTTTCCTTTTTAACTGTTAGTAAGGAGGTTGTCCTCATAGTGCCAATGATGGCATCCAGGGATGTAATTTTTCCAAATTGCTGGTTTTGTTTAGTAGAATGGAGTCGGCTATCCATAGTAATCCCTGACAACTTTGCACTGAATGTTTAGACCCACAAAGCAATTAGGAGGCTCTCAGAGGAAATCCCACCTGCAGCTGGGTTTCCTGTGAGAGCTGAGCCAGATCTCAGAACATGCCGCAGTAAATGCCTTCCAGATCTTAGCTTCAGAATTCATTGCCTTCTGTTGTCTTATTTAATTCAAGAGACCTCTGATGCTCTGTCACACCACAGATGCAGAGGGAGCTGCTGGCTACTTCCCTATTGGTCCTAATCTTCAGGTGGGCACTGGGGATGAGCAAAGGCCAGTACATACCCTTTCTTTTTGGCTCTCTTAATCCACCAGAAGTCACCAGTTCTTACTTTTGCTGTATGCTATTTCCATCCATAGACCAGCTCCTTTCTATGTGGCAAATACCCGCTCATTCTTAAAGGCCTGCTTAAAATATTGACCATGTTGTAAAGTGACCAGGATTCTGTTTTATAAATACTGCTCTGGACACATTATTTTATCAGCATATAGATTTACAAGCACAACCACCTTATTTAGATGATGAGTTTTTCTGATACAGGTGAAATGTTATATAGATATGGGTGTGAAGCAACTCAATAACTCATTCAATTCCTGAATTTCAGAATACAAGACCAGTTTATAATAAATAAATCAATGCATCATGTTTCAGTATCCTCTGACTGTGAGTAACTTCCTTGACTCTATGGTTTATCCTTGGAAAACAGGCATGATATCTTTCTTGTGTATATTACACTGGCATAAAAGTACCCCTAACTTATTTTGAAACAGCTTAAATGTTCCCTTTTATTGCAAAAAAAAATGAATTCTAGTAGAAAAAAGTACCTAATTTATCAAGAAGCTACTTGCTAGACAAAGGGCTAAAATCTATAACATGATCCTTATAGCTGTAATCAGACATGTTGTACACAAAGTTTTGTATCCCAATAATGTTCACATTTTGAGGAGTAGAATGTCAAAATAAGCATGATCAAAAATAAGAGTGGGGAAATATTCACTAAGAACAGTCAAAGGAAGTATGGAGGCTTTATGTAGGAAGCTGGTATTTATTCATAGAAGAAAATACTTTAGGGTTGTCCTACTATTGAGCATGCTAGTTTAAGGCCATAGTTCAAAAGCTAAAGACGGTGGAACCATTTAGGAACATAACTGAGGTCATGGAGCACATATTTGAACAAAATGTTAGAATGCCCAACAGAAACAATGAATGCTGGATTTGCACTGTAGATATGGCAGATAGAAATGACTATGGGCATACACAACTTCCTTCAGAAAGTGTCAGCTCAAGAAAAGAACAGGGGGCCAGCAAGATGATTCAACAGGTAAAGGCTCTTACCACTCAAGCTGCTGACAGGAGTTGAATCCTTGGAGCTCACATACTGTAAGGAGATAATTATCATAACTCTCTGATCTTCACATATAACACACACACACACACACACACACACACACACACACACAATTTTTGAAAGAAAACATGAGGGTGTTTTGAAGATGTGTTAACCCAAGTTTGGCACTAGTAGCATCTGGCTAATTTGGGGGCCAAATGCATAAAATGCTCTGGTAAGTGCTGGGAAAACATAAACACCCTACTTAGGAGTTTTGAAATTAACATGAAATGTTATCTTTCTAGACTTTCACTGCTACACATAAGTGAACACAGTTTCCTCTATGCTTTGACAAATCAAAATAAGTGACATTTAAAGTAACATCACCCATTCAAAAATGGTAGCTATGCTATAAGCATTTATAGTTCTGGGCTACTCTGCCCAATGAGAAGCAACAAGAAAGGTAGCGTTCATGTCTTCTGCTGACACTATAAGTGTCTTAGTCAGGGTTTCTATTGCTGCAATGAAACACTATGACCAAAAGGCAAGTTGGGGAGAAAAGGGTTGATTTGGCTTACACTTTCATATTGCTCTTCATTATTGAGTGATGTCAGGACAGGAACTCAAAGAGGGCAGGATCCCAGAGGCAAGAGCTGATGTAGAAGCAATGGATGGGTGCTTCCCCTAGTTTGCTCAGCTTGCTTTCTTATAGAACCCAGGACCACCAGCCCCAGGGATGGTACCACCCATAATTGGTGGGGCCCTGCACCACTCATCACTAATTGAGAAAATGCCTTACAGCTGGATCTCATAGAGGCATTTCCTCAACTGAGGCACCTTCCTCTCCGATGACTTTAGCTTGTGTCAAGTTGACACAAACAAGCCAGTACAAGCAGTAAGGCAGATCTTTACATCATTTGATATTTATTTTTTCCTTTCTTATTTATTTTTCAAAGCTTTTATTTAGAAACCTTCTCATGCAATATATTTTTTTCATGTGTTTCCTTCTCTCCCTCATCCCCCCTCAAAAAACAAAAAAAAAAAAATGAAAATGAAAACAAAGAAGAAAAATATTAATATGACTAAAAATTGCCAAAACAATAAAAAGAAACAGAAAATCCACCAAAAATACCATTGGCTTCATTTGCTGTTAGTCACCTACTGCTGGGCATGGGACCTCTCCTGGAGGGTAGTTAACTCAGTAATAGTTCCTTCGGGGAAAACTGATTTTCACTTTGCCAGAATGAATCAATTGCAAATAGTTTCTCGGTTAGGGATGGGACCCCATATTCACTGCCCTATCTCAGTGCTGGGACTTGGTTTGGTTCGGACCTGTGCAGGTCTTGTGATTGTTGCCACTGTCTCTGTGAAGTTAATTGAGCATCAGCCCTACTGTGTGTAAAAGACAGTGATTCCTTGGAGCCATCCATTGCCTCCGGCTCTTACAGTCTTTCCACCTTCTCCTCTCCATAGATTCATGAGATGTGAAGGGAAAGGTTTGATGAAGATACCTCATTTTTTTAACATTAAAAGGGAGAAAAAATTATCTTTAAATTTAAAGTTTATTTACTTCCTTTTATTTTAATTCATTTATTTAACTTCTCTTTTCTAGGTACAGGTCCATTCTTGCAAACCATGTATGTCTAAAGAAATGTCTGCCTTTCATTAGTAGAAAAATCACAGTCTATGATAATTTATATGAATATTATCTTATTTACTTTCCTGACAAAAGAAATTTTGTGAGAAATAGTTTATTTTTAACTTCAGTTATAGAAGGATACAGTCCATCATGGTGAGGGAGACAAGATGGCAAACAGGGAAAGCACTGTGGCAGAAACAAAAGGCTGGTTGGCCACACTGTGTCTCTACTAAGGACAGAGTGTGAGCAGAAAGTAGGAACAGACTGTACAACCCAAGGCTCATCCCAATGACCCACACCCTCCAGCAAGTCTCTAACTCTTAAAGATTACAAAACCTTCTCAAATAGTACCATCAGCTATGGATTGAATGTTGAAAAATGTGACCTTATAGGGAACATTACACACTCAAACAACAACAAATACAGGATTCCTTATAAAATTAAAATTGATGGAAGTTGGTATAAAAATAAAAGTCAGGTCTGAGTCTGGTTAAAACATTCATGTTCTTTCCATTCTATTAAAGAAAATTAGTAAACACTGTAGGTAAAAAATGTTGTAGATAGCATCTAAGGCATGTCCAGTAATATGTATCAGATCATGGAAGTAATAAATAAATACTAATTCATTAATCCACATACATCCTCTGGTACAATGCCCCTCAAACAAATAAGAAACTTTACAATGTGACATTTTCATGCCTTTTATTATTATATTTGTCAGATAAAATAAAGGCCACTTAAACAACTGTCATGTAAGGAATCCACATTATAATATAATTGTAACTACAGGAGATATTACTCATTAAGTACATACTATATATTGTAAATTGAAAATATTTTCTTTTATCATCACAATATCCCCATATGTTCATTGTTATTTAACTCTACATTATTGAATTACAGGCTATGGGTTCCCTATAAATGAAGAGAAAGTCAAGACTGTTCATTTTCTCGACAATATATAAATTTCTTTGACTTCTCCCAGGGCAGCAAGGTTAACTATAGGAGAAGATGAAGGATATACCTAGAGATTGGAGAATCCATGGATTCACACAGTACACAGTTCAGTGAAAATCTGTGTTGGGTGGGACCTGCACTGATTAGGACTCAGAATTACTTCTAGCTTCATAATGCTCCAGACATATGAACAATGATGGGGGAATGTATGTACACTTGTTTCTACATGGTTGCGCCTGCTATGACATGCATATGGCAGTCAGAAGATAACCTTACACGTCACTCTTCACCTTCTGCCTTGTGTGAGACAAGGTCTTACCACTGTGTATGACAGGATGGCCTGCAACTTCCAGGGATTCTCCTGTCCTCATTCCCGGTCTTTCTACATGAGTTCTGGGATATAAACAAGTGTCACCATGCCAGGTATTGTATAGGTTCTGAGATTCAAATTCAGGTCTTCACTCATATACAGCAAACAATTTGCCTATGGAACCATTTTAAGATGAATAAAACAGCATTACAGGACTAGGGTGGATGAACAGTGGCTTTCTAACATTGCCCAAGTTTGAGTAGCCCTAATTAGTATATGAAAAATGCTATTCCCAAGCATCAGGTTTGGGGCAATCATACCAAATGTGATAGCTACTCTTGCTTTGGTTAATAAAGAACTGTGTTTTATTTAAAGGCATATGGAATTGTTCATAAATTATTCAGTGCTACTGGGAGGGCAAAAACAATTGTAAGAACATTAAATTTCCATTAACCATATTAAATGCAAACACACTGTCAAATGTTCTCCTGGGTATCAGATGCTGCACTGTGTTAGATTGTGCGACAGGAGGATGCTGGAATCACTAGTGCAGAGTATGCTAAACTTTTATTTAAGATAAAAGTTAAAAATTAACCTTTCCAAAGTACTAAAGGATTCAAAAAATGAATAAATCACTCTAATGGTGTCAGAAATTCTGTCATTTGGGGCACAGCTGATGTAACTGGAAGACTTTATACAAACTCAGGTATCCAGACACAGAAAATGAAGCACTGCATGAGCTCATTCATTTATGAGAATCCAAAAAGTATAAATTTCATAGAAACAGAATAGGAAGAGAGTTACCATGGGCTGGAAGTAAGGAGTTACATATGGGTTAGGGTGTTTTATGGATCAAAGGGTGCAAGTTTTAGTGACCTGTCATACTGTTCACTATAGTTAATATTAAATTGCTATGTATTTTGAAATTACTAAAGGAACATATTTTAACATCCTCTTCAATAGAAAGTCTGTAACTTTACAATGTGGCAGATACATTAATGATATTAATAGACTATTTCTATAGCATAGATACAGGTAAAAGTAACACATTATCTCCCCCTTGCAAAGCATGCATGAACATCATTTGTGATCTAAAAATAATGTGAACATACATTGCTTTGGCAACATATATTGTTCACAAAAAAACATTTTAAGACAAAAGAATGTGAATTAAACTGGACAACTGGTGAAGACTGAGACACTCTAACTTAAGTATGTGGGAAAATCGTTCTGGATCCATATTCAAAACTAACCATAAGGGAGATTGGAGGAGAGTAGGGTAGGAAACAGAATCAACATATAATACAGACTTGTGTAAAAATGTCCTTATGTAACACAGTACCATGCACAATGAATATATACAATAAGATTAAACAATAACAACTTGCCTCCATCCCTCCTATACTTAAATTCCTTCTACCATTTAGACTACATAGATGACTAACTTCTATGTGGCCCCTGCACTTACAACTCACAACAATGCAAGGCAGTTTTCTTATCTCAGTTCTGAAGCTAGGAGGCCTCTCTCTTCCAGATTCGAATCTGCTTCCTTTACATTTCACAGCTTTAGTTCAATCTATGAGTCAATTCTTTCCATTCTTAGAAACTTTATTGTTTATCTTTCTTTCACTTTCTCAGGCCAACCGTTCAAGGTACTAAAGATGTCTCCTCTCCTCACCCTGGAAGGATTTTTTTTTTTTTAAATCCTTTACAGCTTAGGTCCTCATTGATGTGTAAAATATATAACTAAACAACTTCTTCAGATATTGTCTGAAACATGCCACAAGAGAAGAGAAGTATCTGTTGCTCTAAACCATAGTCCCAGAAATGAAGCCCTAGTTCCCTGGGTTGGTTGTGCCATAGTGTAAAGTCACACCTGGTGATGGACACGATTAGATCTTATTGCATTTGTAAGAAAAAGTCAGAGACAAACCATACACCTGTTCCAAAAAGATTATGCACAAAAAAATACCCCAAAATGAGAATAACTTTTTCTTTTCCATACATTTGACTTTTAACATAAGAAAGTTTCTTCAAATTTTAAAAGAGTTACATAATAAAAATGATCTTCATAACTTTATGGCCAAATACTATGAACAGATATTTCTTTGGTTTGAAAAGAAGATTTTTTTTAAACTACATATTCAAATGTATCTCTTGAGGAGTGATAAGATATTCTTTCCTGATACACATGCAAATTAATACAAAATTTCATACAATGCTATAGTCATTGAAGTATATTTTCATTAAATGTAAAACTTATAGAGATCTAAATTTTTGAATAGGTCATCACTTAGATGAACATGCATTATGCATAATATTGCTGGTTTAAATGATATAATCTGATAAAAATCAGTGTTATTTCACTTTTCTGCATAATGTGCCTTCTAAAACCAAACCAGTGATTGTATTATGATACAGAAAGCAGCAATTGCTAGGCAATGATGGGAAGGATTTTGCATCATGTAAGTAAGTTGGATTTACACAGAATTGGCTAAAACTCACAGCTGCCCCATGTTATGGAAAAATTAAATTGGGAAAATTACCTACCCACTACAGGACTAAATTTTGTATCTAGATGCCACACATGGGTAAAGGCCAGGAAGGGGAGAAAGTGAAGAAAGGACCTACCAAGCATTTCTTTCACTAGGAAGCCATAAGTGCAGGTGTTATCATTTCCTGTTTGGAATACAATGATCTAAATCCATGTATTACTTTTATTGTTGCTATGATGAAATACAATACAGAGCCGAGGTAAGCAAAGAAGGATTTATTTTAGTTAATGGTTTCAAAGCATTTAGTCTCTCTTTGAGTGGGACCAAAACTTATGACTCATGACATCAAAGTAGCAACAGGTCACCTTGTGGTAACAAGAGGCACAGAAAATCCCTAACAGGAAGGGATCAGGGCAAAGTATGTGCTCAAATGATCTGATGACTGACCACCATCCATAGTTCCACACAGTCTCAGTAACCAATTTAAATTATGAACTCAACTATGATTAAGTCACTCATTAGTTAAATGGTGTCAGCATCTAACTATCTGTGAGGATTCTCTCCAGACATGCTCAGAGATGTGATCTACAGCTCCTAGGCTGCTCTTAATCAAATCTGGCTGCTAATCAAGATTCACCATCACATGTCTGCTCCTTGTCAACTTAACACTGAGATATATATCTTTAAACCATGAAATTCTGCCCTCATGGACATCTCAAAATACAAAACTCATTTCATTCATTTCCATTACTATAGGAGACTTAACAACTCTAAAATGTTCAAAAGCCTAAGATACACTCCAGGCAGCTTTTAGCTGTGAACAACTATAAAATAAAGAGCAAGTCATATCTTTCCAACACAATGGCAGGGAGTAAATATCTTCATTCCATCAGATATGAATAAAAACAGAGAAAACATTAAATTTTATAGCTGTATCTAGCATCTTGGAAATGTGTCATGATATGAGCTTTAAAAAAATGGGCAAATTCTCTGATCCTCTGACTCTTACAGTGCATATTCTAGTAATAGCAGAAACCACATCTATAAAATCTCACCAGCATGAAAGCCCAAATGTGAACTGAACAAGGATGACACCAACGAATTTGCCAAAATAGACAGAAAAAACCCCATATCTCAACTGTACACAAAGAACCATAGGCAACTGAGGAAAGTTGGGAGCAGAAGAGGTGGTCCTCCTCAAAGAAAAGAACACCAATTGGTTGTCTGGTGCCAAACAGTCAACCCTGAAAACATACATACAGGTAGATTATACAGATTTTTTGAGATTTTATTAAAGAATATGTATGTATATCCATATACAGATATGCATGCAGTAACAATTAGTAAATAAGATAAAAGAGGTTGTAATTTGAAGGAGAGTGGGGAAGTATGTATTGAGAGAGTATGAAGAGATGAAAGAATAGAGAAATGTTTTAATTAAACTATAATCTCAAAAAATGTTAAGAAGCCTCATTCTTAAGGTTTTACCATCTTTAGGGCCTCTCTATTGTATTGACTACCCTTGATGACTCTAGGGACATTCCAAGTCTGAATGTCTTCCACATTCTGGAGTTGTCATTATATCTGCAGCTTCACCTTCATAGCTCCATGCATTGCCCTCTCAGGGGCTGCCTATAGGGCTTATGACACTGCCATACACTGTGTGGCATAATGGGCATTTTTTTAAAATATGAGTGAAAGCTTCCATGAGCTGAAGCAAACAAAAGTGGCATGCAGCATATGTATTGCTTCTGCTACTCTATCAAGAGTTCTGGTACCTGGAGCATCAATATCACCTGGTTAGACACATAGATTCTCTATTGTCACCCTCCATATCCAAGCATCCTCCCTAGGTTGATCCTGTGTACTCTAAGCACCGAAGCACCCCACATCTCCTCCTACTGTTTTTACCATACAAAAAATAGACATTGACAAATAAGTGTATCATTAAGAGGACTCTTAGGACACTGGAAGTAAAAGCAAAATAATTGGAATCTACTCTAATTCCTCAAGAACCCTCCTTTCCACTAAAGATCCTATTTGCCTACCTTTACAATCTGAGTTTATATCAACGTTCACCTCTTATTTTCCATCAGAATTGCCCACTGAATTCTGCTTGCAGCATCCTACATTTTATCTAGCCAGTTTCTCCAACATTTTTCAAATTCTTCTTGCAAACTACTTTCAAAGGCTTGAGAACCAGAATAAGGTTTAATCATAGCTCTATGAACAAGATCCCTTATTCCTGATAGCAATTTTCTGTTGCAGGATATTTGATCACACCATGTAAAGATGTGTCTCCATTTAACCTCATCTGCCTGAGGCATCTTCTGATTGGTTTAATAAAGAGCCGAACAGCCAATAGCTAGGCAGGAGAGGATAGGCAGGACTTCTAGGCAGAGAGAGGATCTCAGGGGAAGAATCTGAAATGCAGAAATTCACCAATGAGACACAGAAGAAATGGGATGTATGATCCTGGGGAGAGGTAATGAGCTACATGGCAGGAAAAAAGATTAATATAAATAGGTTAATTTAAGTTTTAAGAGCTAGTGAGAACAAGCCTAAGCTAAAGCTGGGCTTTCATAATTAACAAAAAGTCTCTGTGTCATTATTCAGGAGCTGACAGTACAAAGAAAGACCAGTTACAATTTTATGTCATTAAAAATATCTTAACTTTTAAATTATTAGTATGGAAACAAGTCATAGGAGAGTAGATATCACACAGTGACAACTGTTCATGGCCATGATATTAAAAAATATTTAAATTTACTGTGTAAATTTGATACCATATTATTTTGTGACCTTGATATTTTTTTAAAAATAATTATATTATTTTCAACAAATTCTAAATACCTAAGACTAAAACCTGGATCTAAGCTTTGCATTATTACTACTCTACTTACCTTTGAAGACTACGTGGAAGAAAACAAAAATTAAAATAAATGATATATGTTTTTATATTGTGAGAGTTTATTCAAGAGCTCAAAATGAACGTAGGGTGGACAGAAACACCTATTATGTTTTTCACAGAAGTTTTACAACCAACACCTGTGATGTGTGTACTAAATAGTATTGAATGAATGAAAAAAAAAACAGAGCCAGCCCCCAGGAAATACAGAAACCTTTTACATGTGCACATGAAATATTAGATTTCTTTCCAACTCATATGAATTATCTTGAAAAGAGTTTGCTGGTAGCAAGAATATTGGGAGATTTTTTTCATACTGATTAATTGAACATTTAACAACTTGTTTTCATGTACGGTTTACTTAATTTATATAAGCAATTACTAGATTTGCATGTACAAATGGGTGAAGCTGAAAAGCCTAAGGTATTTTTTATTATATCCACTAAATTTGATTCAGAAAATAGGTTTTTTTTTAAAGTAGCATTTGGCATAGCTCTCACTGCTAAAGATAAACACAGCTCAACACCCTGTATTTAGAAAAGGACACTGGGAAGGTCATGTTGAACAAATAAACTAATTGGATTTGAAATGCATGAAATATTGTTTTCCAGCAAAAAAAAAATGCAAGAGCATGAATCTTAATCATGCCCAACCTTGATCAAGGCCTAATATCTCAATGCCTTAAATTATTAATGTAGCAACAAGTTACAGGAATATAGGTAGCTTACCGTGAAACATGCTTAGGGATGTGATGTTAAAATACATTTGACTTTATTATGTGAGGTTGATTTTGTATTATTTTCAGTTTTTCAGGATTTCATAATAGAATTTTGAATAAGTAACTTCATCAAAAATGTATGTATGTCTATGTATGATTTTATGTATATGTGTATTTGGGTGGGTGCAAGAGCACATGTGTGCATGTGCATATAGAGGTCTGAATTCAATATTGAGTATCTTCCTCAGTCATTCTCTATCTCACACAAATATTTTGAGAATTGTTTTATTTTTAGGTAATATTTTTACCCTGTGACAAATTTATGCAATGTATATTGATGGTATCTACATACCATAACTCTTCCTCCAACTTCCTCCTAGTGTCCTCTACTCCATCTCCTCCCACTTCATGATCACTTTTTATTTATTTTGTTGTTAATAATTCCTTGAGTACAATGAGAGTTGCCCATTTGCCTGTAGGTGTCTGGCCATTAACTGGGGGCATGAGCAACCTACTGACTGTCACATTCCCAAAGAAGAGTGACTCTTCCTCCCTCAAAAGTCATTAACAGTTAATAGCTCATCCATCCAATATGAGTGAAGCCTTAGAAATATCTACCTCATCCATTCTGAATTTTGACTACCTTAATTTTTGTACAAGACTTGTGCAGGTAGCCATAGTTTCTGTGAGTCAATGTATATACAACAGCTGTGCCACATCTGGAAGTCAGCAATCTATACATAGCTCTCTCCATCTGTCAAATCTTATATTCTTTCTGCCCTCTTCTTAGAAGTTCATTAAACCTTAGATAGTAGGAGACTGATATAAGTAATCCATCAAGAGCTGAACACTTAAACAGAACACTTTGACCATTTCACAGTCTCTGTATTAACCACTACCTGATACAAAAAGAAACTTCTCTGGCCAAAGATAGTGGTATCTTCAGCAATAGGGCTTTACCATCTAGTTATGTACACCTTACTTTTCGAGGCAAGATTTCTCACTCGCCGGGCAGTGGTGGCACACGCCTTTAATCCCAGCACTCAGGAGGCAGAGCCAGACGGATCTTTGTGAGTTCGAGGCCAGCCTGGGCTACCAAGTGAGTCCCAGGAAAGGTGCAAAGCTACACAGAGAAACCCTGTCTCGAAAAACCAAAAAAAAAAAAAAAAAAGATTTCTCACTCAACCTAGAGCTCACTGATTCAACAAACCCAAGGGATCCTCCTGTTCCTACCCTACTAGCACTGGAATTACAGCCATGAATTCTTATTTCCAGCTTAATTCTTCATGAATTCTAAGCATCAAACTCATGTCTTACTGCTTGTGAGATAAACACTTTAATAGCTGAGCTACTCTGCAGCCCTTCCATGAAAATTTGACAAAAAACATTAAGCTGTTTTAGACTGTATCTCCTTATGATGTTTGACTTCTATTCCATATTTTAAAATGTATAATGCTAATTCAGTATATGAAAATAAGGAAAATGATATTATTTTGATACCTGATTACTTCCAAGCCAAGGAAATTTCATGTACATTTCTATTAAATAAATCAGAAATTTATTAGTGAATTTTTGTTTTTAGTTTTACTCATGGTGCCAATGGTGAATTAATTCAATAAAGCTTTGTCACATTATATTTGACACCCTTCTACTCTGAAGTAATGTTGTGGTTTACATTTGAAGTCTTCAAAACCAAATAAAATGTTCTCACCTGTGTATATTTTAATCTTGTTAGTGCACAGTGAGCTAAATGGCTTGTAACTCCTGGTTATAAATCTAACAGAGTCTTTCAATCCTAGATACCTTCTACTTTTAATCTTCATTGAAGTGTATCATAAAGAATTGAAGTGACAATCAGCGAGTTTTAAACCCATAAAACAAATTCAATAAATTTCAACTTGTTTGAGGCATTGCCATAGAGCCTAAACTACCTTTGTGAGAATTTATAGTGATGATTAGTTCCTCCAAGCTTACATGGATCTTCCCTTTTATTGTGCTCTTGGTGGATAAACTGCCTTAAGAAATTATGTCCTATCACCTTGCCTCTCATGATTAGTAGACTCCAAGTTTCTGCCTTATGAAAGCAATTTACGTTTAGTGGAATTCAGTGACAATTTTAATAAATGCATTGCCACATACTCAGATTGTATTGGTATAAATGATGTAATCCCTGTAAGGCAAATTTGAATTGATTCTGCAATATCACATTCATTACGTATGTTATGTACGCAGATTGAAATTATTAATCATTTATTATTTATTCAAATTTTGCATTGAAATTAGTTTTCAAAATAATATTTAATGCCAGATATGCCTGGCATAATGCCAGTCACACTATATTTCTCTTACCGCTGTACTTGAAATATAATGGTCTGATGTATACTCTGTATACATTATTAGTAAAATGATTATCCTCATTTTACTAATAAGAAAATGTTGAGACTCATGATAAAAGGAAATAACTTGCTCAGAATGCTTTAGCCAATCAATGGTCAGCTGAAGATCTAATACATGAAACCCAATTACACACTTGACCTCTGGTGTTTATGCTTTCTCTAAAATTATGGTAAATGTTGGGCTTTTTAATCACTAAAATGTGTTATAATTGAAAATTTATATACTTATGGCATAGTTTGAATCTGAAATTCCCCCGAAAGACTCTTTGTTAAAGGCATGGTTGACAATTGATGGGCTTTTGAGAAGTGTTTGGATCATGACAGTTATGACCTCGTGAGTAGATTGCACCATTAACAGTAATCATAATTTGAGAACATTATTTGGAAGTTGTAGAAGCCAGTAGATGAGCCGTATGGGAAGATGAATATCAATGACAGATGTAACCTGTAAGATATGTATGTCATATTTTCAGCATCACCTATATTCTCTCTGTATCTTTCTGTCTCTGTCATCCATGAATCTATCGGTCTGTCCATATGTTTGTCTATCTGTATATCTGTCTGTCTGTGTCTGTATCATCTGTCTCCATCTTTCTCCTGTAATGATGTGAGTACTATCCTCTGCCACAAATTCCTGCAACCATGATGTTCTTCCTCACCACAAACCCATGTCAATCAAAGTAATTATAGATTTAAACCTATGAAGCCATGAACCAAAATAAATCTCTCTTTTTGGCAAGCTGATTTTGTAGGTATTTTTGATATGGTTCAAAAAAAAAAACTTAGACACTAATGAAATCAACTAAACCTCTTCAAGCTTCTCCTTTATATACATCTAAGAGTTTATTAATGTTCAATAAAATCCATCTAAAAATCTAGCTGTTAATTTTTTTCTAGAACCCAAGAAGGTATCTCATGGAAATGTAAAAGAAAAAAAGTATTCAAAATTATATTCAAAATGGAAAAGATTCTTGTCTCCATTTAAGCTACTCTAGCACAATAGAATAATGATGATACAGTGGTGCTGTTTTAAAGATAGATGTGAAGACCATCATATGGAACTGATAGTCTATAAGTAAACTTGTACATGTAAGGAGAATTGATTTGTCAGAAAGACTGTCAAGATTAAATGGCTAAGGTACAGTTTTATCAAGGATGTTTCAACAGTTGATGATCTTCATATAAAAGAACCTTAACCTATACAAAAAAAATAGTTCAAAATAAGTTTTAAAAATATATGTATGAAATACAGCTATCCAAGTTCTTATAAGAAAAGATGGGGGCCGGGCGGTGGTGGCACACGCCTTTAATCCCAGCACTTGGGAGGCAGAGCCAGGCAGATCTCTGTGAGTTCGAGGCCAGCCTGGGCTACCAAGTGAGTCCCAGGAAAGGCGCAAAGCTACACAGAGAAACCCTGTCTTGAAAAACCAAAAAAACAAAAAAAAGAAAAGAAAGAAAAGATGGGTATAAATCTTGATCTTGGATGGTATATTGATTTTTTCAAAACTTCATTTTTGAGAAATTCACACACACACACACACACACACACACACACACACACACACACACTGAAACATAATCATATTTATCTTAATTTCTCCCTTCCAGTTCTCCCCAACACATCTCTTTCTCAACTTCATGTTTGTTTTGTTGTTCGACAATTGACTCAGTCCAGTTAGTGCTGCCCATATATGCATGGGTTTTGGGTCATCCATTGGAGCACAGAAATCCTAACAATGGTCCTGTCTTCAAAACAAATGATTCTCCCTCTTCCAGCAACTGCTAATATCTTGCTAGTAGACTTTCTGAATTTTACATTTCAATGCCTAACATATTCTATTAAAATATGTTAGCTATGTCAAGTTATTGAAGTACTCTGAAACTTAAGCTGGCTTTGAACATGTATATACTGGAATTGTCAAACTCTCTGTCATTCCATTCTTCACAATGAACAATTGGTTGTATTTAAGAATGATTATTTAACCTGATCTGATTCTTAGCTATAGTTACCCCAGTCTTAAACCCACAATATGGCACCTGTGATAATGAAAGCTGCTTTTCAATCAACAGTGTGTGGCCCAGTACAAATGACCTGAAGCTGGCCTTTGATCTCCTTAAGTGCGGCTTCTGGTTTCAGATGTAGGGCATCCTAGGAACCACATCTAGAAGCTTTCTTCATAAATGTTTGCTACCTGTACTAGGGCTTTGGTGTGTTCATGCTTGCCTTGTCATCATCATTAACCTCTTTTAACCAGAGAGCAAGATTGTATTAGGTGGAATAGGAAAAATGATGTGCCAAAATTTCAAAGTATTAATGCCAAGGCTGTTTGTATTTTAGCTACTTATGAATCTATCCAATTTGTTTCTTCCCTAGAAACTGTGTCCTGTGGATACAGCCTTACTTAATATTTCTCAAATACATGAAGTTATAGATTTTTTTTTCTTCCTCCCATGGCCACCAATCAAGTTAGCCTGGACCAACCATATTGTTGATCATGCTGTCAAAATAAACTGACATTGCCCATGATACTTCATTAAATGGTTAAGCTTTTGGAATTAAAACAGGACATGATTTCTCTGATTCTTTTAACCAGAATCTCCCTACAGAAATAGTCTTCCCAAATATCATTTGATGCTCATTGTACACAAGATTCATGACCAAGTTTTATAAATCACGTGGTGAGTAGGGAGTCATTTTTCATGTAGTGCCTGCAGTACAAAATATTCAGGACATTATATATTTCATTGTAATCACTAGCAAAATGATGTTAGTTGACTTTCATTTATCCTTTTAATAAATAGTCTTCAAAATAAATAGTACAGGGCAGAGAAGTACATCACTGATAAAATGTTTACCTAGCACACATAAAGCCCCAGGTTTAACCATAGTAGCACATAAGCTGGCCATGGAGGCTCAGGGATAAAATACTTCTAAGATTGAGATAGGCAGATGAAGGCTTTTAAAGTCATCCTCAACTGTATAGGGAGTTTGAGGTCATCTTGAGATATATGAGATCCAATAGATGGGTGGGTGGATAGATAGATAAGTGATAAATGGATAGATAGATAGGTAGATAGATAGACAGATAGACAGATAGATGATAGGTAGACATAGATGTAGAGATATAGATAACAAATTAGGGAAAAAATTCTTCTCATTTTACACTTACAGACTAAAATGTATTTATCAAATGCAAATGACCTCCCAATGAATGAAGAAATTCCTGCTATCTACAATTGAGGTACTACATTTATTTCTGTAAAGCTCTTAAGAACTTTTCCATGGATTAATTTTTAAGACAATGTGTGAAATGCAATACAGCTTTTGTTATTATTGACAGAGTTCCACACTGCCTTTGAAGAACAATTCAGAAAGGTCCCCTACATTTAGTTCTTTCACCAATTAAAAGCCTGTTAAATTTTTCAGCAGAAGATTTGTATAAACTATCAAGTCTGTGTGTTACAAAAGCTACGAATTGTTGTGGAATATTAATTTAAGATTTGTTACATTTGTTTATGCTGTAGAATATTTGTTTAATGATGCAAAGATGTGTTGTATTCTTTTGTGTTGCATTCGTTCAACTCTGTAACACTGTGTTACTTTGTCTGCCTAAAACACCTGATTGGTCTAATAAAGAGCTGAACGGTCAATAGCTAGGGAGGAGAGAGACATAGGCATGGCTGGAATGCAGAGAGAATAGGTAAGAGGTAAAATCTAGGCTTGAAAGGAAGAGACAGAAGAGAAAAAAAAGGAGGAGAAGAATATGCCAGGGGCCAGCTACCCAGCCACATAGGCAGCCACAGAGTAAAAAGAAAAGAAAGATATATAGAATAAAGGAAGGTAAAAAGACCAGAAGCAGCTGGGCAGTGGTGGCGCACGCCTTTAATCCCAGCACTCGGGAGGCAGAGGCAGGCGGATGTCTGTGAGTTCAAGGCCAGCCTGGGCTACCAAGTGAGTCCCAGGAAAGGTGCAAAGCTACACAAAGAAACCCTGTCTCAAAAAACAAAAAACAAACAAACAAACAAACAAAAAAAGACCAGAAGCAAAACATAGTTAAGGAGAAATGGGATAATTTAAGCTAGAAAAGCTGGCTAGAAACAAGCCAAACTAAGGCCTGGCATTCATAAGTAAGAATAAGTCTCCAAGTATTTATTTGGGAGCTGGGTAGTGGGCCCCCAAAGAGTTAAAAAGAAAAAAGAAAAAACAACTACACTTAGTGACATAAAAGCTTTGCCAGTTAGATTAGTTTAATAGAATATGGTCTATGTGTCTTCAATTTATATGTATAAAGGAAAGCTTTTAAAGCATTTCAGAAATACATATAAATATTATCTTTATATGTACAAATAAGCATAGAAAAGCATAAAAACAGAAAATTTGAAATAAAAATAAATAGATAAAGGACCCATATATTCACCGTTTTAGTGTTAAACCTGTTTAAAATGTATGATGTCACTGCTATGTTGCTCACCGTATCTATTTTCCATGAAAGGGCCCCTTTCCCATAATCTTCCCGTCACATTTTAGGGTTATTTTCTACATAAATTCCACTCTCTGGAGATGTTTACTCTGTAAGTATCCAATGGTCATGATGACAGATGGATGATTGAAGGTCACAGCCAACTCAAGGAGATTTGTAAATAAACTTATTCCATCACTTAATTAAGCACACTAGCCTATTAAAGTTTAGAATAGAAGGTCATTTTATAATTAACACCAACCAATGTGTGAACACATGCCTTTATAAGTTAAAATTTTGTTAGTTTTGTTTGCCATCTATACATGATCCCATTCTATTCATCAGCCAGGATCTAAAGGTAGGTTAACTTGGTTCAAATAAAGTTCCATGACTGCAGTTCAACAACCCTGAAAAAACACTATCTCTGTGTACCTCAGTCTCCATACATAAAATGAACATAAATAAAACTCATCTCTAGTTGAATATTTACAAGTAAATTTATATATTATACAAATTTATATTATACATTATAAAAATTATATAATGTATATGCAAGAGATGATAATAATAGATAGATGATAGGTAGACAGTTGACAGATAAATATATGATTGATAAATTGGTAATACAAGACATGATATATAGGTAGATACACAATAGATAAATGTATTTTAAGTAGATAGATGCTATATTGATGATTGACAGATATAAAAAGTATACAGACAGACAGGTTGACTTGGTGAAATATAAGAAATCAGTACATAGACCTAAACTCAATGTTGTCATTATCATCGCTAATGATACTATGATCATTGAATCCCAGAAATACTGAAAGTAAAATGTTAAGTTATGATGCCTTTAATTTGAAGAATACATCTGAGGTTGAAGATGAAATATATTTAACTAAAAGAAATTAAAATGCCTAATTAAAGAGAAGTAGAGATGGTAATGTTTAAGCAATTAATAAGAAAAATTAATAAATCAAAATATTTCTAAAATTTGGTCATTATGTTTTGTGAAAACTTCCAAACCATTTCTATAGGAACAATTAACAGCATCCTCACATGAAGAAGTAATATATTGACTCTTCCCTGTCTACCTTGTGATTTACAAATAACAGGAACTAATAGCATTGTCCAATTTTTAATTGCTTTTCTCATCAGATAAATCTAAAGTAAACTGAAGAGTAGGTGAAGATATATGATATCTTATTAGCCAGTATATGTTTATTCTTAGTTCTTTAGATGTTTTACAGCCACATTGTGGAACACACATGGATATAGAATGTTATCTTTTTGTTGGATTGGCCCCTTTGTTTTTTGAAATCTTTCCTTCTGATGTTAAAGCAATGGTTATTGTTCCCATGATGCATGTTTTATTATGAAACTTCATTTTGTAATTGGAACATGTCCCCTGTGACTTACACACAGGAGAACCACTCTTTATTCAGTAATATAGTTTTTTTTTTAATTTTTATTTTGCAATACAATTCAGTTCTACATATCAGCCACAGATTCCCTTGTTCTCCCCCCTCCCGCCCTCCTCACCTTCCCCCCAGTCTGCCCCCCATTCCAATCTCCTCCAGGGCAAAGCCTTCCCCACAGACTGAGATCAACCTGGTGGACTCAGTCCAGGTAGGTCCAGTCCCCTCCTCCCAGGCCGAGCCAGGGGACCCTGCATAGGCCCCAGGTTTCAAACAGCTGACTCATGCAATGAGCACAGGACCCGGTGCCACTGCCTGGATGCCTCCCAAACAGATCAGGCCAATCAACTGTCTCACCCACTCAGAGGGCCTGATCCAGTTGGTGACCCCTCAGCCATTGGTTCATATTTCATGTGTTTCTGTTTGTTTGGCTATTTGTCCCTGTGCTTTATCCGACATTGGTCTCAACAATTCTCGCTCATATAAACCCTCCTCATTCTCGCTAATTGGACTCCCAGAGATCCACCTGGGGCCTAGTCATGGATCTCTGCATCCAGATCCCTCAGTAGTTGGATGAGTATATATCATTTGAAATGTCTTGCATATACTATTATAATGGATTTTTAATATTGACTAATTTTCTCTTCAGATCTATATTGCATATATTTAATGCATTAATGATTCCTAATATAAGCCCCAATATATTGAAAACATTAATAATAAACTCAAGAGTCATCAATAATGTGTTGGTATCTGATTAAAAGAAAAAATAAAAGCACTCCCCCATGGTGTCAATTAACCAAAAGCAAGCCCAGATTTGAATTCTCTACTTAGTTCTTCCCTTAAGTTCCTTTGTCCTTGTTTGTTCTATGAATCTGAATATGTCCCTACTTGAATGTTGTCTTGTGACTTGGCCTGTCCCTAGCTCTATGTGTATATATCTATATCTGAGTGTGTCTGTCTCTATGGGTGTGTCTCTTTTATTGAAAAGCACAGGAAGTATCATATGGGGATAAAATGCTGAACATTTTACATAAATTCTTAATAGAGTTTGACTGAGTTCAACTGACCCCAAATGACTCAGACAACAACAGTACTATAAATGTGGTTAATCAAGCATTATCCATATGTTGCATTTAATATTTATGGCAGATATTTGTTTTATAAAATTTCTTTCAACTTATATATGCTGTTTTCATCAAATGATTATCACAGCACATGTACTACCACATATAAGTTACCTTTGCATCAAGGGCATGGAAGACTACCTAACTTAAGATCACAGCTATTCATTACCTTAGACTGACTACATGGAAAATCCAAGAAAGTAATGTTGGTTGTTAGATTGTTCTCTTATAGGCAAGCAAAACAAATGGGCTAAGTTATACATTACAACAGCAGTCATAAGTGACCTCAAAGTGTGTTATTAACTTTGGCTGTGAGGTCCAAGAAAAGATTTAGTCCCTTAGAATGTTGAGCTATTTTTATCACAATGCTTTACAACACTACTCAACACAGATTTTGAGTTCCTTCAACTTATTTTTAACTGTTTTTCATCCATGTCCTGTCATATAAGCATGCTCATGATTTAGTTATTTGATATCTTTACTATACACACTAGGGATAATAACATACATTTTTGGCTTGCTGCAATATAACACAACATATGCTTATAATGTATGAATATCATCAACACCATTGTTCTATTTAGGATACTGGTTCAAAGCTAAGATTAGAATTTGGAGATTTCTCTACCCTATGACCAGTAATTTTTTTTAAGGAAAATAGTTATAAGAATGCAAATTTTTAAGTCAAGAAATTAAAATGCATTTGATGATCAATAATTGTATATTACTTCTACTGTTATTATGACTTTATGTTACAGGTACAAACACTAAATTATCAAGCCGTTCACTTATTGACTATGGAGCATTGATATTCTCTTGTTTGTTTTCTTTTGTAGGACATTGAGTAGCAAGTAGCTCATCTGGAGACTCCTGTTAGACAGAATGTATTTTTGAAAGATCTACAGAAATTGTTTCAGAGATCTTTTACTTAAAAGATCATTACAAGCAGAAACCAACATGGATGGATGTCTATTCAACAACCTTCAGTCCATTAGTCTGTAATAGTGTTTCCCATTAATGAAGAAGAGAAACAAAGATAAATGTGCTCCTACTAAAAGTATTTTTCGATAAGTTGTTTCATATCATGCATTTATTTTAAGGAGAACATTTTGAAGAAACTAAAAATAAAAGTCCCTAAATTTAAAGCTATTCCTAATATACAGGAGTAATTTCCATCTGGATAATATATAATCCTATTCTTTGAAGTGATAATTACTGGTTTTAAGAAAGCAATTGAGGACAAAAATACAAAAAGCATCCTCAAATTAGGGGCTTAACTGCAAAATTCAAGTATCTGAACGCTTTCAAGATGTGTGCAAAGAGACATTTTTGCCGGACTAGTAGGAGAAACTGGGACAGAAAATAGTCATGACTTCTGCTTGGTCAGTCCATTCTATTTCCCTTAGCCTTAGCCTTTTTGGTCCTGTGCTAAGTAAACATTCACATTTAGGTCCTTCATATTAAGCTCTTAAATAAAACATGCTTTAAATATAGGTTATGGTATATGTCTAAAAGGTACCTCAAAAACAGGGAAGTTAGTTTATGTTCCTATTGTTGGCACTCAGGAGTCTGGTGAAGGCAGATGGTGTGTGTTTGTCAGAAGACTAGACTACAATGTGAAACCTGTTTAAAAACAAAATTAATTTGTGTACTGGCTGATCTTGTGTGTCAGCTTGACACAAGCTAGAGTAATCAGAAGAAGGAACTTCAATTGAGGAAATGCTTCTATGAGATCCAGCTGTAAGGCATTTTCTCATTTAGTGATCAATGTGGGAGACACCAGTCCATGGTGGGTGGTGCCATTCCTGGGATGGTGGTTCTGGGTTTTATAAGGAGATGGGTCGAGCAAGCAATGGGAAGCTAAAAGACTTGAACTTTTGAAAGAGACTGGCTATTTTAAAGAGACTGAAATTTTAATGTGTTTGAACTGGTGTAGAGATCCACAGAGGTTTCCTAGTAAAAACTTACTCAGGGTCCGAGAATCTGAGCTTGCTTTTCCCAGTAGGGCTGTGTAAGGGGATGATTTGACCAAAGGTGTCATTACTGGGTATTTGGAAGGGTCTACACTTGGCCATGCAGTATGTTTTGATCTAGCAAGGAGGAGGTCTTTTGCCCCACCCCTGAGCATTGTTATAAAAAGCCCCTTTGAAGAGACAGACCTGGTGAATTTGATCCAGGTCCTTCTGAAGCTATCCTGTGTTTCTGTCTTTCTCCTCTCCACTATCTTTCTATCTAAAAGTTTCTTATTCCTCTCTCTTCCTCATAGGAACCCTCGATAAGGTGGGAGCTGGCCTCCCACAAACTGGTAAAGACTGGGGGACTTTTAAAATTATGATTTTAATGTGAGATCTTGGGGATGAATAAGAAAGTAAGGGATGTGAATTAATGATGTATGTCAAGTTGACAAGGGATCAGTTGCACCTAAGACAAATAGTTAATAAAGATTAAGACTATGTGTATACCTGTAGAAAGATGCATGTGGTGAACCTTCACATTGTGTCAGTCATTCTTTAGTGTGGTCAGCATCTACTGCTAACTGTGGAGATCTGAAGGAAGCCTCCCTTCACCTGGTTCTCTTACTAGGAAAGCAGGAAGTTGATGCATTCAATCCATGCTGAAATGGATATCGGGACTGCTAAACAGGGGCAAATGTTGCATCCTACAGGTCAAGGAATTTTAATTTCAGGCATATTAGTAATAGAAAACTGCATGTCTTTAAAGAGATGGATAAGGAAAAATATAAAATGTTCAGCTACAAGAAACACTGTAGAATATATAATTTAATTTTTATTGTATTTATGGAAAAACAAATCAAGAGGATTTCATTTCCTGACACCAAACCAAAGCATATGTTTTTCCTAGACATGAGCCTGTTGGAAGTTCCAAATAAAGACTATCATTTGCCTTAAGATTTATAATAAAATTAGCTATTTAAAGAAAATGATGGTGGGTTATTTGTTTTCATTTTTCAAATCCTCTGTTGCTATTGGGTATGCCCTATAATCGTATTCAATAGAAATATGCAGAAAACCCACAAAATGTTAGAAGTTATTTAGCATTTTCAAATATGCTCTAAGTGATCAATATGTCTTCAAATATGTGCCTTAAATGCCAGCCTCAAAACAGACACCAGAGAGTAACATGCTCACATGGAGAGTACCTACATCTTCTTAGACATCGGTAAAACTAAAATGTAAGTTAGGCATTGATTCAAAAATAACAAACAATTGGGTAATGGAGTGTATGCCCATAACCCCAGCAGAAGGATTGTGATCACTGGGCTGTAGGGTGATACTGACTCTCTCTCCCCCATCACCATATTGGTGTGTATATACAAAACATATATAGCATACATGTAATACTCTACCAAGTAATTTGAAAACAGAAAGTAATCTTTAAAAAACTATTGGTACTATCGGTGTTGCTCTTTTGAACTGCACTTGAACTTGATAATATCATTCCAAAGAATTTGTGCAGGTTGCCTTAACAATATTTCCCATCGACAGACCACATGAGAAACCATCTTCAGAAAGTCTGATTTCCTTCTCATTTTCTCATTGTTTGCTTTCTTGTGTTTAATTTTGTTTTTCTAATACTATTCCAGAGGTTTAAAGTGCAGTTCTGCCCTATGCTTAGATGTAGCCGTAGGCCTCACACTCCTAGAAGAATCTCAAAGGAGCCTGTGATGGCTGCAGACTCTGGTAGAGTCAACACTTCAGTTAGCACTTAACCCTAGAGGCCTGGCTAACAGCTGCCTGTGTCCTAGTACACAGCATGTTCTACAAATATTCCTGTCTAGCAAAGAGTGTGTTGCAACTGTTTACTGAAGTGTATGGTAACCTGCTCATTCAAGGATTCTGCGTGCCAGCCCTGGAAAAGGGAACAATCTGTCACAATCAAAAGGAATTCCCAATTCCATTCTGCTCATAATTTTGTGACCATATTGCAGTTCCTCTTTTTACATCTGTCTTATTCTTTATTCTAATTCCCACATTGCAATTTGTGTGATGTAATTGATGGTCTTTAGTATGACAATGAGCAATTAACAACTGCAGGCCTTTGTGTTCATACAGATATAAAAATATCCTCCATTCTAAGCTATATTTTCCCAAGCCAGTCATGGAAAAGGAATATACAAATCTAAAATTTCTTATTGCATGTAAAAGACCCTTCACTTGTGGAAAAATTACAGTTTTAAAAACAAGAACTGTGCAATTGAGAACACAAAATAGTTCTTGCACAACAGGTTTGAAGTATATATACATTGTGGGAGGGCTAATGTATATTATTCTGCATACTTACTTTTATATGAAAAGAATACTCAAAATCTCCACTTTGAAATTTTCAAGAATGTATTACAATAGTATTAACTATAGGTACCCCATGGTACAATAGATTTCACGAATTTGGGCGATATTATGCTCAGTGAAACAACCAGTTTTGTAGAAAGAAGTACTGTAATCAGAGAGAAGTGAGCATGTTTCCACCCAGTGCTCTGTAGGAGTCTTAGGACCCAGTCTCTGCTACCATGAGTTCTGGCACCATTCTGACCCAGAACATAACTGAATGTTGCTTTCAGCATTGCTAAGGTACACTAGGCCTCCAGGTCCATTCCCCAGGCTGTCAGATTTAGTCACCTGCTTGACCACTGTTCTCCATAATTCTCTTCAGAATAGTTGTATCTGTGTTTTGGATCTACATCTCACCCAGCCTCCCATCCTCATCTGTTCGTTACTGAACCATATAATTAACATTTACAGAAGGCCACCAGGCTTCTACAGATGCACCTGGGTGGGCTTGGTTCACTGCACTACTGCCTGTACTAAGCAATCCACTCTTTCCCCCAGGCTGGCAGCTCGCCCTGGCCTTCTCCCTGGCTCTTATCTACTCCATGCATTTGTTATTCAATTTCATATTGTTTATTGTCTGCCACTTAGCTCTTTTGTTTCTTTTTGTCTTATTTCTCAAAAACATTCCTAGAATGCATTAGTTGTACTTCATGTCAAAACTGATATCCAATGTTTAACAATTTTGAAAAGGTCTGTGAGGCTTGTATTTTAATTTCTTGTATGTTATTAATGGCATCTGTATGATTTTAAAAAGTGGATGGGGAAAATAATAGAGTCTTCCAGCTGCAAGAGACACTGATGATATCATTTGATTTTTAATGTATAAATGGTAAAATGTGAATTAAAATCAACTGATGAATTCTTTATTTGATACAAAAATGTAGGCAGAATTTTCTGGCATTCTAAACTATGGTGAGTTGCAGTTAAGGAGTCACATTTGCCTAAAAATCTGATAATAGAACTAGCTATTCAAAAGAAATAATGCTATTGGTTATCACTTTTAAAATGGGTCACTCGTTTTCTCTTAGCTATTAAAAAAACTAATGAAGCATTGAGTTTCTAAATAGTTATAAATTATCTCAAAATATCTGAATGTTAGAAGGGTAGGGTAGCACTCTCCTATCACCCCAGAACTTGGGAGATGAAGGCAGGTGTATCAGGAGTTCAAGATCATCCTCAGCCACATAACAAATTCAAGGTTAACCTAACCTACATGGGACCTTCTCCCAAAAACCCAAACAAACAAAACTATATACATATATATACATATATATATATATGACTATCATAGTAAAGTTCAGACAAATTACTCAAAAATAGACAAATTATGATGCATGTTCATATAATACTGTGCCCTTTCTTTTATTATTTTTAATAATTATCTTTTCAAAATAGACATTCTGCTGTGAGGCATATCTGATTGAACACACTGCTATTATCTCTGAAATGGTAATTACTGGGGGAAAGTTTAATGATGAAAATGGGAAAAACATAAAAACCGAACCGTCATGACTACTTGAAGAGCTTGCTGTGAGTGGGCTGTGAGGACATGCTCAGAGCAAAGGACACCATTTCAAATGACAGACTTCTGCTTAATGCTGCTGCTGTGAGAGTGACAGGCTGAGATGAACAGACCTAGCATTTATTCCTAAGGCATCTCAGTAGCTTGTGTGTGAGTGTGCATGTGGACGAGCATGAGTGCGCAAGAGTGCGTGCTGTGTAAGTGTATGTGAGTTTGTGTGTGCATGCATCTATAAGTGTGTGCATGTGAAGGCGAGTAGTGGACATTGGGTGTTTTCTCCTATCTCTCTCCACTTTAGCTTTCAGGACATGATTTCCTACTGAATTTGGAGCTCACCAGTTCATCTAGACTGACTACCAGTGAACTCCAAGGATCCTCTTCCAGCACTGGGATTACAAGACCCAGTACACTTGTCCCCACACGTGGCTGTTAAATATGCATCTAAAGTTTCTGAACTTGGGCCCTTCTGTTTGTCCAAGAAGAACTTTACTGACTGAACCATTTTAGTAGCCTTGATTCAACCATTAGTTTGGTCTGCATGCATTTTTAAGAAGTGTAGTTATTTAGAAATATTGTCAAGAGTGTATTTGACCATAAGCATTAAGCTCATCAATAACATGGCTAAGGTTTCCCATGAGCAGATTTTTTTAGGATCCTAGATGGATTTACTTACATCTTCTGGGTTGCTAATCAAGTGGACAGAAAAACAAATACCCCCAAAGGCCAAGAAGCAACTCTCAATAGAGGTGAGTGCACACAGCTTCTGATTCAAGAGAGGATGACAGTCTATGGGTGTGTGCCACTCCTGCCAACCTTCTTTCTAGCTTAGAGAGTGTGTCTACCTAGAAACCTTCCCAAGTATTTAATGGCAAGCAGTGTCAGCTGTATCATGGCAACTCATGGGTACAGGCATGTCAGTACATCAGAGGATATGACAGAGAGGATGCAGCCAGAACAGAAGATGCAGCAGGAGACTGACCCTTAAAGCATTGGACCAGGCCCGTTTTGTTCTAGGGCAGGCCATGAAACATGGATTTTTTTTTTTTTTTTTTTGCTGTGCTTCAGGATACATTCTGAAATTATCAACTGTACAGAAAGGAGAATGAAATAAAAAGCAAATAAAGCATAGCTCTACTCAGCTGTTTTCCATTAGAGATCAAAGATAATGCATCAGTCATATGCTTCTGAGTAGAATTATTTTTAATTGTGTGTGATGAAGAAACAAGCACTTAGATATTGTTTTAAGTACAGATTTCACTTAGCTTTGGAAGACACTTCTTAATTAGCTGTTATAAGATTTCCAGACTGAAAATAGCCATATATAAAGCTATAGATAACACAATATCACTATGCTTTAGTGTGATATAAACAATAAAAGGAATTTTAAAACTGACAAGGAAAATATTGATGCAAAAAATGGAATAAAATAAATTTGTGTTTGGGGAGATTGTTCAGTAGATAAGGCACTTACTGCAAAAGGATGAGAATCAGAGTTTGATACCCAGAACCCGCACAAATGCCTGTGTTCACAGGACATCTCACCTGTAATTCCACCACTCAGAAGGGAGAGACAGGGAACTCCCAGACCAAGCTGGCTAGTTACATTAGCCTGATCAGTGAGCTCTGGGTTCGATTGAGAGACCCTGCCTCAATGAGCAATGGGGAAAGCAATTGAGGAAGACTCCCAACCTCATATTCCAGCCCCAGGTCTCCACACTTATGAGCACACCTATACATACATACATACACACACACACACACACACACACACACACACACACACACACACACGTGCACCTTCAAATGTGGACACAAAAATATGTACCAATAGAGTGTGCAGTTCCACTCTGAGGTTATCCTAGTGGGTAAGACCTCAGGAAAAAAAATGAGCTAATTAAGAACAGCAACTTAAATACATAAAAGTTTCAAGACTGAAGAGGTACACATAGTGATATATAATAGATAGATAGATAGATAGATAGATAGATAGATAGATAGATAGATAGATGTAAACCTTACCTATAATATATCTATAATACAAGATAGATAAATAACAATAGTGTTAGTATCCTGACCCACCCCTTGGAGACCTGCCCAGTGTCCTGAAATCATCTTATGTTAAAGCCCCCTTGGAGGAAAAGAACTCTCTCTCTCTCTCTCCCCTCTCCCCCAAACCCCAAAATAAACATGCCATACGTGGACCATTTATCTGCTGTGTGGGTAACTTGCCGCTGTCCTTCGTGCCTGCATGGCTTGTCTCACCCGCAGTGGGGCACCCTGGTCCAAAACCCGCCATGGCCTCTGGCGCCATATAATTACAAATAGGACAGGGGGCATGCCTCTTGCAAAACAGTGTACAGAGCAATGCATACAAGACTCAAACTCTCAAGCTAGCAACTTCAACCCAGAAGCCTAGCATTCTAAATTCACAGTCTCAACCTAGAAACCAGGAGTATGCTGACATGTTAGTTCACGGACACTCCTTATCAGGGAAGCACAGCACATTTTACCCAAAATCAAAGCAAAAGGACAGAATCACAACCCTCTTTCAAACAATGCGGAGATCATTGATCCTGTGAAACTCAAGATGTTTCATACCAGATTACAAACCGCCAAATATAACCTGAGCTTAAGGGCCACTCCTCATCCCTTACAGGACTGCCAGAAACTGCAGGAATTTGTTACAAACTCTGTGTGTGTGTGGGGGGGGGGGGGGGGGGGGCGGTTGGAGGGATAGGACTATAGATGGCTCTCTATCATTTACAGATAAAATTGCTGAGTAGAAAACTTCCTTCCCTGCTAATCTTCTAAAACCTGAGGAAGTCTGAGTTCTGGACACCGACCCTGTAAGTTTTAGAGACACTTCATTTAGAACCTGTCCTACTGTGGTTCCTCAGGCCCCACAGTGGGGATTTCCAGCCCAGTTTACAGCCTGCTTCCCTCCTAACCAGCAGACTTTAGTTCTGCCACATTAGTCTCCTTGTTCTTCTGACAGAGTCCACACATCCCAACTCAAGAACTTCTGCACAATGCCCCAAAAATCCAGTCTTTTATCAGATTGTACATTTTCTCTTCTTGTACAGTTTTGAGAGGACATTGCAACTGACATTTCCCACTTGACCTATTCACCCTAATTCACTGAACATGTTCACTTGTTGTACCCAGAGTCCCCCAAAGACCACCAAGGACCGAATCTAATGCAAAAGCAGAGTCTTTTTTATTTCAAATTAACTCAGGATCCCTCCAGTGCAGCAGCACAGTAGGAGAGACCATGAATAGCAGATGTAAGGATTTGGTCCTCAATTGCATCATCAGCCTTCGACAGTGTCCCAGCCTAAAAAGCAGGTGGGCCCTCTGTGCGCCCCTCTCTCTTTCCTTTCTGCTCCTTCCTTCCGTCTGTCCCCACCCCCCTCTCTCCCTCTCTCTCCCCCCCTCCCAATAAAGCTCTAAAAAGGTAACCACAGCTGTGATTCTTCCAATCAGCACTCTCCTCCGCCGGCATGGCCGCCAAAGGCTGGGGCCAGCCAAGAGGAGCAGTGCCATCGCGTAACCAACAGCAATGGGGCAAGGTTTTTAAAGCAAGTGGGGCTTGAGGTCTACAGACTACATAGGAACAGACTCAGGACTGGTTTATGAGAGTGGCAATCACGTTAGTAACTTTATTTGGCTAGGGTCAGTTGGGGGTTACAGTTATCCATTTTTGGGCAGGTCTGGACAAGTCCCAGGCTCTGTTCTTGAGCTGCTATGGAGGCTGACTGGCCTAGCATGTACTGATTGTAGGGGCTGGCTCAGTGGCCCAGGCTTTCACATTGACCCATGCACTTAGCTCTAAGTTGGTAAGGTGTTCCAGATAGTAAACAACTGGCTGAACCTGGAGCAGTCAGACTACCAGAGTACGTGCAGAAAGGGAGCTACTGCAAGGACTATGTCTTTTGTTCATGGCCTTCCCAGAAACTTCTTTCTCAAGTCTCAGGAAATTGAAATTGAGGCCTGATCTCTGAGAGAAGACTGAGCAGCCTGTTATGGCATCTGCCTGGTCTTTCACTCTATTCCCCTAATATTCTCATTCTACTGTCTAGATTTATGTCTCTGTGTAGCACTTGCACACTGATATTTTACAAATATTTCATCTGGTTTATCTCATGGTGTCGGGCTAACCAATAGGTAGGACTGAGGCAGGACAGGTCCAGCTGGTCTCTCTCTGGGGCTGAGCAGGATGGTGAGTGTCTACGGCCCAGACCTCCCCTGTCCACTGGAGAGAAGCACACTGAGCCGGGAGTCTTGTCAAAGCAGGAACTCTTTTTATTGCATCAGGAGTGGACTTATATAGGTTGGGGTGACAAGGGATGGGGTGAGGGTAGAGGGCCAATGAGATGATGCCATCTCAGCAGTTACTTGGCAGAGGTGATTCTAGGTCAGGTTGAGCTGAGTCACTCATATGCAGAAGTCATGTCTGAAGACAGGTCGCCAAATTCGAGCTAGGCTCAGGAAGTTACACTGGGCCTCATGTCCAGGCCTTATGAGGCCCAACATCATGGTAAATACATATAAGTACCACTTTTAGACATTATGGATATACTTTTAACAAAATGTCATCCTGATTTCATCTTCTAACTTTTTTTTGTAAAACGGAATATATTTTAGGCTGTAAGGGTCTCTCATTGACTACAGAGTTCAGAACCTTTTACCCTCACACACATACTGTGAGAGCAAAGTTTTAATTCCTATGCCTTAGAGATCCATGAAACAAAAATGCCTTTGATCTGCAAGCCCCTTGCCCAATGACAGATAGTTCCTGAAATGCTGGAGGGTATTGTTTATAGGAAATACAAGTCACATGTTCTTCACTGCCCAAACAAGTTTGTTTGACCCCCCTGCGCTGGATGTGGGCAGGAGGTTCACAGGCAGGAAATACTTCAGGATATATGCTTGTCCCTGATTGGATGTAGGCTGTAGGTATGTCTAGATGTGTCCTTGCCCCTTATTGGACCTAATGAGAAATGCAATAAATTATGGGTTTTCCTTCTTAAGCCACTGCAAACTGTGACCCAAGGCCATTTCCCAGGAACCTGGCCAGAGCCCATCCACCCGGCCAATATTTAATAAAGCTTGCTCTAAATTTGGCTTTAAACTGTCCTAGTGGTCTTATTCTCGGTCAGTGGGATTAACAATATTTTATTGATGGCCAATAAAAACAAAACATTCAAGGTATATAATATTGAAATGCACTCAAAATTTTTAAAAAATGTTATAATGTCATGTATAGAGCTTGATGCCTTGATATATGTAAACAATGTGAAACAGACATCATAAGTAAGATAATTTGCATATCCTCACCTCCTAGTTAACTGTGTTGAGAACATCTTGAGAAATCATTTCCTTATTGCAGCCTAAGCCTAACCACTGTATCTTATGTACATATATAATAAGAAAAGTGGGATCACAGTGGTCTAGCTTAATGTGTACCCTTCCTCCATTTTTACTTACAAAGTTTCCTGGGCACTGTGAATGGGATTAGAGATATAGTATGACATAGTTTGATCTCTCAGAGCTTATGTTCAAATGGGGATAAAATAAAAATCTATAACCACACTTATAAAATCAATGAAGGAAAATTAATTCTTACCTAAAAAGCACTGGGGAGAGGCTGGGAAGAGTAGAGAGGGGAAAACTGGGGTTGGCATGTACTATATGACAGAAGAATAAATTTTTAAAAAATTATACAAAAAAGCAATGAAAGCCATTATTGTAAAGAATCCTAGGCAATGTTCATCCTGCATGCCCTCTGTGTGAGTTGCAATCTCCATTCTAAATAAATGGCTGAAGGGGTACACAGAAGACAGATCCTGAAGGATTCTATCATTCTCTCTCCATGTACTAATGACCCCTTTCTTGAAAAACAATATAAATATGTGTGTGTGCATATCTTTAAAAAACATTCAATTTATTTCCAAATTCTCATCATAGACAAGCAAAGTTATTTTTTGCATGTAATTCTTGTTTCCATATTATCTCATTGGACCATGTTATTAAAAGAAGAATATGATTCTTTACTTTATAAGCAAAATAAGATAAATTCACCAAAAATGTGTGGCTCATACTTCCTATCCTAATTCTAATGTTATTTGTGCAAATATGAAAAATTATCTTATTGTTCTATAGTGAAGCAAAACTATAACTTTATATTCTCTGTTGAATTAATAGTAGATTCATTTCCTAGGAAATGTTTTCTTATTTTCTTATGAGGTTCCCAGTAGAATCAGAATTCAACTTGGGATGATAAACTATACTCATTTCAAGGCTTTTCATTAAATGTTAATAGTCCAGGGATTATGTAATCAAATATGTCAGTATTACATGCACAACAACACTGTGATAAATAGTTCATGGAAATTATTATTAAAAGAGAATATTTTTAATAATCTCTTCATCCACATTTGGTTATAAATAGTAAGTACACACTGACAATATTTAAACCTCTTTATATTTTCTAGGACAAAAGACCAGGAAGGCCAAATTATGAGATGAGGAATGTTGGACAGGAACACTACCGATCTTCCTACAGCACACATTTGGAGCTGGAGATAATTCTTCAATAGTAGAGCAATCACTACAGTGTGCAAAATTCTGAGTTCAACACCTAACTCCACACACAAAAATGTATAATATACATTATTTCTGAAGACTAATTGTGTGCAAGTTTTAAATGAGCTACAAATTCAGTGGCATGATAAAATGTGCCAAGTGGACTCCAAGATGCATACTTATTAATAATTATTATTAATGATGGACGTGGACTGCACAGTGACAATTTCTGCTTGACAAAGTTCCAGCATTTCAACACTGCAGGTCACATTTTCCCAGCACCTTTTTACTTTCTTTTTTAATGATTCTTACTATTAATGCCTTTCCCTTTGGGAAATTTTGTGTGGGCTTTGGTAAAGGATGAAAATGTGTACAATGGTAGCCTCTCTAAACAAAATAATTCTAGGGGGAAAACATCCCCGCCACCTTTGGAACCAGGAATCCCATTGTGCCCTCCTAATTACACCAAGAATAGGAAAGTTAGAGATTTACTAGACACACCTGACCCCAAGGATGAAATGCCTGCAATTCAGAACCAGAGCCTGAGGCTATCAAGGGCAAGAGTTCAATTATTAAGTATAGAGAAATCAGGATGGTAGGGTGTAATGGGAAAAGAGTAAGACATCAGGATTTTCCCTTTTGGGAGTGTATGAGGGGAACAGGCCCATATAGTAAGGCTAAGATACAAAGGGACACAATTTGGGAATAGCTCAGTGCCTATCCTCCTGAGGAATGAAAATTTCTCTCAAATTGTAGTATACTGTCTGGTCCCAGAAGTCCTTTTCCCAAGGTTAGGCATTTGAATAAGGGTCTCTATTCCCTCCAGGACTTGAGGAAAGTTCCTGTTTACTAAAAAGAGAGACATTCTTATCTCAGGCAAGAAGAACTTGTGGCCCTTCCATTCACATATGATTGTTGCCTATTAACTTGTCAAGGTCAAGGCTAGCTTCCTCAATCCCTGATCTCAAGCCACAGCTCACCTGCCCCTTTTCTCCTGTTTAATCCTATGTACAATAAAAGGTGCAGTCTTTGGGACATGAACCCCCATGTAAGCAGGTTTCCAGCAAATTACATTAATAACTAATGTAGTACAGTCTAAATTATATTTAGAATAGTTCTACAAAATATAAGAAAGTACTCATAGCTAATAGCAATTAGGTAAAGGTGATTCATTTTGCCTTTCTCTATTTGTTAAGCATCCTAAATTAACTTCATAGTATCATGTAAAAATGAAAATACAACAATAATTTTAATGTGCCTTTTACATATTAATTTAATTTTTCTATATTAGTTGTTTGTTCAGATAAATCTCTAGTTTCTGATATGAATAATGCATTCACAAGTTTTTTTTAAATTGTGTTTCTGTGAATAAATATTTTTAACAATATTTACAGATGTATAATTTATTATCTCATTTAAATTTTATAATCTATTGATTTTGACAAAGGCAGTTGGAAGAATCAAATGGCCCCTTACTAAAATAAAGCATTAAGAAGAATTTATTTGAGTGTGGAGGTCAAGGAAAGATTAATAGCTCAGTGTTAGATATCTATAGTTAAGATGGCACTGAAATATAATAGAATATACCTTAAATTGATCACATACTCAAACACCATGCAAGTCTCAACAGATACAAGAAAATTGAAATAACCCCTGTGCTGTGGGATGGTCTGTATGTCAAGTGTGTTGCTGATTGGTCAATAAATAAATCACTGATTGGCCAGTGGCTAGGCAGGAAGTATAGGCAGGACAAGGAGGAGAATAAGCTGGGAAGTAGAAGGCTGAGTCAGAGAGACACAGCCAGCCACCACGATGACAAACAGCATGTGAAGATCCCGGTAAGCCACGAGCCATGTGGCAAGGTATAGATTAATGGAAATGGATTAATTTAAGCTGTAAGAACAGTTAGCAAGAATCCTGCCACAGCCATACAGTTTGTAACTAATATAAGTCTCTGTGTTTGCTTGGTCAGGTCAGAGTGGCTGTGGGACTGGCAGGTGAGAGAGATTTGTCCTGACTGTGGGCCAGGCAGGAAAACTCTAGCTACACCCCTGCATCCTCTCTGACCACCATGGATTAAAACTGGGCATCAACAACAGAGACCACAGAAAGTTTACAAACTCATGAAAACTTAACAACTCACTGCTGAATGAAACATGAGCTAAGACAAATTAAGAAAGAAATTAAAGACTTTCTAGAATTCAATGAAAATGAACACACAATATACCAAAACTTTTGGGACACAATTAAGACAGTTCAAAAGTAAAGTTCATAACACTAATTAACTATATTAAAAAAAATGGACAGATCTCATACCAGCATCTTATCTACACACTTTAAAGCTCTACAGAAAAAGAAATTACACCCAAAAGGAGTAGATGGCAAGAAATAGTCACACTCAGGCCTGAAATTAGTAAAATAGAAACAACAACAAAAACAATACTATGACTCAATGAAACAATGAGTTGGTTTGACAAAACATTACCCAAATTAACTAAGAGGCAGAAAGAAAATATGTAAATTAACAAAATTAGAAATGAGAAGCAGGATATAACAGACACTGAGGAAATCTAGAGAATCATAAGGACGTACTTTAGAAACCTGTACTCCACAAAATTGGAATGTCTAAAAGAAACTGATAATTTTTTTTTTTACCATATAAGCACTTAGACAGACTATAACCCTTAGTGAAATATAAGTAGTCATTAAAAGCACCCTCCTCCCAAAAAGAACAGGGTCAGATGGTTTTAGCAGAATTCTACCAGACATTCAAAGAATAATTAATGCCAAATACTCCTCAAATTATTCCACAAAATAGAAACAAAGGAACATTGGATAGTTCATTTTATAAGGCCTCAATTATCCTAATACCCAAACAACATAAAGACTCAACAAAGAAAGAGAATTACAGACTAATTTGTCTTATGAGCATAGATGCAAAATACTCAATAAAATATGTACAAATCAAATGTAAGAGCATGTCAAAAAGATCATTCACCATGAATAAGCAGGCTTCATCACAAAGATGCAGAAATGGTTCAACATATGTAAATCAATACATGTAATCCACCGTATAAACAAACTGAAAGACAAAAAAAAAAAAAAAAAGAAACATGATCATCTCAGAATCATAAAAGGCCTTTGACAAAACCCAACACCACTTCATGATAAAAGTCCTAGAGAGATTAGGGATACAAGGGACATACCACAACCAACATATTGAAAGTAGTTTACAGCAAGCCCATACCCCTGATTTAAATTGAGAGAAACTCCAGGAGAACAAGTCCCTCTAATCACCATGAGCAAAACTCATATGAACTCACAGAGACTAAAGCAGCATGCACAGGGTCTGCAAGAGTCTGTACCAGGTTCTCAGCCTATGTATTATGGCTTCCAGTTTAGTGTCCTTATGGGATGCCCGAGTATGGGAATAAATGGGTCTCTGATTCTTGGGCCTTCTCTTGGTTTGTCCTATCCTACTTCAATGCGATAATTTTTGTTTTATCTTATTATATTTTATTTTGTTATATTTTTAAAGAAATGAATGAATAAATGAAAGCCTAGTCACTAGGGTAAAGGTTAACAAGTGAACTGTCATTTATAACTGCTGGGTAGGGAAAATCATTCTCTAAAGGAATGACACTAGGTACACCAACCACTTCAGGGAAGACCTCATGTTCAGGAATAGTTGTTCAACATAATGGACAGGACAGTTGTTTTCTTTCTTTCTTTCTTTCTTTCTTTCTTTCTTTCTTTCTTTCTTTCTTTCTTTCTTTCTTTCTCCCTTTCTTTTGTGTGTGCTTTTATTTGGTTGTACTGGGATCCCGTTTATTATTTTTGAGGATGAACTTGAAGTTGGATGGGAGAAGGATCTGGAAGGACTTGGGGGAGGGGAAAATATTATCAAATGTTTAAATTTAAAAATTGTTTTATATAATAAAATATAACAAAAAGGAAATAAAATCCAAGCGCTTTAGGTGGGAAAAGTATCTAAAAATTGAAAACACTAAAAAAGATGGCACTAAAATGCCAAGTTGGACAGGGCACATGCAAAGATACTGGGTATGATAGGATCTTCAAAGAAGTGAGGGCAGAAAGAAATCAGGGGGAGGTCTTGATACTCAATCTTGGTCTAAAAGTAGAGAATGGAGGAAGACTAAGCCTCACCAAACTAATTACTAGTGATGGGTGGGAACTAAGAGAAAGTGGAGCCAGAGGAGCCTGGATACTCCAAGGAAGAAGGTAGTCAATGATGCCCAGTGCTGAGATGAACACACAGGAATGGACACCAGATTTACAGATATGAAAGTCACTCTTGCTTTGCAAGATATGAAAAAGACATTGTCTTATACTGAAAATTCTGAGGTAGAAGACAAGATTTAAGGTGGCTAATTATACACTATTTTATGTCCCTGAGGCTTATTACACTGAAGATTTTTTTTGTTTCATACTCAAACATAGTAATTTTAGTATTACAACATGGACTGGAAATTAATAAAACCTGCTGTGAGTTTATATGTGTCTACAGTTTTTTGTATGACCCTACTCAGCATCAGAGATGAGTCAATTATTCTCAAATACTAAGACATATTAAATCAGTTTATAGCCATTACAAATAAAAATAAATAATAAAAATGAAAATTTTTCACTTAGACTCATAGATATATTTACTTTTCCCTCCCACTTACTGAAAACTGATTTTTTTCTCATACAATCTATTCTGATTACAGTTTTGCCTCCTTCTACTCTCAGTTTCTTTCAACCTCTCCTCCCATCTGGATCCACTCCCTTTCTGTCTCTCATTAGAAAAGAACAGGCTTTTAAGGGATGACAACAAACCAAACCAAATAAATATAAGATAAAACAAAAACAATCACATCGAAGTTGGACAAAGCAAATTAACAGAAGGGAAAGAGCCCTAGAGAAGGCACAAGAATCAGAGACCCACACATTCACACACTCAGGAGTCCCATAAAAACACTAAACTGAAAGCTAAAATATATATGCAGAGGACCTGGTGCAAACCCATGTAGGCACTATACTTGCTGTTTCAGTCTCTGTGAGTTCATATGAGCTTTGCTCAGCTGATTCAGAGGGCTTTGTTCTCCAGGTGTCCTCCATCCCATCTAGCTCTTACACTCTTTCCCCCTCTTCTTCCACAGGGTCCCCTGAGCTTTTTAGGGGAGATGATGGAGTCACCCCATCTAGGGCTATGTGTTCCTAGTTCTCTCTTTCTCTCTCTCTCTCTCTCTCTCTCTCTCTCTCTCTCTCTCTCTCTCTCTCTCTCTCTCTCCCTCCCCCCACCTCTCTCTCTGTGTGTGTGTGTGTGTGTGTGTGTGAGATGTCTGGCCTTTGGTCTCTGTTTTGGTTCCCATATGCTTCAGGAAGAAGCATCTCTGATGATGCCTGAGTAATGCATTGACCTATTAATATAGCAGAGTATGTATTTGCTTATATATGGATATTACCATTAAGTAAATGATAACCAAGCTATAATCCATAGACCCAGAGAGATTAGGTATAGAGGAAGGGACTAAGGAGTACACATGAATCTCCCTGGGAGGGGGAAATAGAATAAATTTTATAGGTGAAGTGGGATGATGGGAATGGAAGGATCGGGTGGGGAGAGGAAGGGAGATTGAATTAGGGAGGGCTTATGAGACAGACAAAATTGAGGGACATTTGAGGGATGGTATGGAAAACTAGTGTAGTGGAAACTTCCTAAAATATACAAAGGCAATCCTAATAAAGTCTCCAAATAATGAGGGAGATGGAATCCCAGCTGGTCATCCCTTGTCATCAAATGAAGCTTCCAGTACCAGACTGGGTTACATTCAATTGAATTGTTTGCCAAAGGGGTCCCATGGAACAATCCAAACAACCCAGGCTGTTGTCAAAACAACAGGTTGCTCTCCACAAACTGACTTCAAGGTCCCATTCCTGAAGACAACACCTACACAACTCATTGAACACGGAGAGTGCAGGCGGGTAATTACATAGAACCTTCACAACTATGTTCTAGATTCTTTGGTGTGGGAAGGTACCCTGCAGGCTAACAAAAGAAACATAAACACCAATACAGCCACGACCTTTTGATCTGCAATGCTGTCCTGCCTACAGACGACACTAGGGAAATGGTGGCACAAAGATCGTGGGAGTAACTGACCAGTGTCTAAGTTGACTGAAGGCCCACTCCATGACATAGAACCCATTCTGACACTGATTAGGTGAACAAAAACAAGACACTAGATAGCCCAGTGACCTAGGACAAAACTAAATACTACCAGTCTTAAAAGTAGTGATAAAATGACTCGTAACATCACTCTTTATTTTATTTATTTGTGTGTATATGTGGAGTATTTGCTTGCCACTGCCCCCATGTAGAAGTTAGATGAAAATATTTGAAAGTTTTTTTTCTTCTACTATGTGGATCCTGGGTGTCATACTTGGTTTCTTAACCTCAATAGCAAGCAACTTTACCAACTGAGCCATCTCACCATCCCATTTGCTGTTTTTTATAGAGATTAATTTAAGAGAAAAAGTGATAAATTCATGTTACCTGTATATTGAACAAGGTTTCATTGTAAAAAATCATTTCATATAATAAATTTTATATATATATGGAGAAATATAACTGACTGTGTAAATATGTATATACACATTTAAGCTTTGAAGTTAATAAGTTAGTTATATATTCTGTAACTTCTGGGGAAACATGAACAAATGTCTATGTATGCCAAAGAGGACACATACAAATGCCCAATGAACTGATTCCAGGTTTAGCTTACTGAATCAATGAGTTTATTGGGCTTACTTAAACAGACACAGGTGAGGAGTCACTTATAGCAGAATGGATGACTTCGGCAGCTGCATCGTCAGAAAGCCCACCCCCCCCCCGTGGGTGATGACTTATGAACACTACATCCTGCAGCACTCTACACAACTTGCAGGCAGCTCTGCTGAAGAGTCTCTTCCCTGCAGCAGTTAGTTATTGCTTCTATAAGCCGAGGAAGGGGCTCAGGAATCATCTGAGTTTCCAGGGGTTTTGTTTTGCTTTGTTTTCAATCTTACTTGTTTCTTATGAGCTTCATGAACCTTCAGAGCATTTCTTTCCTCCAGAAGAAAATGTTTCAATTCAAAGAAAATAATTACATAACACTGTAGGATTGATTATCAAATGAGATAAATTAATGCCAGTGAAACACATGAGCTAAAAACATGAAGAGTGTCAGAAAGCTAATTTTTAAACCAATCTCTATTAATGCAAGAAATCCACAGGAGTCTGCTTAAGGAGTATTAGGGAAATTTATTAGGATAAATTGAGGAAATACACTCACAAATACAGAAGCGAGTAGACAGCTGAAGTTGTCCTCTTATCTGACTGGAGTGAATCCACCTGGCAGTTTGATCACACCAGGAAACAGGAAGCAGGGAGAAGGGGCTCATGACTTCTCTCCCTTTCCTTTTAAGAGGCCACATACAATGACAAGAAGCACTGCCTCCTTCAGGCCATATAGCCCAAGGTCATGGGCAGAGCAAATATCACTACACTCTACCACTTACTGTTTAATCTTCATGTTTCACTCCTCTGTTCTTCAGTTTTCTGATCTGTAAAATGGGGATAATTTTATATACTTCTCACATTCTTGTGAAATTTATATAGGGATAACAATTAAATCATATCACATTATGATGTTGGTATAATTGAAAATCTAGATGGGCCTTAGTCTTACTATTGCTGATAAATTAAAAAAAAAAAAACTTTAAACAAGTTTTCCACAGTTGTCTACAATCATTAAAGGCCAGAGAACATGACAAAAAAGTTTTGAAGACTTTATTACCTAAAGATCCACCATGAAATATCTAGCTCAGAAAATACATGTAGACTGCATCTCCTTTTGAATGTTTGAGTCCCCATTGGATTACATGAGGGGCTTTTTAATATGGTTTTGTAGTCAACCAAAGAGACACTATTCAGTTTCCATAGTCATCCTCCATTAATTCCATCATCACCCAGACCTGGGTCACCCACAACCGGCTCCTAACACACTGAGACACATTTCTGTCTACTGTGCAGTCCTCGACACAGCATGTGGAAACTGACATCTTGTTATTGCTCCTTCATGTAACTTCAGAATGGTCAATAATTCATTTTGGTCCTGAGTCCTATGAACTCTTGGGCCTTCTGGAAGGACAATGACAACACTTATCCTGAGTCAATAGTATAGATTTCTTGCTTGATAAAATTAGTGGGATCCAGAGAAAAGATCAAAGGGACATTTAAGAGCTGTGGAGGAAACAGTCAGCTATAAACAGATCTTTGAGGTTTCTTCTTGTTAGCAGCTAACAGAGAGTATTCTGTCACCTATCACTGGTCAGGAGCCAAATTTTCTTCCCCATGGTCACAGCAGAAAACTTTCTGTGCACCATCTTAGGGCATCAGAGCCAAACACCACATGTCAGATCCCAGGTGATATGATGCCATCCCTTCCCAAAAGAGTGGAATGTTTTTATATCTGAATAAAACAAAATCCTATTGTCAAGGCAGGGGCATCAACCATCACTTCCATAAAGAAATATTAGAATCTCTAAAACTATACTGACCACAAAAATGTATCCAATTCTGTTTAAATAGTATATGCCTATAAATGTGATTTTCATAAACAAAAGTGGTTTCATAAAAATTCTATCTAGTAAAATTGCATAGTCTTAGTCCTTCATCTGCACCTCTCCCCAGAAATCTCTGCTTCAGGTACTTTTCAAGTGTTTCCAACCCAAGTGTTCCCTCTCCCATAACAAAGTTGCCATTCCTCTGAATCAGAATGCCATGCAGACAATTGGAGAGGGTATCAATTTCAGCCACATGGCTTTGTTCTATTTAGTAATATAGTTAATTTTATTCACCATAGAAACCAAAACCATACCTTAAACTTTATAGTGAACAATAAACAGCTTGAGAACAGAAATGAGTCTGACCTAGTGATGACTTCAAACTCTAAGCAAAATACTTTTTACACCTTCAGGAATGGAGCTTTTGTCAGTCATGGGCACTTGATATAGTCATGCATATGTTGTTGCCAGAAATATTATACATATTAATAGTTACGTGAATCTCTGTAGAAGGTGAATCTCAAGGTTGAGAGGGAGGAGAGCAGGGGAAAGAAAGAGGATGCTTTATGTTTAACTGCAGATGAGATAAAATAATTTCAGCGGCAATAGCAAAAATGAAACAAAGTATCAGGCAGAAGCGAAAATGAAATGATACAGAAGATGCCGTCGCTAGGAATAAAGTGAGAGATTTATCACTGACGAGGCTCCATACAGACATTTGACTCAGTGCAGCGTAGGTGAGCTCTAGATCGTAAGCATGAACAAATACCCTTGCATGAAATAAAGAATCAGGATCAGAGTTAACAAGGCAGTACGCTAACAAGGGGAAAAAAATTATGTTCAATGCTTGAAGAGATAACAGGATTCGAAAAGAGAAACTTAAAGAGAAAGTGAATGAGGCGGTAAGGAGCTGTATAAAAATTTTATCTGGAATAGTTAAAAGGTAACTTTTCTATGTATGCAAGACAAAAATAGTGGACTATTAGGATGGAAAGTTATAAATAATGACAAGGGTTTAGTTTAAACTTTCAAAAGCCCATTCATCTATCCAACTGTCTTCGGAGTGTGTATTTGAATCTGCACACTTGAGTGAGACCAGAGATGAAACAGATATGGAAGAGAAGTATTGGTTGTATTAAGTAAGCTTTTCTAGGAATAAAAGGGAAGTGGCACAGGGTCAGTACATTCTAGGACAAAAAGAGAGTTAGGAAGATATTAATTCAAAGCCGGGCGGTGGTGGCACACGTCTTTAATCTCAGCACTCGGGAAGCAGAGCCAGGCGAATCTCTATGAGTTCGAGGACAGCCTGGGCTACCAAGTGAGTTCCAGGAAACGTGCAAAGCTACATAGGGATACCCTGTCTTCAAAAAAAAGAAGATATTAATTCAAAAAGTTAAAAAAAAAAAAACACTGCCTAGAAGGGTGTGGATGGAGAACCAACACCTGCATCCCATGGTATAGCTCAGGCATGGTTTCACATTTTCAGATACAACACAAAACCCTTTTGTGCCATGGTGCTCCCTTGTTTACCAGGTTTAGGTTCACCTTATATCCACACATCTGTATACTATGTAGACTTCCCCATGTCGTTTAGAAAGTGATTTCCTGATATCACTCTTGAATTGTGGCTCCCAAATGGTCCAGAATTCCCTTTGGTCCTAGGTCTCCTCCCCAGTGGCCCCTGTTGTATGTGCTAGGGGCTGTTTCAGTTCATGTTTGGGCTAATTACAGAGGAAGCAGTAACATCATGGCTCATTTCCTTGCTGGTCACTTCTAGGAATTAATTGTAGTACAAAGTGGTATTAACTTCTAAAATTCCTAGTTAGACATCATGGATAAGAGAAGCCCTACAGAACATGTCACCTGTGTGCCTGAACATCCCCTTCCTTTTCCACATCCCTTTCAGGATCATAAAGTTCAGAATCAACTGGCTCCTCACTGATAGATATTTATATGCTTTTTTATAGCAGCTTTACAACTACCCAGACTGTTACTAAGTGGTCCTCAGGGTGTTGCATTTTGTTTATCATTAAATAAAATTTTATTCTGTGTTTATAAGGTCCCTTTTGTGCCTGAGGCACCGACTGGAGAAAGCAGGGGGGTGTTGAATACATAGCTGCCATCATATAAGAACGCAAACAAAGTCTTCGTTATGAACAAAATCATTGCCCAGATAAAAAAGGACAGGGAAGGAGGAATTTGCTTTTTGGCAGTTGAACTTTCATCTAGCAGCTGAGTTCATTTACCCTGTTGCTGCCACTGCTGATTCTGTCACTGATATTTGAACCAACATTTCTGGGCTTTTGACATGGACTGAAGACCAGTAGCAGCTGTCTAGTGACCCTCTAGGCCTTTAGAAACACATGGAGCCTGCTGATACACCCAGCCTGGTAGAAAGAGAAGTTACTGGGTTTTTGGTCTTCTGGTTTGGTATAGGTATTATTGGAATATTTTAATCATATTGCATTAATGTGTTCACTAAATTCTTTGTAAACATACCCAGTCCCAGAATTACCCCCCCACCACACCCCCCCCCACATATATCCATTCTACCAGTTATATGCCTCTAGAGGGCCCTGACTAACACAGTCAATATTGTGTTGTGTTGGTCTGTTTTAATCTAAGTTTTACCTTAGTTTAAAACTTACTTTTCTATGTAAACCAATTCCCCCATATACCTTAGAAGAAGTTTTACAAATTCATGCACAAGCTCTTGATCAGCTGAATCTGAGCCACCTATAAGTTGAACATGTTTTCCTTCACTGAATCAAATTGTCCAAAAACTCCTGAACCAATCACACTGGCCAAGAAGAGCTTCATATCTTACTGACTGTAATGGGATTGTAAATTTCATGGCTTTGAGCCTCGTAGTAATGTTATTTTTATTAGTTGTCATATGCATCTAAAAAGGCAGTGATTCCATTTTTGCACATTACTATGCATTTTAGATTTTATTTCTGCACTTTTCAGGTTGGGAAATCTCCTTCCTCTATTTTTTAAAATACCTTCTTCTAAGTAGCATATTTGTAAGGCTTCTCTGTACTAAAGTTTCACACCAGAATTTCAATTATTTTTAACATTGCATGAAGATTTTTTTTAATCCATTAGTAGAAACAGTGTTGGAATTTAGACTCATTAAACAGATTGCTTAACTTTATGCATTAGCTGGCTGAAATTTAGATTGTGTGTGCTTAAAGTTGTTGTTAATTATGTTGTTATGCATGTTGCATACACAGTCTTGTGAAGATATTTTTCCTATTTAATTTTTCTCAGCTTGACACAAACCTAGCCATACCTAGGTAGAGAGGATCTCAACTGATGAATTCCCTCCATCAGATTGACTATAGGCACATCTATGGAGCATTTTCCTGATTAATTATGGATGTGAGAGGACCCAACCCTCTGTGGGTGCTGCTCCTCCTGGGAAAGTGGGCCTGAGGTGTAAGCAACATTCCTTTGTGGTCTGTACTTCAGCACCTGCCTTCAGGTTTCTGCTTCAAGATCTTGCCTGGCTTCTTTCCCTTCATGATGAATTGTAATCTGTAAGTTGAAATGAATCTTTTCCTCCTCAAGATGCTTTTGGCCATCGTGTTCATCACAACAAAAGGAAAGTAAAATAGAACAGAGTTGTTCCTAAATCTTAGTGCTACTCCTTGGTTTATACTCTGTCCTCATGACATTGCAGGAATCCTTACAAAAACTTTGCTCTATTTTTGAAAGTAGGAATTATTAACCTCCCACTTGCTCTTTTTCAGAAACTTTTTCTCTTGGGAACCTCAGCATAATAAACATTGAAGATCAGCTTGTTGATTTCTACAACCATGCATCTGGATTGTTGATAGGATATTATCCAATCTGGAGGCCAATTTTCATCTTAGCTAGATTGTCTTTATTTTCATGAGCATCAAATGGCTTTCCATGTATTGAGATCAACAATTTAGTTCAACAAAATATTATTATTATTTCCACAGTATAAGTTTTGTTTTTTTTCTTTTAGTTATTTTTAATGTATGCTTCTGTGGAATTTTGTTGTTGATGATTTTATTTGTGGTTTGTTCACAGCTAGCACACAGAAATAAAACTGATTTTTGTGTGTTTATTTTGTGAGCTGAAACATTCATAAAGGCTTTTGTTTTAATCAATTAAATGAGTTTGTTAGGATGTTCTGTATACTAGATTGTGTATTATGCACATAGATATTTTTAATATTTCTGTTTTTATCTGAATGTCAGTTGATCTCTTTTCTTTCCTCCTGACTGATGTCTTCCAGTTTAATGTTAAAAATTAATATTAAAAATTAACAATAGAGAGAAGGAACAAGGGAGGAGCTAAAGGAGGAACGTAAACAGGGTAGAGAATGATATAATTATATTTTAATACAAATTTTAAAATTAAAAGAACAAGTGTGGGTAGTTTTTCTTGCTTTCTACCTTAGGTTATTTACCCTTGAGTCTGATGTCAACTTTGGATATTTTAAAGGAAAATTTTACTATAGTAAACTCGTTTTCACTCTTGTTTTGTTGACTGCTTTTAATGAGTGGTGGTGAATTTTATTAATGCCTTTTTATGTCTATTGAAGTGATTCTGTAGTGTTTATCCTTTATCCTATTGCTATGGTATATTACATTAATTGATTTTTTAGGATGCTAATCTTATCTTTTCACTCTGGGATAAATTCCTCTTGAACAAGTTATATATTTATTCCATGTGATTAGTTGACTGGCAACCATTTTTAGTGTGTACTCATACAAAATTAGTTTTCCATGGTTCCTCATGGGTATTGTTATTGACATAACTGGCCACAGAGAGTGAGTTAGGAGTGTTCTAACTTTTGAAATGAAATATCTGTTAGTAATTCTTTATTATCTACTAAAGTTCACAAATGAAACCAACTGGCTCTCTATTTATCTGCTTGGGAAGTTTTTTAATTAGTAATTAAAAACTCTTTAGTGGGTCAAAGGTCAACTGAGCTTTTCTAAATTCCTCTTGAGTTAGTCTCAGAAGCTTTTATATTTCTGGAAACTTGGCCTTTTCACCTAAATCATTTAGCTCATTGCCCTGAAATCCTCTTTATTTCTGTAAGCTGATTTTTGTTAACGTTCCCTCCTTCACTCCTGAATTTAGAAGCTATCCTCTCCTTTTTGGGATTGATCAATGTAACTGAAAAATCTGCCAATTTGTTGCTCTTTAAAAATAAACACCTTCTGGTACCCTTTCTTCTTCTCCTGGAATTTTCTGTTTAGTGTTTCACTAGTTTCCCTTCTAACATTAATGATTTCCTTTTTCCTGCTGGCTTTCTTTTTTGTTTGTTATTCATTGTTGCATGTATTAAAGTATAAAATTAGCTTACCATCTTAAAGTCTTTCTTTTTCTCCCCTAAGTATAGACTTTTTAAGCTGTTTATATCACTTTAAATATTGTGGTCTTGTACTGACTTCTGGCTTCACTATGTTGTACTCAGGGAAAAGGCTTGGTTCATGAGCTCTTTGTCTTTTCTGGAGAATCTCCAGTGTACCTTGTGGTGTATATATATATTTGGCTGTTATTTGATTGAAGTATCCTATAGCTATTCTACAGAATCTGTCAGCTTTACTTCATAATCAATTATTTATTATTATTAATCAATTATTGATTGGGGGATAAACTGTTTAAGGATAGACCCAGAATGTTTAAACCTAGAAAAACACAGCACATAAGGAACTGATGCATCAATATTAAAAAATATATATATAATAAAATATAGGTATAAAATTATTATTCAGAAATGTCATTTATATGGAGACATATATTTGGATCATGGATGATTTGAAGAAAAGTAAGAATTATGTTTGGGCCATGAAACGTGGTAAGGACTTGTTAGACATAATCAAGGAAGAGAATGGGAGTGAGCCATTAAAATTGAAAGGACTTTAAAACTGCATGCCTTGTATAAATCAAATTTGAAACTTACAGACTAAAAACTAGAAGATTGTGATAAATGAAATATAAAAATAGTAAAGAAAAAGTAAGTTGATGATTTTAAAATAACAGCAAAAAATTACGTGAGAGTGATGCTTAATGCAATAATTGAATGAATCCACACATGTACTGGTCACCTTTGCTTCAGGGTCCCATACTCCTGTTCATATCTTCATCTGCATGCATTCATTTACATTGATTTGAATAATACTCAATTTATTGCTTAGGACTTGTAAGGCAAAATATCACGTACATGACCTCCAAAGTTATCTGATTTCAAATAAGGTTGTTACTGATCCCTGTTTCTAGCCTTAGTGGATATCCACAAATTTTCTCATAGTCACTTATATTCACTGATATTAATTCTTTTAAACAGTTATACAAGCTGAACCCTGGAAATCACCAATCATGGAAGTAAAAGACAGAATTATTACTAAATTTTGTAATTGAACTCCGTCTGTCCCGTTTTTGTACAATTCCCTGAGATGTTCAGCTTTGTTGAGGACTGGCACCTGCCCTTTACTGTCTAATGTAAGACTTCAGAGATATTACCCAGAGACCCTGTGTAATTTTTTATTTAATTATTTAAGAGTCATAAAACTCATAAGATCTCAAGCTCTCCTTTTCAGCTGCATGCCTTGATTTACATAAATTCCTTCCAAAATGCTTCTGTTTGTCTCCTAACACAGCATGCCCCATATGGAGGCCTAATGAACAAATTTAATGAACCTGCCCTGATCCATTTGTAAAGGACAAATTGGTTTGTAACTTACAGAATCATTCTGAACATTTATTTACAAATTTAAATATACATGGGCCCCTTGTTGAAAACAGTTTTTAACCATTCTGGACAGATTGAGCATCTTTGAAACCAAATGAAAGTTTTTATCTGATTTTTTTTAATCTTTTAAAAACAACTATGCTTATTCTTTGAGAAATTCATACATATATACAATATGTTTTGATTATATATGTCCCTATTTTCTTCTGAGCAATCCCCTCAACATATCTCTCTCCCAACTTCAAACCTATGTATTTTGTTTAAATCCCAATGGATCCTATGAATGCTGCCCATTTGAGTGTGGGTATGGGGTTATTCCCTAGAGAACAGACACAGATAGCCTACCACAACCTGAGAGAAGAATGGTTTTCTCCCTGCCAGCTGCTGTTCACTGCCAATAGCTCCCCAGCAAGGGGTGAGACCTCCCAAACTCCTACCCATCCATGCTGGGATTTCAGCTGGGTTGATTTCTTAAAGTTAAAGAAGAAAATGCATTTCTGAAGTTATTATATTTATTATATATAATGTATATAGTTCATACTATTTGTTTCTTTCTACAATTTACAAAATGACACTTTCAAACTGTGAAATCGAATGTGTGTGCACAATAGTATTTGAAAAACTATGCCATGGAGACTGGGGTACTGATAGACAGTGTTGTGTTTAGTGAGTGTTTTAACACAAAATTCCCGTTTTTAAGAAAGGAGATATATTTTGACTCTCAGTTTGACAGTACAGTCCATCTTTCAGGAAATTATGGCAGCAGGTCACATTGTGTCTAGTCACTCAAACAAGAAAAGATCAACGCTGATGTACACTTTCCCCATTTTGCTAGAAAATTCACATGGCCTGTCCTAAATCTCTGAATCACAGCAGGGAACAGCAATCTCACACAGGCACTTCAACTATGAAAGTGTCAAAGAAAAAACACCAAACCCATATAAAACTAGACAAATTATGATTTTTTATTTCTTCAGGGTTGATTCGTATTATAGTAATTATTTTGCTGCTTTATTGTGGATCTATGTTGCTTAAAGGGATTTTTCTATGTTGGTTTCTCAGACCAGTCTAAACCCATCAAGATTTTAAGCATAATTGAGGACTTACACTTTTGAAAGTTTAATAAATTTCTAACTTTTAAACATCCAGTCAACTTAGAACTGCATGTGGAATTCTAAGAGTGATGATCCAGTTTCATCCTATCTCCTTGCCTCTCTTCTCCACTTCCTCCTTTCTCATCCCCCACCCTCCACTCGCTTCTCATTTTCTCTATTTGTACATAACACTTGAAGTTATACTGAGTGTGAGTGTTTGAATATTTATGTCTGTGTTATAAAAGTATTCATGGATAAGTGTATTTTACTTGTGTGCACACACCACATAGATGGTCTAGGGTGGTGTAGGACAGCAGACACCCTTTCTTTGAGAACTTGGGAAGCATGACTGCTGATAAATCTCACTAGAAACATGAGATAAATAAGATGGAGAAAGAATGTCTCCCAAATAAAAAAATGTGCCACATGCAGTGCTTAGCAGTTTAGGCTCTGTTCTTACACAGTAAACACAGCTTGGAAATTAATCTATTTTTTTCCTTTAAGAAGAAATCAGCATCTCAAACACCGATCATGCAGCATCCTCTTTCCACTGGTCTTGTCAACCCTGCTCCTCATCCTGTCTTAGCACTGTGTTGCTAGGCAATTCTTGGCATGGTTGGATTTGACTAAACATATGGATGGGCACATGTGCTTGCATTCCTGTGAAACAGCCAAGACACTTCACCCACATTTGCTCCTAGAGCACATATGAGGCAAATAAGTTTTCTTCACTCTCCTTCACACCAATGACTCTGAAATGTTCAAAAACGTTGGAATTTAAAATTTTATTATATATGTATGTGTTTGTGAAAAATTAATATAAAAAGATGTTTCATTAAAATCAAAATGTTGCAGTAATATTTGCTCTATCATAGCTCAACAATTTAAAAAACATTTTTTAAGCTTCGTACATTTTTTTCATAAATGAGATTGTGATTTTTCTATTGTCATATTTTAATCATATTGCACAGTAATGAGATTTCTTAGAGTAAATTATATATTGTTTCTTTTTTCTGGGTATGAGAATATTTGCTAATGACATATGATTGTGTATTGCTAAACACAGGGAATGCAATGAGAGAAGAAAGCCTTTGGCTTCTAAGAGGACACATGTAAATTTTTCTGAATGCCCATTGTTACTTCATGGAGCATGGCTTCATTTTGTGTTTCCTATGATTATTCAATACCATATGCTCACAGTAAAAATGTAAAATCAATAAAAGGAAAATATAAACAAACAGTATAAGCAAATATAAAGAAACAGTTCTTCACAAAAATCTCAATATGTGCATGTGTGTTAGCAGCCAGTGATAGAGTATCAACACACACTTACACACTTATTGACATAAGTAGATTCATATTATACTCAACATTACCTCAAATACACTTCCTACTTTATCACACTGTCTTCCCAATATTAATCCTCCTGTAACTGGCACACAATACTATGTGCTTATCAAAAGCTTTCCTTGGTCATGGAAGATAAATAGACACACAAGTAGAATAGAAAAAAAAATAGCTGAATAAAGTTACTTTTCCAGACTATTCTTGCATTTTCTCCACATAGTGTTGTACAAAGTAAACTTTTTAGTTGCAAAGGGTGAGTATAACACACCACATTTTTGTTTTCATGATGTCAGGCTTTGGCTTTAGAGGTATCTGTTTCATTTGTCAAAATGGATTTCATAGGCTTAGTAGAAATATGCTGTTAATATCTATCATACCTGAATTGAAATGAAGAAAACAAAACAGAGGGAAACTTTTAATTATGAAATAATAAACCAAAAGTTTTTCCGTCACCACCATGGATCTTTATACCAAGTTGACTGAGTGGGTCCACCATAAAAGACTGAGTGTATAAAGTACCACTGAGCTGGCATAGGATGTCAGAGATGGCAGGCCAGGTGAGCAGCTCTGTTTTCCAAAGCAAAAGTTGGGGGCAAGTGCTAAGCAAGTTATTTTATAGCAGCAAAGGAAATATCAGTGTCCTCCAGAATTCATTTCAGGTATGCCTCAGGAGTTACTGGTAAGTAAACTTCATCACAGGTTTCTTCCTTCCTGTAACTCTCAGATAATTATCCATAGGTAGATCAATTTAATAAACTAGGAAAGAAAGAGAAAACTTATATTTTGTATATGTTGTTTATATTGCAAAGCAATTTCTTATACATTAGCATGTTTAAAACTCGGCAGCATTCAAAACTAGAATGTCAAGCATTGCAATATACTTCTGTAGCACCAGGTACACAGTCCTAGGGTGGTAAAGCAGCAATGTCAGGAAGGGCCAGATATATACTGTAGCCTCTGGTGGCCCGGCTTGTTTCTGGGGAAGTCAAAGGCAAAGCATGGAGCTTTTTCTTCAGTGCCTTTGACAAACACAGAGCACATGAGGACAAATAAGGGAATAGATGCAATGTGGGAAGCTTAAAAGCATTCTTTCCCATCTCAGCAGCTTTACCATCTCGTTTCCTACACCTCTGTCAATCCATACCTGCAGGACAACAGAGATAGAAACATGTGGATGTGAGGTTGGGTTTTAGCATAGTGGTAGAGCATTTGTCTAGAAAGTGCAGGGCTCTGGGTTTGATCCTCAGCTCCGCATAAATAAATTAATATGTATAAAATAAAAATTACAGAAAAATAGGCTATGAATTTGGGAGGCATTAAGGGACGAGGAGATAGGAAGGTGGGAGGGAGTAAAGGGAATGGGGGAAATGATGTGATTGTATTTTAACTATAATAAGAAAGTAGGTATGTGGTGATTGCATTACATACAGAAGACATCAATTCAAGACGAAAGAAATATGTTACAGCCTGACTCTCTTCACAAAGCTAAACATTACTATAGTAAGCTTCTTTCCAATGTCTGAGGGGTGAATGAGAAAGATCTACTTTCTTTCATTACAGAACCCATGGGGAAATTTCGTTTGCAGGACATAAATGAATTATTGTGACACCTGTTTATGCTGGCTTCTGTATGTCTCCATTACCATGAATTCAATCAACATGGCAGAATCAGAAACATTTGGGGACTTGACATAGATTCTTTTATGACATCATAGAAAAAAATTACTTGTTTCCTGAAACCATTCGCTCAACTCAAAACATAAAAGAACAGTCAGCACTTAAATAGAGTAAGTGTGCCTGAGAAGGCCTAGGGTCACACAGAGGGCAGCTCAGTCTGAGAAGGGATCATAAATTGAAAACAGTTATTTTTTTTCTCTTGGGTTTGTGGTTTTCAACAAAAAAAGTGTGCAACAAATTTAGGAAGAATTTATGGGACATTTCCCACATCATATTTTATGTAAATCATAATCATCCCATATGTTGTTTAGCTTGTTTGTGAAGTTTAAGAGTAACTATTTAGAAAAATGCATGTCTTGTGGGATTTGAAAAGCTTATGCTTTTAAAGAGAGGCCCATATGTTGCCACGAGGAGATACATTTTTCCAAGATATAGATATTCCCTCTAAGCAACATATTGCTTCAGAAATTAACTTCTCCTACCCAGCTACCCAGCATGTCTTTAACATTATATTAAAAGGCAAATTATTTCACATTTTACAATGAGATAAAGGATAATCAAAATTTGTCACACATGTTATACATAGAAATTTTACCTGGAATTTTACTTATGGATGAGACCTCCAAAGTTAATATATTCCTATGATGATATTATTTCTATGAAAGCATTGCTCCTTTAGATAACCAAGTATATATCAAGGGGCTGGAGAGATTGCTCAGTGGTCAATAGCACCATTCTTGCAGAGGACCTGGGTTCAGTTCCCAGCACCTGTATCAAGCAGCTCAAAACTACCTATAATTCCAGTTCCAGGGAATCTGATGCCTTCTTGTGGCTTCCATGCATTCAAGGCTTACATGTGATACACATATACATGTATGTCCACTAACATATAAAAAATTAATCAAATATATCATTTTATAAAAGCAGCTATTGATAAAGGCATTTAGAGAATACTCCAGCAATCTGAGACACAAGCCATGAGAAACAGTCACCTTAGGTTTAAGCAGAGTGCTGGTTAATGTATTTCTATGCACAGAAACTTGAGCCCGTTTCTTCCTGCAGAAGTCAGGGAGTCCTCTCCTACTGACTTACCTTCTGCATGTTAGGCACTAAACGGAAAGCCACTGCCTTCTTCCAGCACATTAACACTGTTCATAAAGAAAGCAGCATTTCTCTAAGGCAGCTGCTTCATGCTATAATTTCCTGTTTCTCCCCCAGCCTACAATCCCTCTTCCAGCCCCTGTTTCCCATTGTCACTCCACATTGCATCAGCACTGGCAGACAGCTGCAAGACACAATAGGACTGAATGGTCGACCAGGGAGCTCCCAAACACCACCCTGCAAATGGCATGAGAAACACTCAGGGTAATGAATATGTTGTAAAGAGAGGTTATCATACTTTACCAATTACATCCTAAGAGTGTTCGTTCATCAATACAAATGATATCCATACTTTTTTAGCATATTTAATTAGAATAAGGCAATGAGTGCATGTATATATACTTGTGTACTAGCTTCAAACACAGGAAGACAAGAGATGTCATGAGAACAATCACCTATGGTTTTATATGGTGTCTTTAGCTTAAAATTAAGAGTTGTTAATTGTTTAATTGAATATATATACATTATCCACACACAGACTCATAATTAAATGTCGGAATTTATATGAATTTTCATTGTAAGCTTGTGAGTTCTAACTCAGACATGATTGGTGGAATGATGAGGCTATATTTAAGCCTAATAAAACCTATTAAGAAGCTATTATCCTGAAATTCTAGCAGTTGGGAAGTATAGGCAGGAAGATTGTAAGAGACCAGTCTTGGCTACAGGGTGAGAGCCTCTTTCAAAAAGAAAAGGGAAATTGAACAGGAGGGAAGAGAAGAGGAGGGAAAGGAAAGGGAAGAAAAACAAATAGAGAAACCACTACCTACCTCTGCTTTTCTTATCCGTTTCATCTGTTTTTTTTTTAATTCAATTGAGAATTTAGTTCATACATAAAATAGATTTGGATCACCCCATCCCTTTCTCTCTACTTCCTCCCTATCACCCACACCACTTATCCCTCCCAACTTCATTGTGTGTTCTTTGTCTGTCTCCCTTGACACTGAGTCCACTTAGTGTTGCCTACATGTGCATAAGTGTAAGACCATCCACTAGAGCCTATTCAGGGGCTGCTCCCTGAAGAAAACTTACTCTTTCTCCCCCAATAGCCACCAATCACCAATAGCTTCTTAGCTAGGGGTGGGATCCTTCCCCATCCATGTTGGGATTTTGGTTGGCTTGATCTTGTGCAGGTCTTGTGTTTGCAGTTACACCTGCTGTGACTTCATGTGTGAGACAGCCTTGACAGGGCACTCATTTGAAAACATTTTCCTAGTGTTATATATCTCAGTTTACTTCAGATGGACTTTCCCACCTTGCTCTGTCCCATTAAGGGTCACATAAAGGAGAAATTAATTCTAGTATAGTAACCATTTCATTAGAGAGATAATGTGTTTGAGAGTTCTAATTCTTCTCCAGAGCTTTTTCCCTTTTGGGGGAGGATCGGGGACGGTTATGTGTGTGTGTGCATGCATGTGCACATGAGTTTGTGAATGCAGACCAGACATCAATATCAAGTATTTTCTTCTACTGTTCTCTACCTTATATTTTAAAATAATTTTTTCATACAATACATTCTGATCATGGTTTGCCCTCTCTCACCTCCTCCAGGATTTTCTCAACTTCCCCACTCATCCAACTCAATGCCTTCTTTCTCTCTCTTTAGAAAAACAAAAACAAAACTCTTTAAAAATGAATCAAAAGAAACACATACACATGCAGACACACTGAAAGAGAGAGAGAGAGAGAGAGAGAGAGAGAGAGAGAGAGAGAGAGAGAGAGGAAAAGAAAAAAGAAAGAAAAGCACAAAATCATAAGCCATAATATACAAGAAAATGACCAATATGGTAAAAAATAAAAACAAGTCAAACAAAGCAATGTGAAACAAAACAAAACAAAACAAAACAAAACAAAACAAAACAAAAAAAAACCTCCAAAAATACCACTGAGTTTGCTTCTGTTAGCCATCTACTTCTGGGCATGGGGCCTGCCTTTAAATGTGCTTTGTATACCTAGTGAGACTCCTTGGGAAAAAACTAATTTTTCCTTTGCAAGTGTTTGAAGATAACTTGTTGGTTACCCTGGGAGCACATGTACACTTCCCCCTCTCAGTGCTGGGACCCCATCTAGTGTGGACCTGTGGGGGCCCTGTGCATACTACTATAGACTTTTTGAGTTTATATGTGGGTCAGTTCTGTTATGCCAGGAAGACATTGCTTCCTTAGTGTCATCTATCCCCTCTGCCTCTTAAAATCTTTCTACCTCCTCTTCTGCAGACTTCTCTGAGCCCTGAGGGATGAGTTTGAATAAGACATCACATTTAGGACTGAGTGAGCCAAGGTCTCTTATTCTCTGAATATTGTCCACATATGGATGTCTGTATTAGTTCCCATCTACTGCAGAAGGAAGCATCTCTGATAATGGCTGAGTGAAACACCAATATATTGGCATAGCAGAATATTACAAGTTATTTTATTGCTATGTTCCAGAAATGATTACATCATAAGAGCTCTGCCTTAATGATTGAATCCATCCATTAATGGATTTAAACTATGAATAGGCTTGAGAAGTAATGGAACTGTGGAGAGTGTGACCTGGCTAGAGGAAGAAAGAAGTGGAGAGGGACATGTCCTGGTGAGCTAAATCTTGGCCTAGCCCTTTCTTGTCCCTGCTACCTTCTGCTTCCTGTCTGCCATGATGTGAGCTGTTCAAACACGACTGCCACACCACACAAAATTGAATCCTCTGTGTTCCAACATGGCCTCTGCAGTCTGAAAGAGTGAACCCTCTGCAATCATGAAAACAAAAATATTTCCTCATTTTAGGTTGTTAATGTTAGATGTGTTATCACAGGAACAAGAAAACAAGCACTCTCAGGCTCCTATAAGTTGTTATGTAACCTCTGCCTTTGCTCCCTTTGTGTACACATTAAGTACATTCAGCTCATCTTTTCATGCAGACACAGGCTTTTTCTTTGACATCATGAAGATCACTGGTATTCAAGCTTTTAGTTTGATCAGCCCTAAAGCCAGGACATATTTTTACAAATACGATTTATCTCACCTAAAATGAATTCTGTGCCTAGCATGCACAACGTCCTGGCCAATCCTTAGCAGAGAGAGAGAGAGAGAGAGAGAGAGAGAGAGAGAGAGAGAGAGAGAGAGAGAGAGAGAGAGAGAGATGAATTTTGGAGACGTCTGTGAAGTTCCAAAATCCAAAATGCTGTCTTCATCTCACACATAATTTTCTAACTTGAGAATGTCAAATAGTTTTCTTATTTTTAGTTTTAAGGTGCAATAAAATTGTTGATGTAGAATGGTGTCTACAATAGTTAGAAATAATGAAAAAAATCATTCTTTCAGGTTTTCTGTACTCAAAATTCAAAACAACTAATTTGACTGTTTGTGTGATTTTTTTTTTCTGAATTGGTAGAATGTTTGAGTTGCTGAGGTATCACATTGGAGCAGTCTGCGACATTCATCTTGATATTCTTATTCCCTCAGGTGCCATTTCCAAATAAATATATGCACTCCATAAAACCAATGTCATAAATATAGACAGCTGACTCATAATGCTAACAGGATTTCAATCTTTTCTCCAAAGAATGTGCAAAGCCATTCAGCTCCAATCCATGTGGGGGAAAAAAAACTCTAAAACTTGTATTTTTAGCATGCATCTTATTTTATTATATAAGAATGCTGAGAAACAGAACAAGCTCATATCTACATAGAAAAAACAACCCTGAGACACAGTACTGACTTTTATTACCAGTGAGTATTGTAGCTGCGGGCACATTCCTCAAAGAGGGTTTAAAACACTAGTAGCTAACTATCAGTCAATCAAAAATTATTAGAAATACTTTGTATGCAAAGTCCTGAACTTGATATCCTGAGATAAATAATGAAGTATAAGACAGATTTCTCAGGCAAAATTATATAATGTACTGCAGTTGGCATAATACACCCAAACTAGCAAGGAGTAATTTATAGAGGGCTTCCTACTTATAAACAATATATAGCAGATTTCTGAGCACAATTCAGGAGAAGGTGAAATAGTAACTGCATGTTTACATGAGAAGGAACGATGTGTATATATGCAAATATTCAGATAAATTCATGCATATGTCTGTATGCATCAACGATGATTATCTGAGCTTGTCTTTGTTTGTTTTGAAACTGGTTCTCACTATTTAGCCCAAGATGGTCTGGAACTCACTGTGTGGCCCAGGCTAGTCTTACACTTACAATCCTACCTCCTCAGACTTCAATTGCTAGAATTATCAAAGTGTGACAGCACCTCAGCTACATTTGTGTGTGTGTGTGTGTGTGTATGTGTGTGTGTGTGTGTGTGTGTGTGTATGTGTGTGTGTGTGTGTGTGTGTGAGTGTGCATGGGTTCTATAGATATGTGAAAAATCAAACATCTGGGGAAGTGGTACACATTTGTTAGCCAGGAAACTCATAACAGGCTTATTTTAGTGACAATGTGTTTAAGGGAAATTTAATTATTGCAGTTGAAAGAACTCTAAGAATGATGTGTCGTGAGTATATTTTCATATGCTGGAAACATCTGGCAAGGACCCGAGCTTGTATCCATGGCTGTGAGAGCCCTGGCCTTAGTATCCATGGACAAATACTATAGTTGAGACAGATCGTTTCACTCCATCTTGATTTATTCATCATAGTCCTACCAATTTGCTTTCTCATTCTTCATTTTCGGGTCTCTCCTATCTGTCAATTTGACATAACCCAGAGTTGTCTGAAGGAACCTGAGTTGAAACATTGTTTTGATCAGTTTGGCATGTGGACATATCAATGAGGAATTGTCTTCTTTGATGTTTGTTGTGGGAGGGCTTAGCCCACTGTGGGAGGGACTATGATTAAGCAAGTGGGTGTGGCTATATTAAAAACTAGCAGAAAGAAAGCCAGAGAGCAAGCCAGTAAGCACCATTCTTTAACAATTCTTGTGTCTAGGTTACTGTTTTAGCTTTCCTCAATGATGATCTAACCAGTAAACTGAAAAACAAAAAACAAAAATAAAAACAAACAAAAATCTAACCTTTCCTCCACACATTTATCACAGACGCAAAAAGCAAATTAAGACAAAGGCAGCATGATACTAACACGTTAACATTTTAGTATATCTTCACTTACATTATTTTTAAAGACCAGTATTTGTGTGTGTGCTCTTAATTTTCATTTTGGCTACTTTTAAGTAGATGTAATTGAGAACATGGGTGTTTACTTTTTACTATTTATTTACATTATATCTTCCACTAAGTTCTCTCTCTCTCTCTCTCTCTCTCTCTCTCTCTCTCTCTCTCTCTCTCTCTCTCTCTCTCTCACACACACACACACACACACACACACGCACAATTCTCCACAATGTGTGCCATTTTTAGCTTTGACACTCTCCTTTTCACTTCAAATTGATTTTATCATTCAAATTCCTTGGAAAGAGAGTCCATAGTTTGCATCCCTGTTCTGTGTTCCCTCTCTCTTTATTACCCTCACCTTTAGTTCAGTGACACTGTCCTGGGAAAGGTTACCAGATAGCCACACAGACTGCATGTGCATTTCTATTAGTTTTCTTATATCCCTGGAATAGGCAGCTTGAAGTTGTTGAATCTTTTCCTCTTCTGGGATGTCTCCTCTCTCAACTTCTACAACACTCATTCATTCCCCCAGTATTGTTCACCTTCTGACCTTTCCTTTATCGTATGCATACTAAATGCATGAAGGTACTAAATGATGTGGTTTCTTATATTTGAAAATCAAATAAATGCACCTTGGTTTGTCAGCAAGATCAAAAAAGCAGAAACATGCCCTGTCACTGACCAGACTTGAAAGAACCACGTGATAGATAAAGCCTGCTACAGACTTTAGAAAGAGCTTTCTCCAAGGTCAGGTGGCAGCTGTAAATGCCATAATGGTCCCCTCTTCGAGTGGTTATTGCTTTCTGTCTAATAACACCCTAGAACTGCTTTGCTATTTCCACCCAGAAATTGGATACCCCGTTGCTAAACTGCCCTTAACTCATAGCAGCACCTAATCCCTAATTAATCCTCACTTCCACTAATCCCTCCAAAGAGCAAGCAATTCAGGACTGATCCCTGCTGCCCCCAGCTCTGCATCTTGTTTCTCTCTACAAAGGATTCTTCCACCTTGTTGTTAAGATGCATCTTCCACTCCTGTGCAGTGCTCTGTGGCTGTACCAGATCAAAACATGTGATGAGAGGCTAGTAATCACATATAGATATCTATGTTTTTCACACTTAAAACATGCTTACCATGTCTCTAAAACATATCCTTGACCAACAGGCAAGATCAAAAACATTTAATCTTGCTTAGCACATGTGAGTCGTTCAATTTATCTCAAGCCCTTTAAATTATATTTACTTTATATATGCAAGTTTATAGTATATACTATTTGTTAATGATATATGCACACATACATGCATAAATATTACCATGAATATATATATATATATATATATATATATATATATATATATATATATATTGTCCATAGAAATTATCATAGTTTAAGCAATCATTTGATTTAATTTAAACTGGTCATGATACAGTTCTATCTATAGAGATAATAAATTACTTTATATAGTTCAGTGTCTATAGCACTTAAAATTGTATCAGCTGTATGTGCATCAAAATTATTGACTTCTAATAAAAATGAACTTCAGAAGTATCTTACTCTTAGAAATGCTCACTGGCTTCTTTCTATAACTATTAAAACAAGTACGTATATTACATAGATTTAAAAACAAATTTACTCCAAAAACTATACATTATAATTACATTAATCCTACATCCTAGATGAATAGGAAAAAAGTGCTCATCTCACAGTGAAGAAAAGTCTAAGAGATCACTTATTATAAAGACATCATTGCAGAAACTCAGAGACTAAGTTTACCAAAATGAGGAAAGACAGAGAACATCTGAGTTCTCAAATCAAATCTCTGTCTACTAACATCTTCTGATAGCTGACACTCAAAGCCTTAGGAAATTCCAGAATTTCATGAATGCTAAAATTGTGTTTTATTGTTGATCCTATATTCGGAATAAAATAAAATGAAAAGGTAGTTTTCATTAAGTCTCATTAAGAATATGTTTGAAATAGTATATACTGAAATGATGCCACCTCTATTTATGAAGCAATTATTGGGAAGCATAATGAAAGCATATGGACTGATATAGGGTATTTGATATTCTTTCTAATTTAAAATTTTATTGTGGCTACTCCACATATTTTACTGCCTATAAACTTTTCACTGCATATAGATTTTTCTGACATAGCCACAATATAAATATACAACTGTAGATACTCGTTAAAAGTAACACCCAGGAATCATTTTAATTTCATCATTATTGTACTGCAAAACGGTCTGCTTTCAGTCTCATCACTATGCAAGAAGAGGTTAAGGCACAGCTATTCAACTGTTATCTTGTTGAACCCAGCTACGACTTTGTGTGGAGCTTTGTCAGTTTTCATAATACAGATTAATTTTTAAGCACAGATGAAATATTTAAGACAGAAACTTGGAACAGATTTATAAAGTTTATCATAAGAAAATCTTAACCATGTGTCTTGGGTCTTCATGAAATAGATTAATTTACATTTTACTTGCTGAAAGACTTATCTCTGTAAGATTTAAAAGTGAAAACTGTAGAACGTGAATTTCTTTATTATCTCCAAACAGTGGCTAAATTTTCAAATGCATCTCACTCAACATTTCACTCAGGAACTGTTTCCACACATTAATTTTCTCTAGATTTGCATACACTTATGCATGTGCAGGGTATGTGTCTGTTTGTGTAATGCTCATGGACACATTGAAACTATTTATGTATAGTAAGAGGTTGGCAACTATTAGAGAATTCCCCAATGACTGTAGAGATTTAAACTCTCTCTCCACTCTTTCTTCCTTGACATTCTCCCCAGATGTTTATATACATGCTCATATACATAGAGACATACATACAGACAACACATGTGTGTATATATGCACCTGTGAGCACACACACACACACACACACACACACACACACACACACACACACGCACGCACGCACGCACACACCATTGCCTATCTTCTCACACTGTCTCCACAGGCCCTGGATATTTACTCCTTGCTCTCCATACTTCCTTCTCATCTGCACAGACCACACAGAAGCTTTCAAGTCTGAATGCTTGGCTCACAAGTTGCCTCCAGCTTTACATTTTCAATTACTTCAATAGACAAGTGCTCTCTTTTCTGAATCTAACTTCCTAAAGTTCCTGTGCTCACACTGATGGAATACTTTGTGATTATCTATGTGTATGTCTTTCCTCCCTAAAACACTAGCTTTCTAGAGATAGCATAACTACAAGGAACAATATCAGTGGGAATTCTGCAATGAATGGTTTGGGGCCGTTAAGGTATGATTCTTAGTGGTAAATCCAAAATCTGAATGGCCTGTTCCCCAGGTTGGGGATCCTTAGAGAGGAAAAACATTCTCTTGCATTCTTTTTCCTCTGCTCAATATTTTAACCAGAAGAAGTACTCAGAAGAACAACCTACTTTATGAAACCTATTTATTTATGTTAATATCATTTTAAAATGCCCTGAAAAAAACAGTCAAATGAAATTTGACCAAGTATTTGAGTATCCCAGTCAATTTTAACATTGATGCAGCTGTCAAAACAGCTTCATGTAAGCAGTTATTTTAGATACTGTCATCTATGATGCTCCATTAAACAGGTAATATCTAAAGAACAAACTAAAATATTAGGTAAATATATCAACACTATTGACTCTTAAAGTTTTTTTCATCTTTAATTATTTTAGTCTGCCTGTCTCTCTGAAGGAATATATGCATATGAGTGCCTATGGAGATCAGAATAGTGAACCAGATTATATGTACTGGGGTTATAGGCACCTGTGATCCACCCAACATGGGTGCTAAGAACCCAACTTGTCTCCTTTGTAAGGAGACAAGCTATTAACTGCTGAGCTTTTTCTCCACCCCCACCAATACTATCCAGTCTTAATAAATACCCTCAGTATAAGAAAAAGTGCTAATTGTCCTATACATAGTTAGATAAGACAACTAATCAAAGGATGGAAAATTATAATTAATCTCTCTAATATATTGGCTATGGAAACATAGATTTTAGAATACTATGAGATCACTTTGTATCTCCTGTTAAGCATGTTGTATATCTGTTGGAAAAGCCCCAGTTTATACCTGTGGTTCCAGGAAAATGATTAATAGAGTTATTTTCCTACTATTAAAAATATTCAGCCTTTCATGGAAACAAATTGATGATATGAATCATAGGACATCCACCAGGAAGTAAAAGGTATGGGTGGAGGGAGAGGTGCTGGACCAGCAAGACTTCAAGGCATTCATCTTGGTTCATGCCAGTGGGCATGCTCTTCCCTGGTGCCCAGCTGTCACTTATCTTCAGCGAGTGCCACTGGGCTTATTTAAGTCTATGTGTCAAAGGATCCAATTATATCCAGTCCAGGATAGGTAACACTTGAAACACAAACAATCATCTTATGCCAGGGTTTGCTGGAAACTCTATATGTTTTATGACTTTTCCTAGCAAGACTGGTTCTACTCACCTCAATTAGAGGGGGTAATCACAGACCAAAGAAATTATTCCATTCAAGTACAGCTTACTAAATCATGAGTTAGTTAGGATTATACTCAGGAGTGAGGGTTTACTAACAGAAGCAAGGATGACTTGATCAGTTGCATCATTGAGAAGTCCACCACAGATGACTCATAAAAACTATACCACTAGTTTATCCTGTACACCTTGTTGGCAGCTTCGCTGAAGAGACTTCTCTCAGCAACTGCTGGAGGAAAACCTTGAGGAAGACCCTTCAAGCCTTATAAGTTTCATGATATTCTTGAGTCTTAAAATTTCCTTGTCAGTTTCAAAAACCTAGCAGGCTTCTCTCCTCCCTGCAGTAGGAAAGGTTGCAACCAGAATAAACAGCTACAGGACACTACATCATTACCATCCATTCAAGATTCCTCAGGACTCCATCATATGACCAAAAGGCAAGCCATTTTGTATTCCAAATCGATCCTGCTGCAGCTAATTTTCTTGATTTCTCATTAAATTGACAGCTTTCAATCACTTTTGGTTACTATTTCCAGAGCAGTGTAATAATGATAAAATCCCACCAGTTTCAAAATCAAGTGCTATATATGCTATTGTTCACTGATGGCAGCAATTGTAATATTTTCTCTTCTACAGAAGTGGATTTTCCACATTAATTTAACCATGCTGGGCCTCTAAAAATGTCAGGTTCTTGAATCCTCATGTATTTTTCCTCTGTACTTGTGTAACTCTGAATCTTCTGAATATCTAGGATAATTTGTACTTCCTTGTTTACCATGTCAGATTTTTATGTTGCATATACTGAATTAGCTTGTCATCTCCAGCTATAACTGGAATGCCAACATCCTACATTATAAGAGACACCAGAAGAATTAGAATACCTTGAGCTTAGTGCATAAAGGCAGGTAGGTTTCTATTTTCATATTCTGAGGGTTGGGGTTTTTTCTTGCCCTGCTTTTTTATTTATACTCTGATTTTTAAAAGTCATATGTATATTTGTGGATCTGTGCATGTGAGTGCAGGTGGCCATAAGAGGGTTTCAGATATCTTTAGAGCAGGAGTTACAGGCAGTTGCAAGCTGCCTCATACAAATGCAGGGACCTGACCAAGGGTCATCTGCAAGAGCACTATGTGCTCTTAACCTCTGAGGCAGACCCCTTCTTTGTGTGTTTCAAGAAGGATTTTAAGTTCATTGTCATTGTGTCAGCTCATTCTCTCATTATTTGTAATTGTGTCTTTCTGCAAGTTGTAGTTGCCTTAGTAAGCAGTTACATCACTTCTGGAAAGAATAGAGTCATAGATTCCCCAAACAAATGCAAAGCATGCAAGGTGGCTTCCACAGGAAAGGAAGCTTCCCTGATCATCAATGGTTTCTAGGTCCTGCCCGGAGAAGTTTGGTAAGCTCAGTCATTGTGTTCACTCTTCCCTTGAGATTTCTGACATTGAACATTTTTTTATGTCTCGTCATTTCGTTTTGTCAGGTCCTTTTATGTTCCTCTTCTTGCTTACTAGTCCATGTCTATTGTTTCAATTTTCTTTATTTTTTAAAATGTTTTATTAGCTGAGAACTCATCATTAGCCTTATTTACATTTGTATTTTTCATTTATACTTCATCGCATAATTTACTCCACAATATACCCATATATACTTCCTTGAAAACGTAAGAACACAAGGACTTCTTAGTTTGGTCATGATGCTCCTAGCTAGGCTACTATTCTTATTCTTTGGGCTCTGGCTGCCCCATTTCTCCCCACCACCTACCTCTTCCACCACTAATTTTTAAGTAGTCTAATAAATGATGAGCTTCTCAAAAACTGAGCAACATGCCATCTCACAAGATTCAATGCAACCTTGCCTAGACCAGTGACAGGCACATTGTGATCCAGATGCTGTACACCTGGCTGGACCAAAAAGAGTTTGCTCTTCTCTTAAGCATCAGTTCCCAGCAGCATCTGGATAGATATACCCTGATTAACTACTTATGAAGTGTCAAGAAAATCTCCAAATGTATTTCTTTCACAAGATTGCTCTATTTGGAAACTCTCAACTTCCCATTACCATGGAAACCACCAAGATTCATCTGTGAATTATAGTTCGAGATTTTTTTTGCCTGTTGTGTATAATTAATTTTTGTTATGTGTTTTTGATATACAAGAAAACACTACTGCAATATGCACAAAATCACTTCAGTTCTCTGATTTTAAAAGGTATAAGCTATGGAAGGGTCATGGGGGCCATCTCAATTCTTGTTCTACCACTATTAAAGCTGTTATTAAATGCATGACTTTAAATAAAATAAACCTATTCTTCACCTAACTATCTCTATTCAAGTGCTGGCTTAGTAAAGGGAGTAGCTCAAGTATTATTTAGAGTCCTTCAGAGCCAATAATGTGGATCTAGTTTAGTTCAAGCAGTTTTCTTACCTTTCATATGACACACATGCAGTATTAGGAGAGAAACAGTCCTATCACAGAAGTCTGTCCTTGTCTTAATCATATTGGTGACACATTCTACCTGGGGCTTATTAAAAGATTTTAAATGCGTAGCATTGGCCCAATAACCAATCTGAAATCAACAATTTTTTAATATGTCACCAAGTAAAATAATATCAATAATAGTGATAATCATAAACTCGGAATAGGGGCACATGCCTTTAATCCCTGTATGTGAAAGGCAGAGGCAGGAGTATATTTGTGAGTTTGAGGTCAGTCTGGTAGACATAGATTGTTCCAGGACAGCCAGAACTGGACCAAAATTCAAAAAAAAAACAAAGCAAATAATGATAATTATAATAATGTTACTGCTACTTTCTATGTATATACATGTTTCAGGCACTGAGATAGACATGTTAGAATAGTCTACAGGAATGACTTTAAAAGGTAATGACTCAGGGACACAGAGATGGCTCAGTCAGTTTTTAGTGTTCAAATTCAATTATCAGTGTCCATGTTAAATAGCCAAGCATGCTGGTGAATGCTTGTAATCACAGAACCGGAATGATGGAGAAAGGCATGTCTCTGGTACTTAATGGCTAGCCAATCTAGGCTAATTGGCTACTCTGAGCCAAGAGACCCTGTCTCAAGAAAATAATCTCACATAATCTGGGGACAACATCCAAAATTGTCCCCTAACCTGCAAATACACAGATACACACACTGGCAATTATTCATATCCATTCTTATAGAACATTGAGGTTTTAAATAAATAAATTAAATAACTTATTGTAGCTAGAGTTTTCCTGCCTGGCCCATAGTCAGGACAAATCTCTCTCACCTGCCAGTCTCACAGCCACTCAGACCCAACCAAGTAAACACAGAAACTTATATTGTTTACAAACTATATGGCCGTGGCAGGCTTCTTGCTAACTGTTCTTATATCTTAAATTAATCCATTTCTATAAATCTATACCTTGCCACGTGGCTCATGGCTTACGAGCATCTTCACATGCTGCTTGTAATGGCGGCGGCTGATAGTGTCTCCCTCCGCCTTCCTGTTCTCTCAGTTCTCCTCTCTATTAGTCCCACCTATACTTCCTGCCTGGCCACTGGCCAATCAGTGTTTTATTTATTGACCAATCAGAGAAATTTGACATACAGACCATCCCACAGCAACTTATCTCATAATCTCTGCATTATAAATAGTAGAACCAGGTTTAAACTCCTGTCTTTTAACATTCTAGCTTTATTACTTCCCTATCATGTCTTTTCCTTTTAGTGAAGTAGCCATGAGGGACTCTTTATTTGCACTGACATTTCATGAAATTATAGTGTCATAATTTTCTGATAACAACTACAAAAATCAGCAATTTATAATCTGACAAAAAAGAAAAATGAAATTGAAATCTCATATTTCCAATTTCTTCTCAGTCATTGCTTATAGTTTTTTTATGATTAAAAAAAAGTCCAAGCAGGTTATTTCCTTCAAAAAAAAATGCTGTAAGCACTAGCGAGATGGCTCCACATGATAAAGATACTTAGCTTGCATCCCTGCTAGCGTGAGTTCAATCCAGGGATCACACTGTAGAAGTAGAGAACTGGTACCCAAAAGTTGTCCTCTCACCTCCACATGTGCACCGTGGAATGTACGCATTTACACACATCTCTCTCCCTCTCCCTCTCTCTCTCTCTCTCTCTCTCTCTCTCTCTCTCTCTCTCTCTCTCTCACACACACACACACACACACACACACACACACAATGATAATGATAATAAAAACAATGATATAGTTTTTAAATTACATTAAACTGTGAGTAACTGTCTAAGAAATATGTCATAATGCAGTGCATTTCAGGTATCCAAGTTGATAGACTGGTAACATAACTTGCTCCATCTCTATATGTCCAATAACTTTGTTTTTATTATTACTTGTTTTCTATGATCAAATGGCTTAAATGGTTTATTTAATGTTTCAGATTTTTCATAATCATATGTTGATTAATACGTAGTTCTCAACAGTAATTTTGTCACTAATAAGTTCTGCAGTTCAATGCCACAGAAGTAACAGCTATGACCTGGATGACCCAATCACGGTAAAACACCCCAGAAATAGACCAGGTGGAAAACCATAAGCTTGCACTACAGTTTAGAAGATAATCATACACTTTTCCTTCTTTTGCTTTGGATTGCTTACTTTTCCTCCCTCTTCTATTGTATGTTGTTTTAAATGTGGCCAAATATTGACTGCCATATCTTAATCTTTTGAGATTTAAATTAAATTGAACCCAAGGCTTAGAACCAAGGTGTTTGGAATAGTGACATCTAGACCATAAGACCTAACACTCGTTTAATTTTTATTCTTGCAGAAGTTTTCAGTCTCCTGGCAAGGTCCATTTTCTTGGAAATCATGCCATGGTAAATAAACACTGTACACTTTTTCAATTACATTTTCTAACTTATTGTGTATGTCAGTACAATGATGCACATGTGGAGTTCAGAGGATGACATGTAGAAGTCAGTTCTCTCCTTCCAACATATGGGTGCTGGAGCTTCATCCGCTGAACCATCCCAACAAGCCCTTTGTACATTTTTAAAAGCTACATTTATCCATCGTGTATGGTGCAAACATTTTATGTGATTTTTGAACCAACAGCAAGCATGCAGGACATTTCAAATTGAGCTGAAGTGTTGGGAGCCTGGAAGAGGAGTAGAATCATATAACATACAATTTAAGTTCCATAGAGGATAATGAAAACCCTGAACCTTTCTCATTAGCTAGTGTATATATAATTTTATTTTATAATTTAATTTAATTTTACATATCAGCCATGGATTCCCTGTCCTCCCTCCTTCCGCCCCCACCCTCCCCACAGCCCACCCCCCATTCCCACCTCTTCCAGGACAAGGACTCCCCTGGGAATTCAGTTCAGCCTGGTAGATTCAGTCGAGGCAGGTCCAGTGCCCTCCTCCCTTTACCCAGGCTGAGCAAAGGGTCCCTGCATAGGCCCCAGGTTCCAAACAGCCAGCTCATGCACTAAGGACAGGTCCTGGTCCCACTGCCTGGGGCCTCCCAAACAGTTCAAGCTAGAATTGTTGAGACCATGACTGAAAAAAGCACAGGGACAAATAGTCAAACTAGTGGAAACACATGAACTATGAACCAATAGCTGAGGAGCCCCCAACTGGATCAGGCCCTCTAGATAAGTGAGACAGCTCATTAGCTAGTTTTATACCTGGTGCCAGAACACCTGAGAGTGATTCATCCTTGCCTTCAGGGCTACCTCATCTCTATGGTGCTCTGAAAGGTGCTCATCCTGTTGTTTGTGTGGGGGGTGGGGTGGGGGTGTGTGTTTTCATATGTCTCTGTTTAGTTATGTTTTAATTCATGTTATTCATACTCTGTTGGTTAAACACTCACCTAAATTAGAGCTAACAGCATCTTCCTTTAAAAACAAACACACAAAAAAGTAGAGCAAAAGTCAACTTAGGACAGTTGTGCCTAAGGCACCAGAACAGTCATAATCATTTGGATTGTGAATGGAACTTTTTCTCTCCCTCAATCTCTGCTCCATTATTTATTTATTTATTTATTTTTGACAGGTGCACATATTTATATTTTAATAATTTTAGCCCATCATTTTTGAATGGTATAATGCAGAAGAAGTTACAAAACACATATAGCATAATTAGTATTTTGGAAATAATCCTAGACAGTTGGTTAAATTTAATAGCTAGCCTTGACTGAATATTGGTGTCCTGTGCATTGCTGTGCACAAGCAAGCAAGTGATAACCACCCAAATGAGAAGGGCTGGGGGCTTTGTGCAGTTCTTGCAACATCATGGTGTGCAGATAGAGTCATGTGAACTCAGTGAACATTTGAAGGCAGGCACAGGAGGGAAAAGCACACTGCAGACATGGAAAAGTCTCAGGGAAGTTCTAATGGAGACTCTTAGCCTAGGGAGGCTGGGGAGGTTCACTAGAAGTCTAGCATATGTGAGATCATGGGCATAAAATGTTTGTCTTTCTCTGGTTAACTCTAAACTGGAGAAAATAAAGCAAAAGTTCGAGAGGCTGTCAGTTATTAATCAAGTCCTGGGTATTTGTAAGTAATTAATAAGTGGGTTGTGGCTTGGCCTTTGAAGCTGACTGCTCTAGTCTATGGTATGAATCCCACTGCCCTGAGCAGTTTAGTCACTCTTAGTTCCTACTTCAGCTCCTCCCCACAGGAGGAGGTCCTACTGTGATCATAAAAAAAAAATGAGGAAACTGAGGCAACAAGGGATTCAGAGCTGCTTAGAGACAGTTCAGGTAGGAACCTGTGCACACTAAGAACTTCTGCAAAAGCTGGAGGGTGACAGTAGGATCTGACAGGACCATGGGGAAACTAGCAAACTCAGCTGTCTGTGCTAACCACCCCCTTCATGAACAGCAGTTAACTTAAGGAGAATATTCAGCCTTTGGAACCAACGAATGTTTTAATTTCCTTGCTGTGGAGTTGAAAATGAAAGGATAGTGATTTGCACTTGGACAACAGAGAAAGGCTTGATGTTCCAAATCATTTGGAGGGAGGACTGAGTTCTGGGACCTGCATGTGACAAGGTTGCTCTCTTGGATTTGATTTGGCATAGAGACCATCTTCTTCCTCCAGGAAGAGGCCATGAGCATAGTCTTTCTCAGTTTCCCCTCCTTCTTCTCCTCTTAGTCCCTCCCACCACCTGCCCTCCACCACCACTCCCAGTCCACTCTTCCTGTTTCTATTCAGAAAGGAGCAGGCCTCCCATGGGTATCAACAAAGCATGGCATATCAAGTTGCAGTAAGACTAAACATCTCCCCTTGTATTAGTCATCACTCTAATCACAGGAAATGGCAAGTTCGGGCTAAGTACCCACAGTCTTCTTTTGATCTAACTCTAGCATATCTGAGGCTCTTCACTATCTGTGTTCCACCCCTAACTTAACAGAATTAAGACTCAACATAACACTTTCAGATTGTTTAGTTTTATGCTAATGTCTGATACACAATGATAATCCTGTCAACAGTGAGTTTATGGTTAAATAAAACAGAAATAATAAGTACCAATCAAATATCACAATAACCTTAAATATCTTCAAAAATAAACAAATAATCCATAAGGAAAAATTATAAGCCTCATTTTAGCTTGAAGGATAATCACAAAAGACTTAATTTTTGTTTTCTTAAACTAAGAAACTAGAGACAAAGCCAACATGTCAGCCCCTTGTCCAGGTCCTGTCCCACCAATGATTATGGACTCACTGGCAGACATGTCTAATCTTTTGGCATTGAAATATGACCTTGTCATCTACAAAGTTCATGCTCTAGAGCTGTGCAATTAAGTTAGCAAAAAAACAATAATCTCTTTTTTTTTTTTAAAGATTTATTTATTATGTATACAGAAGAGGGTGCTAGATCTCATTACAGATGGTTGTGAGCCACCATGTGGTTGCTGGGAATTGAACTCAGGACCTCTGGAAGAGCAGTCAGTGCTCTTAACCTCTGAGCCATCTCTCCAGCCCTAAAAACAATAATCTCTTAATGCTCAATTAAGTTTAGGATTTTGTGTTGGGCCACATTTATAGTTATTGTGGGGCATATGTGTATCTCCCTAAGAAACCTCAAAGCTACTGTTTAATCTAGTAAATATTGATGACACAGGCCACCTTTTTTTAAAATATGTTTTTTCATACAATGTATTCTGTTTACAGTTTCCCATCCCCCAACTTCTCTCAGATCTTCCCTGACTCTCCATCAACATCCGACACCTTTTCTTTCTCTCTCATTATGATACAAACAGGCACCTAAAAATAATAAAATAATATAAGCTAAAATATAAATAAACCAGAATAAGATGAAGCAAACATACTACCAGGAGAATCAGAGCCAAAGAAAAAGCATAAGAAACACATATAGATGCAGATACACACATGTTCACAAACACAGAAATCCCATAAAAACATAACGTGGGAGACCATGATATAATATATAACCTATAAGAAAAAAAGAAAAAAGAGAAAGAAAAAGAATGACCAGATAAAGTATTATGAGGCAAAGAACCTCCAAAATGCCAGTAAGGTCATTTTGTGTTGTCCATCTACTGTTGAGCACGGGATCTGTCCTTAAGTGTGGTTTGTATAGCTAGTGAGGACTCCTGTGGACGAATTTCTAAACAGTCTTATTAATAAAAATAAATAAATAAATAAACAAAAACAAAAACAAAACTAAGTACCAGCTATTGGGGTGAATTCTGAAAGATCAGAGAATTAGAACAAGCCACATCCAACCACACCTCACCAATTCCTCACCTGATCTTGTTTCCTCAAACTGGAAGCCTCTATGTCCTCATCGGAATGGATTTCAGCTGAACTGCTGCTAAAAGTCTAAAAGCTTAAAAATTTAGTTCCTGGTCCTCTCGCTTTATATGCCTTTCTGCTTCCTGCCATCACTTCCTGAGATTAAAGGTGTGTGTCACCATGCCTGGCTGTTTCCAGTGTGGCCTTGAACTCACAGAGATCTGGATGGATCTCTGCCTCCGAAGTGATAGGATTAAATGTGTGTGTGTGCCACCATTTTCTGGCCTCTATGTCTGTCTAGTGGCTGTTCTGCTCTCTGACCCCAGAAGAGTGTATTATGGTGCACAATATATTGTGGGACACAATATCACATTTCCCCTATATTGTCTAAGATAATAAAAGAAACTTATAACTATATCCAATAAGTATATACTATATATATGTATATATAGTCAAGAATTACATTAACAATGTCTAGTCCATTAACATTTGACAGATTCAGACCAAAAAAATCATTATTTATCCTATTTAAAACAAGTAGTTCCTTTTTAAAAGTAGATTCAATAATCTACCTTTTATCTTATATCTATATTCTCTTTTTTCTTTTCTGAGTAAACTCGAAAGTCTAACTTTTATCTTATCATTTCTATACTTCCTTTTTTAAAAAAAAACTACCTATTATATTATTATTTCTGTATCTTCCATTTTTTCTTTTCAGAGTAGATTCAATAATCTACCCTTTTATTCTATTATTTCTATCTTTTTTTTTTCAGAGTAGATTCAATAATCTACCTCTTGTCTATATCCTCCTTTTGCTTTTGCTTTTTTGTAAACAATAACCCTGAATCTAATCTCATTTGTTTAGCTTTTTTTTACCATTAACAATTAACAACTTGTAACCAACCATCATAAATAATGACAATATCCATAACTCAAATGACCAAAAACTACCTATCCTGCCTCTTGGGAATGTGGGTGTCATTTTCTTAAAATTACTTCTTGCTGTCTGGGGGTGAAGACATCTTTAGGGGATTCTGAAAAGAAATTTTTTGTGTTAATTGTCAAGTCCTGGGAGAGATAGCTGTATCATTTGTTGTCCAGTCTCTGCATAATGGGAAAATGCAGGGCTTGTCTCAAGTCCATGCTCAAGTAGTCTGTGAATCTGGATCAACTTAGCTAATCATCTCAAAATTGTTCTGAGTAGTTTGTAGTCCAAAGCCAATCTTTTGGTGTTATTAATCAGCTTAATGGCTTTATCATAGTCCATGTGGAATTGTCATTATGGAATCCCACCATCCTTTTGGAAATTTCAAAGTCGCATTTCGGAGCATGATTCTTAAAAGGTCTTATTAATAAAAACAAACCCAGGGCCAGGTATTGGGGTGAATACTGGAAGATCAGAGACACAGACACAAGCCACAGCTGACCTCACCTTAACAGCTTCTTAGCCAATCCTGTTTCTTCAAACTGGAAGCCTGTGAGTCCTCATCCGAATGGATCTCAGCTGAACTGCTGCTCAAAAGCCTAAAAGCTTAACCAGACTCTAGTTCCTGGTCCTCACACCTTATATACCTTTCTGCTTCCTGCCATCACTTCCTGAGATTAAAAGTGTGTGTCACCATGCCTGGCTGTTTCCAGTGTGGCCTTGAACTCACAGAGTTCCAGATGGATCTCTGCCTCCCGAATGCTAAGATTAAAGGTGTATGTGCCACCATTTTCTGGCCTCTATATCTAATGGCTGCTCTGTTCTCTGATCCCAGATAATTTTATTAGTGTTCACAATATATCAGGGAACACAATATCACCACAGTTGTTAGGCATGGTCATAATTCCCTGCAAATTTTTTTTTTTTTTTTTTTTGTGCTTCCTCTGTGGTTTGGAGCAATCACGGTCTGATAAATGTCTGTCTCTCAGAACCACAAATGTTCTTCCCTAGAAGAGAATTCAAACTTCTCCAAACTGACCTTTGCCAATGCTTTCTTGTAACACGATGGTCCTAGCAATTATTCTCTGAACAAGCAGCATTAAATACTTCTTCTCCGGTAGCAATGTCGCCATCGCCACAAACATGATGAGAAGCAATAGCCGCCTCCCTAGTCCTGCTGCTACCATTTGTGGTCCAATGCCGCCCAGACCACAGCTTCTCCTCAGCAAGCCTTCCAGGCTGGCCTCAAACTGGGGATCTTCCTGCTCTGTCTCCCTTAGCAAATCCTACCAGCATGTGCCAGACTCCATTGGAGAAAAACTACTTTTTCCTTTCTGAGCAGTTATTAGATACAGCTTCTGAGTTAGGAGAGGATGGGGATTTATGACCACTTCTCTCTGTATCAGGACCCCATCTTGCTTAGACCTGCACAGGGGCTATGCATGCTGCCACACTCTCTGTGATTTCATATATATGTCAGTCTTCCTGTGTTTAGACCACATTGTTTCCTTGGTGTCCTCCAGACCCACTGGATCTTACAATCTTTCTGCCTCCTCTTCCACAGGGTTTCCTGAGCCCTGGGGAGAGATTTGATGGAGACATCCCATTTAGGACCAAATGTTCCAAGGTCTCTCATTATCTGAACTTTGTTCCATTGTGGGTCTCTGGCTTTGTTCCTATCTACTGCAGAAGGAAGCTTCTTTGTTGATGGGTGAGCAAGGCACTGACCTATGAGTATAGTAGAATGATATTAGGAGTCATTTTATTGCTATTTCTTTTAGTAGAACAGTAGTATTTACATGTCCCTGACCTATCAAGTCTTAGGTTCTTGGACACCTGAGTAGTGTTGGGTATGGGTTCCATCTTATGGAGTAGTTCTTAAATCATATCAGATATTGATTGGCTATTCCCACAAGCATTGTACCATTACTTCACCAGCATATCTTACAGGCAGGTCACGATTGTAGATTTAAGCATTGGTAGTGTTTACTTTTGTCCATAATATTTTCTTTCCATAATATGAAGGAAATTGTATTAGAAATCAATATTTTATCACGAAACAGTTGGGGAGAATAGGGAGATAGTTTGGTGTGCAAAGTGCTTGTTGTACAAGTATGAAGATTTGAGTTTGAATACCAAGAACCTATGCAAATGTTGGACACTGTAAAGTTCATATTTGTAACCTCAGTTCTCCTCCAGGGAGTTTAGAGGCAGAGACAAGGGAATCAAACACTAGAAGCTTGTAAGGGAGGTAAGCCTGGCATACACAGTGGAAAAACAACTAGACCCTGTCCAAACAGAGTAGAAGTTCAACCCATGTTGAGCACTGTACCAATGTGCCTACACACCAATACACACACACACACACACACACACACACACACACACACACACACACACACCATAGCCAAACCTACGGAGATTAAAAAAGAAAACTACATATTTTATATTATTTTGTCCAATTATAGGCTAATATAAGTGTCCCAATATTATTAATCTAAGCTAAGCCACAATATTCAGTACATTGGGAGGGAAATGTACTTTGATCTAATGATTTTTGAGTGTTTGTATATGTGTGCATGTGTGTGAACATATTTATGCGTATGCAGGAACATAGGTGTGTGCAAGTGCTTGTGGAGGAAAACCTTGCTGTTGTTCATCAGGCACTGTTGATGTCTTTTATTTTGAGACAGGTTCTCTTGCTGATCTGGAACTTACCAGGGAGTCAATGTTGGAAGGCCAGTGAGCCCCAGGGATTCAGCTGTCACCACTTTCCCAACGCTGGGATCAAAGCATGAGCCACCATACCTGCCAATTTTTACATGCATTCTGGCAATTGAACTTAGGTCCCTCATACTTACAAGGCAAGGTCTTTACTATGTAAGGCGTCTCCTCAGCCCCTGCCTTAATGATTTCTTAAGCTAGGACAAACTGATGGAAATATAACTTCACTATAAGTTGAGGAGCATCTGTAGATGTGTTCCCTACACCTCAAAGACATGAAAGCCATTAATTTGGAATGCCACCATCAAGAAAGAAGAGGTTTCTCACTCTTAGACTCTGTTTAGAAATTCAGAACCTTTCTTGCACATGTATCATGAACAAATCCAGAGGTTTCATTGAGAATGACTACTCCTCATCCTCTCTCTCTCTCTCTCTCTCTCTCTCTCTCTCTCTCTCTCTCTCTCTCTCTCTGTCTCTCTCCTTCCTTCCCTCCCTCCCTGACTATACTATATCAGAAATCCCCCTGGAGCAGGGGCTTAGGTCAGTAGCAGACAAAAAGAGATATTAAACAAGTGTAAAGCCATCTCCAAAATGAGGAACTCATTCCTGGTACTGTAACCTGACCAAAAACTTGGGAGAATCTATTGTTTTGCTAAGTGGATATTGTACCAAACTATCTTTTAATTACTCTCCTACCCATAGATAGATGTAGCTCTCTGTCCTCATCGGAGAGGCTTCTTTACACAGTGGATAGCAGTTAATATGGAAATTCATAACTGATCAGAGCACAGAAAATAACTGACTGTGAAGTGCCCAGCCCTAAATGGGACATCTATATCCCACTTTTTGAAGCTCTTCCAGGAGTATGACCTTACTCTGGAACCAATTGACAGGAAGATAGAAAGTGGGAAATTGTGGAAAGGATATAGTATGGGTGGCATTATTAATCATCACAGCTACCATTTCTGAGCACCTGCCATACAGTGTACACTGTGTTTCCATGTTAACTTACTCATTTCTCACAGTTACATCTCCACCCAGTTTTGAACATTGTTAAAGCCAGAGATTGGGGAGTTCTACTGCAATACAAAAAAGAAAAAGAAAAGAAAATTCACTAATTAATGTTAACATCTTTCAAACAAGTTTTAGTGAATGATGAACGATGAGTCACTTGTCTATTACACGTCTATCCTTTATCGGACAGATAAACAACCAATCTTTTGTTTCAACCCAAAAGCCAAAAGTAAAATTTCTTAAGGTGCCTGACACCAGAAACAGGATCACAAGCCACATGCCCATACCCCAAAGCCACTCATTGCTGGAGCTTCACAGATGTATAAACGCTATTTTACCATTTCTATCAAATGCATAAATATCAGTTCTCTCTGCCACCTATCTTCATTCTTCCCCAATCTGCTTTCTAAAGGCTGATCTTTTTATTAGTGTTATTATTATTATTACTTCTATTAATTTTGCAAAGAGCCGTGGATTTCTCTCCTCCTGTCTTTTCCTGATAAGCATTCTGCTAAATGAAATACAATGAGGCTATTGGTGCCAATTACTGACTAGATAGTGTAGACTGACCTTAGGGTCAGTGGTGGTGTTTGCAGAGGAAAGATAGTTGAATTGAAACAAAAGATTGTTCAAATTAGAGACCATGCAAGTTATTGCCTGGGCACAAAGGGTAATATTATAAATATGTTAATATAATATGTCTTGCTATCATAATATGACTTTGTTGTGATAAAATATTGAAAATTTATAATTATATTAAATACAGCAGACAGTACTTTTCAAATGTGTATCTGCTACTTGACTGCATTTTGAACTTTCATCCTGACAATCACAATAGAGAAAAGAAAAAATACAAGTCTGGCTGATTTTGTCATCATTTCTTTTAGACTACAAAACACCTCAACAACAATTGGGATCTTTAAAGGAAAAGAAAACTTTGCATCCAATTTCTTATGAGAATCACTCTGAGTCACTATAATTGTTTTTCTGTTCATTTTTCCCAGTTGATTTGACTATAGTATGCATGTCTAGGAGGTTATGTAGTAGGAAGTGGAGTAGGTGATGATTTCTTGAGCACCTGCATACTTTAGACACCACGTTTTTACATCAGCCCCTTTAGTTCTCACATTAACTTCCATTCTTCTGTACCCAGGTCAATTTGAAGACACTCTCAGTTACCTCTAAGTGGCCCTCTAAATGACCAACTTGCCAGATGTCAAACAACACTTGCCAGAGCAAGAACTTTAATCAAAGTCTATTTGTAAAAGGCTCCCTAGACCAAATGACCATCAAGGAAACTCATACACCTGAAGTCTAAGTGACACAATGTAAAACAAGTGCACACAGGAAAGAACTTGGGGACAATCTCTAAATGCTTCGATGGTAATCAGCTTTTCTCCTTTCTCTCTCTTCGTGTGTGTGTGTGTGTGTGTGTGTGTGTGTGTGTGTGTGTGTGTGTGTGTGTGTAGAGGGAGCACATATGCTCATGTGTGTGGAGGCCAGAAGCCATTCTTGTGTATCTTCCCCAATATTCTCCCACTCTCTATTTTATGAGACAAAGGCACTCTCTCTCTGTCTCTCTCTCTCTCTCTCTCTCTCTCTCTCTCTCTCTCTCTCTCTCTCTCTCATTCACTGATCCACCAAAACTTGTTAAGCAAGCTCCAAGGATAATTCTGTTCCCACTTCTCAGAGATTTTGGATTACAAGCATACACTATACCTGGCTAGTACATTGGCTCTATGGGGTGAAACCAGGTCCTACTACTTGTGCACCAAGAAGTTACCTACGGAGACATCTCTCCAGTACTTGTTTTCAGTGGGGAACTAAAGGCCAATTAAAAAAATAATTCTCATCAACACATTTTTTCAGTTAAAATACAGTCTATAGTGTGTTTGCCAGGAAAGAGGACCCCAAGATGGGCTCTTGAGATTTGGGTAGATGCCTTTTGGAAGCATTTCCTGGAGAGGGAATCACTTCATCACTTCTCTGAATGACAGCTGCTACTGCCTCTTGACAGCACCTCTCTCAAGGAAGTATCCTTTGCCAAAAGAACCACCTCTTCATAGGTAAAGTACAGCCAGGAAGCCTTACCACCTTGGAGAACAGTAGAACAAAAGCTAGCCTCCTTTTCTGGAGAAGAGAACTGTTCAGTGTTACACTCTTGAGCTTCTGCTCTGAAAGTCATACACCCAACACCACAACATTACTCAACCTCTCCTACTCACCTCCTATGTTCTTGACTCTATATTGGCCTTCTCCATTAATGTCCTTGAAATCAGTGTCATGTATCACAGCCATCATAGAGTCTTTCCTATGAGCGTGGGTTTGTACCATCATCCCCTAAGATGAACCATCATGCCTGGTTCAATTTTCTTTTCATGTCTATGAATCTTATAGAATCTGTACACAACTTGAACTATAGTGAAGCAGATTAATGATTCTCAATCTCAGTCTTTACCACCAGTGTTAATCTTAGTTATGGGGAAATAATCACAGTTTTAAAAGGGCCATCCCTCTGCATACTAGAAAAACTCACTGCAAAAAATCCTCTCCATCCAAAAATTACTCAGATGTGAATTGTGTATGGTCCTCAGCTTTACCTAGGACATGACCAAATGTGGACCCTCTAAGTCTCCATTGGATACTGTCTTCGTTAGGGCTTCTATTGCTAGGAAGAGACACCAAGACCACAATAATTCTTATAAAGTAAAATATTTAATTGGGATGCTTGCTTACAGTTTCAGTGGTTCAGTTCATTATTATCATGACAGGAAGCATGGTGGTGTGCAGGCAGAGGTGTTGCTGGAGTAGTTCCTACATCTTGCAGGCAACAGAAAGTTGACTGTGACACTGTGAAGCTTAAGCAAAAGACCTCCAAGCCTGCCTCCACAGTGGCACCCTTCCTCTAACAAGACCATACTTCCTCCAACAAAGCCATACCTCCAAATAGTGCCACTCCCTTTAGGGGGCATATTTCTTTCAAACAATCACAAATACTTTACGGATGATAAGATGAACTACTTATCCCCAAGAACCAACCTGGACAAATACCAGTTGAGTTGACCCAGCCAAACATGAGTGTGTCTTTGCCTCTTCAATTAAGCTTTTGCTGACCCTTGAACATAAGCACAAGAAGACTGGGCATCTTTCTTAGAGAATGGGCTGACCTTCTAGGTGACCCTAGGATGCTCAGCTGTGGGTACTGATGGCATGCCCCACACCACTATCTACTGGCTTTTCTCACACTTTGCTAAAGAAGAAAGCACCTACCTACCTTTTAGATAAATTGAGAGGCTCAAGTCAGACTATTCTTCCTGTTAACTCCCAACCCTCAACATTCTATTTTTTTTCAGATAAATCTGAAAGACTAATGCACTTTAAAAGCCAAGTGCTTATTGCCACTACTCCTTTAACATGTTTATAAGCAAATGAGATAGAGCCCCATAAAGTATATTCATTCAGAATATGATGACTTAATTGATCGGTTGAGATACTCTTTTCTCAACTTCTCTAAGACACAAATATCATTGATGAAGGTTTACTTCAAATGAAGAAGTTTGGCTCTAAACAACCATGACGTTGAGTATATTTAATATAGTAAGCCAACCATGACGGAGTGCTGTGGGATGGTCTGTATGTTAAATGTGTTGCTCTGATTGGTTAATAAATAAAACACTGATTGGCCAGTAGCCAGGCAGGAAGTATAGGTAGGACAAGCAGAGAGGAGAATTCTGGGAAGTAGAAGGCTGAGGAGAGAGATGCTGCCAGTCACCACCATAACAAGTGAGATGTAAGGTACCGGTAAGCTACGAGCCATGTGGCAACTTACAGATTAATAGAAATGGGTTAATTTAAGATATAAAAACAGCTAGCTAAAAGCCTGCCATGGCCATACAGTTTATAAGTAATATTAAGTCTCTGTGTGTTTACTTGGTTGGGTCTGAGTGGTTGTGGGACTGGTGAGTGAGAGAGATTTGTCCTGACTGTAGGCCAGGCAGGACTGGAGAAAACTCTAGCTACAATGGAGCATGGAAAGGATTAAATTTCAAGGGTTACATAGCATAATCCTATCTCAAAAACTCAACAAATAAAACCAGACAAATTTCCTAGGAATGGAAATAACACTGTGTTGTTCAATAGTGGAGCATGCCAGAGGTCCTGGGTTCAATCCCACGATCATAAAATCAAGCAACAACAAATAGTGACTTTTTCTCGTATGTCAAAGTGAATTAGTAAGGGTCATTTTGGACAAGGCCAGGGCGCTTGTCTGCTAGACTTCAATACCTGATAGGCACCTACAAAGATTGAACAGTAGCCTTTATCACGTTTTATGGCAAAGAACACAAACCATAGACTAACTCAAATAATCTGGGAGTGTAAAAAATTACAGAGTTCTGGCTGGTGGGGGTCAGGGACAGTTCTCCAGCTCTTAAAGACCACAAGGCCAGCTCTCTCACATGTCCCAGGCATTGATGGGGGTGGGGTTAGCTCTCCCCTATCCATGCTACCACAGGACAAATGGGTAATGGGGGCAGCTTTCCCATGCTCACAATTTCAGGGTTAGCTCACCCACACCTGCACTAAACAGGTTGGCTCAATTGTGCTGCCCTGGTGAGGCACAGGACCTACTCTCCCAAGTGTTGCAGCTGGTGGTGGTCAGGGATGATTCTCCCACACTTATGAACACAGGGCCCTCTCCTACCTGCCTCAAACATTGATAGGCAGGGGAAGCAACTCTACTTTGTCCATGCCGCCACAAGGCAGGTGGGCAATGGGGATAGCTATCCTATGCTCATGTTTTAAGGGCTGGCTCACCCACATCTACACTAAATGGATTTGCCCTGTTGTGCTGCCCTGGTAGGGTGCAGGGTCTGCTCTCTTGAGTGTAGCAGCTGGTAGGGATCAGGGATAGCTCTCTCACTTTCATGACCACAGGGTCAGCTCTCCCACCCACCCCATCACAAGACAGATGAGAATTTGATGCAGCTCGATCACAAAGCAACTGCAACACTCAGAAGAGCAGGCCCTGTACCTCATCAGGTCAACACTCTTAGTGCAGGTGTGGGAGAGCCAACACCAACACTGTGACCACGGGAGAGCTGTCCCCATTACCCATCTGTCTGTGGCAACATGGGTCGGGGAGAAGTAACCCCACTCCCATCAATGCCAGAGGCAGGTGGGAGAGCTGACCCTGACCCCAACAACTGCAACACTCAGGAGAGCAGGCCCTACACCTTGCCAGGGCAGCACAGTAGAGCCAACAAACTAAGAACAAGTACAGGTGAGGCAGCTCCAAAATTGTGGCCATGAGAGAGCTGTCCCCATTTCCCATCTGGTAGACCAATGCTATAGCTGCCCAGTTCCTGACCTAGGGTTCTGACTTGGCCTGCCCCAACATCCACTCCTATGATCTGCTGGAGCACACGAAGAGACCTGACCCACAGAACCAAAACTGCAGCATCTCAACAACATAGGGGGCCAGAAGGATGTCCAGGAAGAGTCCTAGTAGAGGACCAGCATTGAACATGTAGTGGACAACAGGGGCCACAAACCAGACCAATGACTCTGCAATGAACAGTTACAAGTAGCGATGTATGGACAAAGGGGTGTGTGATGTGACTCGTTGAATCACACTGCAGTTTCCATGATGGGATTTTTAATTCCTTCCCTTTTTTAAATTATTCTCATTTTATTTTCTTCATTTTTTTTCTCTTGAATTTTGTTTTATTTGATGGGCGGGGGGTTGCAGGGGTGGAGGGTGCATGTAAAGGGACAGGGAATGGATGGGATAAAGATATATAATGTGAAAACACACAGAAATAATAGATAAATTAATTTCAAAAAAGAAAGAAAAGTACAGAGCTCCTAGTCTCAAATGGTATTTTCTTTTGCTGCCGGGTCATTGACCTGGGTCTAAATGAACTTTACTGAGACACAGGGCTTATAGCCTGGTTTCATTCTGACAATCAATAGAGATGCCTGTAGAAACAGATGTCTGTGGGGTGAAGCTTGCTTCCTTTCTCTACTACCTCAGGTAGAAATTTGTGCCTTGAGGGAGTTGCTGATAGACGACTGGAGGTAGAGGACTGTTGTGGTTTGAATATTAAATATCCCCCATTGGACTGTGTATTTGAACCCTTGATTGCCAGTTGGTGGCACTATTTGAGAATGTTGTAGAACTTCTAGGAGGTGGTGCCTCATTGGAGGAAGTGTGGGCAGGCCCACTTCCTATTGGCTGTCTCCTGTTTGCAGGTATACCATGACCAGACAACCTCCTGCTTCTGCTGCCTTGTCTTCCCTGCTGAGACAGGCTATATTCCCTCAAACTATAAGTCCAAACAAACCCTACGCCTTTAAATATCTTGTTGGAAGGTATTCTGTCACATTAATGAGAAAAGAAACTATTAAAAGAGCCCTGGTTAAGACCCTATATCTCATGCATAAGTGTCATTAGTGTTAACGAACGAACAATGCAAGATCCTACTTCATAAGCCTCTGGCAAACATTTAAATGATAACTGTGTAAAGCTCTTAGGTGTTCTGACAACCTCATAAACCATCACAAATGAGAATTTATAATGTATCCTCTCAAGCACTGGGAAAACTGTATTCCTGGCAGAGAATAATCAGAGAAATTCTTGTTGCCAAGAGCTGGCCTTCTTGATGACAACATTCTTACCATGTATACAGAATGGGTTCCTTCTGAAAGCTTAGACATTAGTCTGAGTCCCAGTATTTGGAGTTACCTGAAGAAAGTGCACAATCTTCTTTGAACAGTTTTTCTTATGACTGAAAACAGCTTTGGCAGCTATACTTTGTGTCTTTATGAGACCCAACTAAAGCAGTCTCCCTCAGTCATGCTTCAGGGATTGTGATCTGCAGTAGCAGGCACAGCGGTATTTGCCAATGGTTAATATTATTGGTTATCCTGATCATTCTTCTTTGGAAAAATTGTAAACAAATCAATGTTAGTTCCACAGTATTCCAGACTATGTTTTTTAGTTTGTTTTATCTGGCTTTGGAACAGGCAGAAATTACTCTGTCTGTTCACGATAACCTCATTAGCTAGTCACCGAACCATTTGTTTTTAGTGTTGAAATATGACAAGGGCTACTCTAGTTAGTTTCAACTCTCAAGCTGACACAAACTAAAGTCATCTGAAAGAGTCTCAGTTGAGATAAGATTAGTCTGTGGCCAAGTCTTTTTTGAGAAATTATCTTAATTGATGATTGCTGTAGGAGGGCCCAGCCCACTGTGGGCAACTCCATCCCTAGGTAGGCTGGCTTAGGCTGCATAAGAGGCTACATAGACCCGAGCTAGACTGTGAGCTAAAGTGAGTGAGCCAGCAAGTCTCATTCCTCCATTGTCCCTGCAGGTTCTTGCCTTGAGTACCTCTCCTGACTTCCCTGGTTATGGACTTTGACCTGGAAGTATAAGATTAAATGAAACTTTTCCTCTTCCAAGATGCACTTGTTCAGTGTTTTATCACAGCAACAGAAGAAAACTAGAACTAGGACCTTCTAATTTTATTTCAGTGGGTTTCTTGTTGCTGGTAGTTATTCTAAAGGTGAACTTTCAGAAACAGCTCTGTTGTTTCATTTTCTTGGTCTAGTATTATAACTTATCAAGATTATTGAGGTAGGGGACAAAAAAATAAGAGAAAATTTGCAGTAGAAATTATGAAATATGAGCTGTTAAGAAATCCAAGGGAGATATATGCAAAATGAAATATTTCCAAAATAAGCAGGTGTGTTGGCATATGTTGGAGGTCCTAGCACTCATATTGCTGAGGCAGTAGAATCACTAGGAGTTCAATGCCAGCATGTTCATATTAAGTTTTAGATCAGCCTATTTATAGAGTAAAATCTTAGTTTTAAAAAATGGTCCTAAAATAAATGGGGAAGAATGGTTAGTTCAGACATGGGTTTGTGTGTGTGTGTGTGTGTGTGTGTGTGTGTGTGTGTGTGTGTGTGTGTATCCACATAAAACTAAATAATCTTTAGGGCAAGCTGGGAATGTGATTTCCTTTAGACTTTGTCCAGATGTGTGGTAGTCAGCACCTACAATGAAATAGTAATTGTTAGAGGTAAAACATCGTTACTAGAAACACATCCTATTTAAAGCAGAATCTCTCTCAGCAAAGCCATTCGTCTCCCTCATGACTCCAGTATGGAGTTTTCAGTAGCTTTAGATATGCCAGTCAAGCAGAAGGGAACATAAAAATAAACTGAACTTAACTGTGTTCTCTGTCCCATATTAAACACTAAAACTGAATTATGCTTCTCTATGTCTCCAGCTTGCCTATAATCACTTTTATTTATGGCATACATTTTGGAAAGAAATCTAAAATACATAAAATACTTTAAAAGAATTAAGTAGATGAAAACTTATTAGATTTACATCATTATTTTTACTATACATTTTTATATTTATGTCCTTAAATTTCATGTAAGTCTAAAGGGATTTTCTATGTAACTAATGCCTGTCTCTATCTAATAAAAATCACAGGAAAAGTCAACACTGCTAGTTCAGTAGCCTTCCCTCCAAGCACAATTTGAAAAATCTGAGGTGCCTCACTATAACAAAATGCATTAATACTTGCTAATACCTTGTCATTTGGAGAAATGGCTCTTGCTCAGCTACAATGAATTGAAGAGGAGCAAGCAGCTTGCTGCTCTTATTTGTTTGTTAACTTACCTGATTTATTTTTACTAGTTATTTGCTTTTTAAATTAATTAATCAAATTACTTGAGGAGCAGGCATTTCATGGCACATGTGTGGAAGTTGGACAATAACTTGCAGGAGTTGATTCTTCACTTCCACTGCGGTCGGTTCCAGAGACTCTGGTAGTCGGGCTTGGCAGCAAGCCATCTCTGCAGCCTTCAACTGAGGTTTTATCTTATGGCTCCAGAAAAAGCCCAAGCAGAAGTATGTTTATGAGTAGATCATTACTGATATCCTCTATTCAGTGTTAACATATGGTAATCATGAACCTTTCCACGAAACAAGTAGGTATTTGTGGGGATTTGCATGTGAAATGTTCCCCATAGGTGAATATATTTGAACTCTTGGTCTCCAGGCAGCAGTGCTGTGGGAAAAGGTCATGGGATCTGTAGGACAGTTTGTAGGAGACTTGATGGAGAATGTGTGTGACAGGTCATGGACTACTGGGCACTATTTCTGTTCACTTTCTGTTTCTCTTTGTCTTAATTGGGGTTTTTATTGTTTCAATGAACTATCATGACCAAAAAGCAAGTTGGAGAAGAAAGGGCTTATTGGGCTTACACTTCTACATTGTAGTCCATCTCTGAAGGAAGTCAGGACAGAAACTCAAACAGGTCTTGAACCTTAATGCAGGAGCTGATGCAGAGGCTGTAAAAGGGTGATGCTTACTTTCTTGTTCCACATGACTTGTTCAGCCTGCTTGTCTTATAGAACCCAGGACCACCAGTCCAGGGATGGTCCCAACCCACAGTAGGCTGGGCCCTTCCCCATTAATCACTAATTAAGAAAATTCTCTGAGGCATTTTCTCAATTGAGGTTTCCTCCTCTCAGATGACTATAGTTTGTGACAAGTTGACATAAATCTAGCCAACACAACTTAGCCCTTGTCAAACTTGACAATAAATGCATCACTCTTAAGCCACAACCTTTCCTTTCTTGTTCATCTCCAAGATCACACATTAAGATATCACCACATAAAACATTTTACAAACTTAAAACATCTCACATCCTTATTCAAGTACATTTAAAGTTGTCTCTTTAAAGATGTCCAGTGTCTTTCAAAATCCAATTTCTCTGTTTAAAAAAGAATTATTTGAGAGTTTAAGTTTAAAGTCTCTCAACTTATGGGCTCCTGAAAAATAAAAGATGCTCTTTCTTATTTCAAGAGAGAAGCACCACGGCACAGTCACAATCTAAACAAAGCAAAACCAAACTCCCAACCGTATAAATAGTAGAAGGTCCAATGATGGACCCACTTACCATCTTCAGCGCTCCTCCAAGGGTCTTGCATCAGTTTTCTGACTGGACTCTCTGCAGCACACACAGCTTTTCTTCCAGGCTCTAGCTGGTTCTACTCCACAGCTGCTAGTGGTGGTGGTGGTCATCCTACGGCACTGGCATCTCCAAAAATGCTGGGGCCTTCTGCTGCAACTGGACTGCACTTTCACCAAAAGCCTCTTCTAGGCTCTCTTCCTGGTGCTAAGCCTCAACATCCCTGCATGACCCTTTCAAAGCCAGGCCTTCAACTGCCACCGAGGCTGCACTTTCACCAATGGCCTCTCATGGCCTCTCACAGTGCCAAGTCTCAGCTTCTCTCCATAATCCCTTCATGCCTTCAAATCCAGTACCACCTGGGTGACTCTTACAGTACCAAGTTTGGTTGTCAACACAAGGTACAACCTTGGCCACCTCACGAACACAGTTTCTGTTGGCTGACTCTCAGGAAACACTTTCCAGAAGATTTCACCTCAACAATGCTGGTCTCTTCTTAATCAGCAACAATTATTCAGCTCTAATTGATCCGCATTGAGTATCCCACCAAAGCAAAGGTTTTACTTTAGTACTTTTGATATCTTGTTAATCACAGCTGATTCTTCAGCCCCAGCTAACCAGAACCATAGAATCTTAATTAAAATAACAAATGGCCCTGATAGTCTTTAAACTTCCTGCTGAAACTTCACAAGCCAGGCCTTCATCTTCTACACTGCTCTCAAACTTTCTTTTCTTACAAGTTCTTACAGAACAGCTCATTGTGTTCCCAACATTCGATGCTTTTCTAACACAAATTTCCAAAATCCTTTCACAATCTTCCCCAAAACAACATGCTCAGGTCTATCACAATACCCTACTATCCTGATATCAGCTTGTCTTAGGGTTTCTATTGCTTTGATGAAACACCATAACTAAAAAGCAAGTTGGGGAGGAAAGGGTTCATTTGGCTTACACTTCTACATTGTAGTCCATCACTGAAGTAAGAAAGGAACTCAAACAGGGCAGGAACCTAAAAGCAGGAGCTGATGCAGAGGCAATGGAGCAATGCTGCTTACTGGCTTGCTCCATGTGGCTTCCTCAGCCTGCTTGTCTTATAGAACTCAGGACCACCAGCCCAGGGATGGTCCCAACCCACAATAGGCTGGGCCCTTCCCTATTAACCACTAATTAAGAAAATTCTCTGCAGGCTGTCTCACAGCCTGATCTTAATGGAGGCACTTTCTCAGTTGAGTTTCCTTCCCTCAGGTGACTATAGTTTGCGTCAAGTTGACGTTAGTCTAGCTAGCACACTTATCTATGGTGCAGTGTAAATAATTTACTTCATACTCCTCTTACCACGTCTTCCCTGCTGTGATGAACTGTATCCTCTCACATTTTGAGCCAAAATAAACCCTTTCTCCAGTGTGATGTTTTTGGTCAGACTCTTTATCACAGCAATGAGAAAAGTAGCCGATACTGAAAACTGTAGACAAGTCCTGAAATTCTGCCTATAAAGTCATTTTATCCTAATGTTATAACAAATATCAACACATCTAGCAAATATCAATGCATTTAGCAATAACCTTTCTAAATGTAGGCTCTCCAATATTGTGGTTTATAGGTAGAATAATTGTGTTTATTGAATTCCAACCAGCTGTATATGACAACCCAAAATTCTGCAGATTTAGATTACTGTGTGGTAGTTTGAATGTACATGGCTCCCATAAGTTCATAGGAAGTGACACTATTAGATGGTGTGGCTTTGTTGGAAGAAGTGTGTCACTGTAGGGACAGTTTTTGAGATCTCCTATGTTCAAGTTATGCCTAGTTTAGACACTGATTCCTTCTGCTGCCTACAGATCAAGATGTAGATCTCTCAGCTACTTCTTTAGGGCCATGTCTGCCTGCACACCACCGTGTCCCACCATGATGTTAATTGACTAAACCTCTGAAACTGTAAGCCACCCCTGTAGTTGGTACCGGTTCCACCTATGCCCAATTAAATGTTTTCCTTTGTAAGAATTGCTGTGGTCATAGTGTTTCTTCACAGCAATAGAAGCCCTAACTAACACACCATGACAGGAAGAACACTACCTATTTTCCAAGAAATTATATGTTCATTACTTTCCTATCTTATGAGTTACTATGTAAAACACTTTAAAATTAGTTTACCTAGGACAGACATTTCTATTTTGACTTATCAGAACCAACTTTAATTTGACCAGAAAAATGCAAAAATATTAACAAGATGTTTTCTCTAAAAGAAACATTACCAATAAACTTGGCTGTATTCTTCAAGTGAAGTTTTACATTTGATTCAAAGTGTATCTGAATTGACTTGCACCCTGTTTTCACTGATACAGCTGAGTGTTTCAATGTTAATTTTCGTGATTTGGGGTCTGGTTTCTTTTTAATTGTCATCTATTAAAACTGTCTTTAATAATTTCACAGATTGATATGTTATTTTCTGATTACCATCACCCTTGACATTTCTTAGCTTCCTTCCATCCCTAGTATCAGCATCCACAAGTCCCTTTCTCAGACATATGTATTTTCATTTTGTTTAACCATTGTCATCTGTATGGCCATGGGTTTGCAATTGTCTACTGGAGCATGGTGGGCTCATCAGTGAGCACACAGATGAAGAGAATATCTGCCCATCCTCAGAATCCATCAGTCTTTAGTGAGAGTTGGTGCCCACACAATGATCTGGAAGTTATTATTATTATTATTATTATTTTTTATTTTACATCCAGACCACAGTTTCCTCTCCTTCCTGTCCTCTGAGTCCCTCCCTCCAACGTACCCTTCTCCCCATCCACTCTTCCTCTGTTTCTCTTCAGAAAAGAGAAGGCCTCCCATGGATATGAACCAAACAGGGCATATCAAGTTGCAATAATACTAGGCACTTCCCCTCAGATTAAGGCTGGACAAGGCAACCTAGTATGAGAAAAATGGTCCCAAAAGCTGTCAAAAGAGTCAGAGAGCCCCCAGTCCCATTGTTAGGAATCCCACAAAAAGACTAAGCTACAAAATTTTAACATATATGCAGGGGGCCTAGGTCACTCCCATGTAGCCTCCCTGGTTGTCAGTTCAGTCTCTCTGAGCCCTTACGAATCCAGGTTAGTTGAGTCTGGGTTTTCTTGTGGTATCCTTGACTCCTCTGCCTCCTACAATCTTTCCTCATCCTCTTCCACAGGATTCCTCAAGCTCCTCCACTTAATCTTTGACTGTAGGTCTTTGTATCTGTTTCCATCGGTTGCTGAGTGATGCCTCTCTGAAGACATAGGAACCAGTCTATGAGAATAGCAGAACATCATCAGCAATCATTTGATTGATTTTTTTTGCCAGTTGTGTTTGGTCCTATCCTAGGTCTCTGGGCTATTCAGCCTCTGGGTCCTGACCCTCTAGGCACTGTCAGGGGTGGGTTCCCTCTTAGCATGGGTCTCAAGCTGGACCAGTCATTCATTGGCTACTCCCCCAATTTCTGAGCCATTTTTACCGCCAGAATATGTTGTAGGCAGAACAAATAAGTGTGGGGAGGATGGAGGGAGAGATTACTGAGAGAGACAACTGGAATTAAGGGGCATATTGGGGATGAGCTAGAAACCTAGTGCAATGGAAACTCCCAGGTATCTATGAGGGTGGTCCTCACTAAGACTCCTAGCAATGGGAGATATGGAGCCTGCACTGGCCATCTCCTGTGAGGAGGCAAGACTTCTAGTAGAGGGTTGGGTCACCAACCCAGCCATATAACCTTTGATCTGGGAGTGTTTTAACAGCAGCAAATGCCTGCCATCAACTTTGCTAATGCTCACTGAGCTGATATTTTTCTATATATATTAGAATTTCTTTTCTATATATATGTTACATGAATATCTCTGCAAATGCTGTGATCTTGTGCAAAAGAATAAAGGACCATTGTTTGTCAAAAGTATGTGAGAAAGCACCTATTCTGCATGGACACTCACAAATATCATAAATGTTATATTGTTCTTTCAAAGAGCAGTAATTCTCAGTTTATGATATTTGGATAACTTACCCATCTGTATCCTCAGGAATTATGCATTGCATTAATCATCCCATAATATCTAAGCATCCTTATCTCTATAACGAAGCCTTGAGATAGTGTCTTAGTTACTGTTCTACTGCTGTGAGGAGACGCCATGATCAATACAGTTTATAGGAGAAAGTATTTCCTTGGGGCTTATTTACAGATTCAGAAGGTTAGTCCATGATCATTGTGGAGAGCATGGCAGCAGGTAGGCAGACATGGCTCCAGAGCAGTAGCTGAGATATTACATCCAGATCTTCAGCCTGGAGTAGGCCTTTAAAACCTCAAACTCCACTCCCATTGACACATCTCCTCCAAGAAGGCCAAATCTTCCTGAACAGTTCACCAAGAGGAGGCCAGGGAGGCCATTCTCATTCAAACCACCACAGATAAGTTCCCTTAAATGTCCTTCAAAGCTTTCCAGTTCTATTCATATAACCTCAGAAGTGATTGCATCCTTAGGTTCCATGTGACTGGGATGTTCCTGGGGTGAAATAAAGATAAGAAGTAGTGCCTGTTCCTAGTCCTCATCAAGTTCACAAGGACCTGAGAATGTCTAGCAACAAAACATACTATGGATGGAGAAAAACAAAGATTAGTAAGGCTTAAGGAAGATGACAGTGCTTTATAATATGTGTATAAAGCAGAACAGATATTGAAAGTCTACATCACTTAAATCTGTCCTTATCATTTCATCCAAAATGCTGTGTTTACTCCTCCTTCTGTTGAATGAGTTAAGATGGATAATGGGCAATCAAATTATAGACATCAAAACACAACTTGATTCAATACAAAGAATGTCATAGGTCTAGGAAGTTAAACCTATTAAAATAGTCTAACTTACATGATGACATGAGGTAAACATAGATTATAATAACCATTCATGGGGAAAATGAAGTATGAATGGTGATTACATAAATAAAAGTCATTTTCAAGTATAAAAACCTGTAACTATTATACTAATACAGAAAATAATTTCTTAACCCTTCATTCCAAAACCCATTAGAATTGCTGGAAATTTCCAAATTTATTAACAAGCTTCTCTGATTATTATAAAATAACACCTTGAATGATCCTAGATAAGAAAACATTTTGTTCCTTACTATTACAAAATGGTGTCCTATGTAGGAGAAAGAATGTGCATCTCTGCGGCTTTCAAAATATCTCTTTCATGTTTGTAAAAGGTGCACTGCAATATATGCCCTCAGTTCTCAATATATTAAATAATCCTACAGTGCTTTATACATTATTTACAAGTTATAGAAACAAAAAACCCAACTACAATATGTTTCTTCTCCTAGATATTTGCCTGCCAATTTTCCTACACATCCTTCTAGCCCATTTTTATTTTTGCCAAGTCCTTACTCACTTTCATTCCACTTACACTGTCTCTGCATCTTTTGACCCCACTGGCTCTTTGAGGCTCACTCAGTTGCTTAGCAGAGCTATGGGACATCCTTGTTGGTTCTGTGTCTTCTAGTGTCACCCTGGGGCAGGAATGAGTTCAACAGAATGCTCCATGTCCTTGTGATGCGCTAGCTCTCCTTCAGCACCTGTCATACCTCCCTGAAGCCTCATCTTCACAATGACTGACTGTAAGGCAGACCTAACTAAAACAGATGGAAACTGGGAGAGTCACAGTGTGAGAACAACAGGTAACAATGCTGCTCTAAACATTTCTAGCATTTTCCTCTTCAAACAAATAAAAACAAACAAACAAACAAAAATCCCAACTCTATGATCCAGCCATTCCCAGGCATTCCAGAGACACCCACCACCACAGAATAACCAGCTGTGTTGGTTTAGACAGAGTGTTACAACCTGATATCTGGATTCTCTTGTGTTCCTCCACTCCAACTCATTCTCACTCCTGATATCTAAAGCTGTATTTTCATTTCAGTGGTTCTCAACATGTGGGTCAAGACCCCCATGGGGGGCTGCATATCAGATATTTATATTACAATTCATAACAGTAGCAAAAATAAAGTTATCAAGTAACAGCGGAATAATTTTGTGGTTGGGGGTCACCACAACATGAGGATCTTTATTAAAGGGTCAAAGTATTAGGAAGGTTGAGAACCACTGGTCTGTATCATGGTGCCAAACCAGAACACTCACTGAAGTTCTGTGCTTAGGTACAGAGATTCTTGACAGTTTGTACAAAGAGTGCAAGAAAAGTTTTGCGTACCCAGAGTTGCAAAGCTGGTCTCATGCTTTCTTCTAGGAGTTTGTTTACCTGGTGTTATACTTAGATCAGTTCTAATTTGAGGTGTGTGAGTGTGTGTGGTGTGAAAGAAAGATCAAAGTTCTTTTTTTCCATGTGGCTCTTTCATGGTTGAATGAATCTTTTATCTGCTTGATGTAATTCAGTGTTGACTCATTTAGCGTAACTGTAGAGTAACTTTGAAATCAAGTAGAATTATTCTCCAAAATTATATCTTTTTTAGAGTTGCTTTTTATGTTCCAAGTCTTTTACATTGCTGTAGAAATTTCAGAAATTTGCTTGACAACTTTTACTAAAAAGCATGCTAGAGCTTTCACTAAGGTGAGATTGGAGCTACAGCTCAATTTTGGAATCACTGTCATCTTAACAATATTGCTTTATAAAAACTTATACAGATCATATGAATTCCAAAAATTAAAATGAAGTTCATCACAGTAAATTATTTTACTTAAAAAAAATTGACCATTTGGAGACAAGAAGCCACAGACTAAAGTAGGATGTTTTTAAATCACGTATTTGACAACGAACTCATGTCTATAATATATTTAAAAAACTCTCAGAATCAACTAACGAGAAAAAAAACACATTTATTGTGTAAAAGTGTTAAATAGAAATTCCACTATGTGATGTCAAAACACACACACACACACACACACACACACACACACACACACACACACACAATAGATTCATCATCCTTTGCATTTTTAAAGTAAAAATTGCAATCTAAATGAAATTTCATAATACAATTATGATGACAGACTTCAGGGAGACTAGAACTATCAGCTCTATTTCTGGGAAATGGGAATGACACAACCTGGTGAGGAATGATTTAGCAACTTTTCTTTTTTCTTATTTAGTTTTTATTCATGTTCATAAACTTAACTCTGCAATCCACCTAGACTTAGAAGGGAATGAAAAAAATATGAAACTCAAAGAACTTCAATGAGAACAGAGATACCTGAGGACTGTAGCAGATGGGGTGGGGTGCTCTCCTGAGCTACAGAAAGAGTAGTCTGGTGGGTAAAAAGCCTGCAAATCAAAAAAACTTAGTAGTCCAAAGTCAGAAATGGTGATCTTCTTGCTGGTCTTGCCATTCCTGGATCCCAAATGCTCCATTGCTTCCAGGATGCTCACATCTTCTTTCACCTTCCCAAAGATCACATGTTTGCCAGCCAGCCACTCAGTCTTGGCAGTGAAGATAAAACAAAACAAAACGAAACAAAAAACTGGGAACCATTTGTGTTTGGTCCAGCATTTGCCATGGACAAGACGCCAGGACCTGTATGCTTCAGGATGAAGTTCTCATCCTCAAATTTCTCCCCATAGATGGACCTGTGGCCAGTGCTATTATGGCTTCTGAAGTCACCACTTTGGCACATGAATCCTGGAATAATTCTGTGAAAGGAGAAGCCCTTATATCCAAATCCTTCCTCTCCAGTGCTCAGACTAAGAAAGTTTTCTGCTGTCTTTGGAACTTTTTCTGCAAACAGCTGTATGCAGACACAGTCCAGGGGCTCGCCATCAGCCACGATGCTGAACAACACTGTTGTGTTGACTATGTCTTCAGTAAGCGGCCACAGGGCACAGTGGAGTCTGCAAAGCATGTTTGGCAACTTCTTCAAGTGTTAAATACATGCCTGCCATAAGATGGAGCCACCTCACTTCTAGGTATTTGCCCATAGACATGAATGCTTATGCCCCCTCCTAAGACTTGCACATATATGTTTATAGAAGTTTCTAGTGTAACAGACAGAGCTGTGAATGAGTTTAAATGCCTGTCAGAATAGTCATGGATAAGAAAATTGTGAAATAATGATACAATTAAAAGCCACCCAACAATAATTAATTATGAATACTTTAGAGAGATTGGGAGTGCAAACTGCTCTTGCAGAGGACCTGAGTCAGTAAATATAGCTCCTGTGGAATCTAAGCCTTTGACCTCCATGGGCACCTTCATTCATGTATGTGAGCACACACACACACACACACACACACACACACATACACACACACACACACAAGTTTTTGTTCTAAGCATTCATCAAATAAAATACAGCTAATACTATTCACTAATTATTATACCTTAGTTCTATAGCAAAACTAATAACTGCCTGTGCCAATGCTTACTGTGGCTTGTAAGAAAATTTACATTCAACTGAGTTATATTAAAAAAATCAAAGTGTACATTTTCTCAATTTGGAATTCATACTTTTAGGCTATGAGTTAGACTTCTATCTTGACAGATTTAAGTGGTAATTTGTTATAACATGAGATGGCATGAAATATATTTATTGACATTTCAAATTACAGCATTTTCAATGAGCAAGGTATCTAATTTTAAGCCACTAAAACAGCATGATGTAGCCATACATTTCTTACTGAATAGCAATCACTCAGATATGGGGTTCTAATTTATAGCTGTTATCTAGGATGGGAATACTACACACAAAAAAAGGAAGCTAAGTAGACAAGAGGTTGCCATCATGATTATTAACATGCTACACTTCTATTTTAAAATGCTAAGTAATTCTATGATGTTTCAGCATTTAATAATTGTGCCAGCTCAATAAAAACATGTGAAATCATTATTTCCTGATATTAATGAAGTCGACTTTTCCAGCACTATTTGAATAGGCAATGAATGAGGAGACTCAAAAATGTATTAAAACCAGGTCAGCTGTTCTGCATTTCCCACAATACATCCACAGTCCCATGAAGGGGAATCTTAAACTATTTTTTTTTTTAGAGCAGCCTGTACATCTTTATCTTGAAATTCCAAATGTTTCAACAATAGATGATTGTTAAGAACTAGACAATTATTTTTCAGCACCCACTGATTAATGACTTAGTCTATGACACAGGAGAAGTGCTAGAACAAAGGCGTCCATTATAATAATGCACACGCATTAAACCATCTTCATTAATAGAATCTTCTGAATTCAGTTCAGCATAAAGCCGAATATGCCAAGAAGGAAGTTGGGTGGTAAGAATTTTAAGCATATTTTGAAACTCACTTGATAAGAAGATTAAATGACATCACTGTCCTCTATTAAAATTATTTCTTTCCTTTTATTTCTTTCTCTTTCCTGCCTCCATCCTCTTTTCCTTCCTTTTCCTTTCAGTCTGGCTGTTCCTCTCTCTCTCTCTCTCTCATTCACATTCGCACACAATGTTAACCCAGTAAAAATTACCACAAAATAGCATTGTAAATGTTACAAGAAATTAATATTTTTAAACTCACAGGCTTGGCTGTTATTTTTATTCAGATATGGGTATTTTATATAATTGCTGTCTTTTCAACAAAAATGCAATATAGCAATAGAGAGGTGATACCGGTTATGTCATTTGAGTAACCTTACCCACTTGGTAATTTCTCTAATAGTAGCAGGGAAGATAAAGCTTTAGAAAATGAGATTCTTTTTTGATGTTTAGATACTGAGCTTGGTCTATAGAATTCCTGCTCCTGACAGAACAATTGAAAAGTGCGTTGTGATTATCATGTCACCCAAACTTTACCGGAGTGCTATCAGGCCCTGCTTGGATCCCTACTGAGGAGATATATACATACATACATACATTCATACATACATACATACATATATATGATGGTCAGTACCTTTGTTTCTTCCATGGTAATAGTGATGTAAATAGCCAAATTTACAAATCCAAGTAAAGCAACCATAATCATCTTTATATCTAATAACTAGGGAATTTGTGTACTTTTCGGGTCTGCCCCAAGCAATCTGCCTGAATAATGCCATCAATTTTCACAAGAGACACAGAAAGTAAAAGCTACAGACATCCCCATTTTACAGAAGTAAATGAGCCTTGAGGAACTTGGGTTTCACATCATGTCATAGTTTTTAATGTGGACATTATAGGCAATTTGAAATTCTGTGTGTCTTACATGGATGAACTACCCTTGATTTCTTGGGAGCAGCCCTAATCTATTCCATTTTGCTGTTACCATTCTTAGTTCATATTTTCCGTTCTTACTAGTCATTTATTCTTACTATACAACCAAACTATCTTTGGGGAACAGAGAAAGGCAGCCTCTCCAGAGAGCTTTTGATCTCTGCTTCCTGGCATGCACATCTTTATCACATGTGATGAGCAGAAAACTGAGGAATCAGAGAATGTGACTTCTGTAATTTAGTAGTGAAATAATTCTACTTCTTTCTTGAATACAATCACCCCTCTTCCTCTTCATCGTCTTCCTCTTCATCCTCCTATTCTTCTTCCTTCTCCTTAACCCCTTCATCTTCTTTCTCCTTCATTTTCTTTCTTTTTGACTCTTCTAAGTCACCTGGACAACTACTTTTTGGAATACTGGAATATTCTGAAAGCTTATGGAGAAGTTCAGATGCTGAGAAACAAAAAGACTACTCCTAATAGTCAATAAGGACCTGTATTTGCCCAACAACCACTGAGGGAGTTTGAAAGCAGCTCCATGCCAGCAAAGCCTTGGTTAACAGGGCATTATTCCTGGCCACTATGTCAGAAGCAAGATGCTAGGAAAACTCTGGATTGCTCCAAGAAGCTGAGTTCCGGCGTAAATTGTTGCCGAGCAACAGATGGATGAAGAGGGAGTGAGAGAAGGGCAACACTTTCTGAAAGTGTAGGATATGTAGCACTATTTGATAATTATAATGTTTCTGACTTTTGTAACAAGTCTATGAAATATTATCATTGTATCTTACAAATGAGAAGATCCAGGCTAACCACAATCCAAGCACATTCTCTGTCTATAGAATTGGGATTGTGAGCAGGGAGGGCAGAACACAGAAATACCAGATCTTCTTTGCTTAGGGTTTACATTTCCACTCTAGAAAACTGCGATGGTGTGTGTGTGTGTGTGTGTGTGTGTGTGTGTGTGTGTGTGTGTTACCAATTCCAGCACAGGATGAGATTCTTAAATATACCAGATTACTGCTTGCCAGGTGTTGGTGAAGGATTAGTATGTCTAGCATTCTAAGTTTTGATGTTAAGATTCTTGACTGCTTTCTTGCTTGTTTCAATCTTTGTACCAGATGCTCATCACAGTGCCTTAATCTGACTTTAAGTTTGCTGATACAGACTGCAATTAATCTGTGAATTTTTCTGGGGATTTAACTCCAGAGACATCTGAGCAACTTTGCCAACATGCTTATGATGATGCTTGGGTGCTAGTTTTCTTGGGAACAAGGGAATTAAGACAAGGGAATCAGGGCAAGTTTGAAACAAAGAAAAAAAACTTAAAATGTGTCTATATTCAATTGAATGATATTCAACTAAAACTAAACTGGGGTAAAGATTGATGGAGAGTAGAACAAGTCAGAGAATTAATAGAAAATAACCAGGAAGTTTAATCAAAAGCTTTTTCAGGCCTAGAAAGATGGCTCGGTGAGTGAAACACTTGCCATGCAAACCTCCTGGACCATGAAAATACAGGAATAGGTGTGTGCAACTGCAATCCCTGTGTTGTAGCAAAATGTGAGGCAGACAGAATTGCCCAAAGCTCAAATAGTTAGTCTGGTGTATACAGCAGTGAAGAATAGAGAAAACAGCCTATCTCAAACACAATGGAAGGTGAGAACCCACACTGCGGTTGTCCTTTGATTTCCACATGCCAGTCACAGTATACATGGACACACACACACACACACACACACACACACACACACATACACACTAGATTAAAGTGTCTTCTATTTAAATCAGGGTGGATATTTAATTTTCAACAAGTTATTTCTTTTTTTTCCAGTATAGATTTCTTTGTGTTTGAAAGACAACAGACATTTACCCTTATGTCAGTGTAGACTATTAATAGAAACCTTAGGAATGGTTTCTTTCTTCTTTCTCATGTTTGTTAAATAAAATAATTCCTTTTTGGGAGATATTTTGGCATTCTTTTCTCTTCTCCATTTAATAGTTTTCACTGCTTAGTTTCCAGCTGAGTGGTCACTTCTTGTAGAATCCTCTCTGAAGACAATGTCTCCGCTTGTGATGTCAGAGCTGACTGTACTCTGTGAAGGATCCATTAATAATGTGGATAATTAACCCAAGGAAAGGGATAATGTGTGTGTTCATTGAAATGGTGCTGTAGTAGTTATTTTTCTCATTGCTGTGATGAAATAGCTAACAAGAAGTGACTTAAAAGACAAAGGGTTTATGTTGGCTTACAGTTCAAGTGGATGCAGTCCAACATATCTAGTAAAACATGGCAGCAGACAGAGAAGGTACAGAATTAGAAAGTGGGGACAGCAGGTCACACTTCAGCTGCAGACAGGAAGCAGACAATAAGTGGAACACAGAGTCAAGCTGTAAAACCTCAAAACCCAGACTTCAGAAGCCCACTTCCTCCAAAAAAGCTCTGCATTCTAAAAGTTTCACAACCTTTCCAATGAGTGCCATCATCTGGGAATCAATTATTTAATCACATGAGCTTTTGGGGGACATTTCCATTCAAACTCATAGGTCTTGAGTATAGGCTTGTTATCTGTCCCTAATGCCAGTTCTAACTTTGTCTTTGAGCATAGCAATGTACACAAAATGCCCTAGAAGAGGGCCAACTAAATTAGAGAACTGTGCAGATTAAAAAACATTGATTGTCATTATTTATACCTGGTCACACTCTAACTGCAGAAGTTGCTACGAACACAAAGTGTTTTTGAAACGCTGCTCCCAGGAGAAGTTTCTTAATGTTTCTAGTAACACTACTTCTGGCAAAAGATGAACATGTGACCTTGGTTTTCTGTGTGTGTTTATTTAAAGACACTTTATGTCTTGACAAAACACTAAGACCAAGGTAATTATAAAAGAAAGAGTTTAGTTGAGCTTATGGTCTCAGAGGGTTCAAGTCCATGGTGGTGAAGCAAAAACAAGAAGGAAGTAGAATCAGGAGAGGTACACTGGGAATGGCACAAGTCTTTGAAAGCTCAATGCCTGCCCCCAGTGACAAACCTCCTCCAACAAAGCCACACTTCCTAATCCTGCCCAAATAGTTCCACCAATTGGAGACCCAGTATTCAAAAACCTGAGCCTATGAGGGCCATTCTTATTCAAACTACCACACCCTATTTAGTGTTTACTGTGGAATCACTGATTGAAACAACAGAAATCAAACTGACCTACACAAAATTCAAATAGCACACAGATTTTTCTCAGTAAAGACCATCACAACTGCTTATGTTTGGGAACATTGACAACATAGGCACCAAGTCACAAAAGAATAGCTGTTTACTGAGTAAGACCTGAAGGAGGGGCACAGAGTCTCTTCTCAGCATGGAATGTGGGTGTCAGAGACCTCCACATCTCACTACTTTCCAAGTCCTGAGCACATGTCTGCAAGCAACCTCTAGAACCCTAAGGATCCTTTTAAATTGAACAAAGCAGGGGATCCACAAACATAAATCTGCAAATAAAGAGGGCTGACTTTGTTAGAAGTTTACCACAGAATGAATGGGTTATTGCATAGACTACTGGAGCATCTTCAGAATACGGTACTAGTGACCACTCAGGGTGCTGGTGAAGTAGGGGAACAGGTCAAGCTTACCAGGAACAAAACCCTCCCTGGTGAGAAAGGTGGTGCCTAGAAAACAAAATTTCTGCACAGCCTTGGAAGAGGCGATGAGAGGAGATGGCTGCTTGGGCAGAGGGAGGGAGCAGCTCATCTTGGAGTCATCCATTGGTTTGTTGGTTTGTTTGTATGTTTGTCTGTTCATTTATTTATTTATTATTTATATAATTTGCTTATTTGTTTACTTGTTTATGTAGAGGCAGAGGCTCATATACCCCAGACTGCACCAGAACTCATTCCTTTACTGAGGATAAACTTTATCTCCTCATTCTTCTACTTCCACTTTTTAGTTTCTAGGCTTACAAGCCAGTGACATGAAACACAGATTTAGTTGACCTTTGAACCACAGTTTTATCCAACGAGAATGTTTTCTGTCTTTTAATTTCTAGGATATTACATAGAAATTGTAGGAAATTTGCATATACGTCTTAATGAGAAGATTTGTCTTTGAAAATAAAAACATTTCATTATTAAGTAACAACTTTTTTATTTGTTTCTGATTTTAATCTCCCTCTAGACCTTACTACCTCTCCACAGAATACACCAGTAACACTAATTTTATGCATCAGTGAGCCACACCTTCAGAGACTAATTACCCACCCCTGGGAAATGCAACATTTCATGCTACAATCATTCATTTAAACTTTTCTTAACTTTTAAATTGTAAAACTACTAAATATGGGTCTCCCAAGTAGCCACCATATGAATAGATATATTTTTGCATGTGTTTAGATGTCTAATTTTCCCCCTGGAGTCTCTATGCTGCAGTGTCCCACAAGGCTTGGGTCCTAGAACCATGACTAGGTGCAGAGAGAGAGTGAGGAAAGGACAGACACTATAGAAATGACAGAAACATCAGTACAGAAAAGCTGCTGTCTTGGGCTCTGTGCATTCTGGTGGAGCTGCCCAGCTACTTATGACTGCTGCAGCCTGGGACCTAGGATGTTGTTTATGTACAGCACAGAACAAAGGGTCTAGCTAACCTCCAAGAGAGGTGTGTATAGGTGAGCAATCTCAGTCCCTAAACATAACAGAGGAAGGAGCTTCAGTTGACAGATTTTGCCCATCAGTCAACTCTCCATCCTTAAGCACTTTACTTGCACCAGAAGAAGAAGACTTTTTCAACTCTGAGCCTGGTCTCTGCCAATTTCCCATAGAAGGCCTGAGTCCTTGTCTGTCATGGTTGTGCCCATGTTTGCAATATACAATCACATTCACTCAGGACTTAATTCACTCAAGGTTTCCTCTGCTCTCTACACTGTTCCTTACACTAAAAGTTATTAACAAAAAAATGCCTGTCAAGATAAATAAATTCAAAGTACAAGGGGAGGGCTAATTACATGAGCTCATTTCTGTATGTCTGGTGAAGCTTCTAGTATTGTCATAGATGAAGCCAGCATGCATATTGGAGAATCATTTGAGTTATTGCCTCATTTAGAGAAATATTTGTAAATTATTAGCCTAGAGTATCTCATAGTCCTATGAAATGTTTGCTTTAATCATAGACAATAACCTCTCTTGGGAGAGAGCTATTATATATATATATATATATATATGAAATATATAATAATAACAAATAAATGGTAAAAATTATATGTATATATATATTACTTTAAACTCAGTTTTTGGATAGAGATCCACCTGTCTCTAAAACTTATGATATGGATCTATAAAGGATAAAGTGACCAATGTCTTTTTTATGATTTTTGTGTGCACATTAAAAATATTAGCCCTTTAGTAAATTCAATTTTGATTTTGATAAAGTGAGACTGTGAGGAATGAGAAATGAAAGGTATATTTCTAAATTTTGGAAATAATCAATTTAGAGTTACTCATTGTTTTACAGCTTTCTTCAACTTACACTGCTTTTTTTTTTAAAAATCCATATTTTGGAATATAGTTTTGGTGATTGTTTTTACAATGTTAAAAATGCACATAAGATAGAACTTGCCAACTCTCTGGCAGGCATACAAATGTCCACTGAACATGTAACTTGTATGTTGTCAAATGACTGATTGCTGCTTGATGTTTAATAGAGAAATTCTACAATAGCTAACAATGTGGACTCTAAGTTTATTGATAAGCAATCCCACTATAGTTTCTAAGCAAATAATTTGTAGAAGTTCTTTTTGTGTCATTATGCAATTCCCATTAATTCAAATTAGCAGTAATTAAAACATATGGCTATAACAGAACAGCCTATCAATTTAGAGTTTAGTAAAATCCAAAAGCATTTAGCATAAAATATTTGTACTTTTTTATGTTATTTGTCATAATTGCAGCAATGAAATTTCTGCACACCAAAGAGAGAGAAAGAGGGGCTGGTGAGAGAAAGAGGAAAAGATTATTTTGATAGTAACATATCTCATCAGGAGCATCATTTTTATATTTGAATTATACTTTATACTCTCTTGAGTTTGGATTTTGCTTTGATATGGTCCTTGGCCAAATGGCAGTGACAGAAAGGAATATATGCCAACCTTGACCAAAAGCTATGGACACTGACTCTTGCTTTAGTCATTATTCTTCTCTTGCTCTCTTGAGCACATCCAAGTCCCTTTGGGGCTTGTTGTTACTGTACATCTGATAATGGTAATTGTGATGGATATCTTTATTAACTTGACAATATCTGGAATTATCTAAATTTCAATAAGCTAGGAACATCTGTGTGGGATGTTTTCTTTCTTTCTTTCTTTCTTTCTTTCTTTCTTTCTTTCTTTCTTTCTTTCTTTCTTTCTTTCTTTTTCATTTGAACTGTGAAGACCCAACCTAAATTTGGATCTTTTGAGGTAAGTAGATCCATCTTAAATCTGGGCCACACTTTCTGGTGACAGCCTGTATAAGGGACATGGAATAAGGAAGCTCTTGTTTTTTGCTTGCTTGCTCTGACTCTCCCTGGCTAGTTCATTCCTTCACTGACATTAGAATAGAATAGAATCCCTATTTCTTTGGGATTCTGGTGTACACTGAAGACCAGCTGAGGCATCCAGCTTTGTGGACTAAAAAACTATTGAATGTGTGGTCTTTCCATTGGGAGATAGCCATTTGGGGAATAGTCTAACCACAACCTGTAAGTCACTCTAATAAACCCCATAGAGTCATTCTATCAGTTCTGTTTCTCTAGAGAACCATGACTAATACAATAATGATGGAGACCTTGTGGCACAAGTGCATATCAGACAGCTAAAGCAATTAGAAAGAAAGCTTGTGATACCATTTTCTGAGAGTACTTATTTCTGCAGCCTAACTTAGAAAATGTTGAAAACACAGGTTGGTATTTGTACTGGCTAGTTTCATGTGGGAACTTGACATGAGCTAGAATCATCAGAGACGAAGGAGCCTCAGCTGAGGAAATGCCTTCATGAGATCCAGCTGTAAGGCATTTTCTCATTTAGTGGTCAATGGGAGAAGGCCTGGCCCATGGTAGGTGGTGCCATCCCTGACAGGTGGTCCTGGGTTCTATAAGAGGATCAGTTGAGCAAGTTTTGAGTTCTTGTCCTGACTTTCTTCAGTGATGAATAGCAATGCTGAAGTGTAAGCCTAATAAACTCTTTCCTCCTCAACTTGCTCTTTGGTCATGGTGTTTTGTTGCAGCAATAGAAATCCTAACTAAGGCAGTATTGATTTAGGAAAAATGAAAAGAAAAGTCAATTATCACTGTTTCTAGAATTTTTTGATTTAAGCCTCTGTGGTGAACTGTAAAAGGGCTGCAGGCCTTAGTAGGCCCTTGAGACCTTAGCACAACCGACTCCATGATGGAAGTACCATTCAAACTATAAAACTCAGCATGTAGACAGCAGCACCTGCCAAAACTAAAACAGAGGCCTAATCCATCAAAGCCCATAATTCTGGGAAAGTCTCTAAATGTACAAGCCTTCTGTTTTGGCTTTTGTAATTCCTCTTCTGGCTAACTGTTTTTGTTAACTGAAGTATGTCAACCTAGGGCATGTTTTTTTGTGCATTAAAGCTCATCTTGAGAAAGGCTTGGGCCTACATTGGGATCCTGAACACCCAGTATAGTCGCCAGCTGGCTAAGAAAGACTTTCTATTGGCTTAAACTCATGTCTGAGCCGTCTTCTCTGGTGAATACCCCACAATACATGACTGGTATGAGCTTGAGACCAGCCCCCGTTTACATGCGATCAAATTTCAGTAGAGAGCTAGAGCAAGAGCCAGAATAAAGAAGAAGAGGCAAGGGGAGGGGAGGGAAGGGAAAAGAATGGGAAGGGAGAGAAGGGGAAGGGAGAGGAGGAGAAAGAAGGGGAGGGAAAGGAAGGAGAGGGGAGGGGAGGGAAGGGGAAGGGACAAGGCGGGAGAGGAGACTTCCATTTCAGAACTTGGAAGTGAGTAGAAATGATTCCTTGGTACCGGGAATGTAGCTTAGTTTTCAGAGTGCTAGATTGGAATGCATGGAACTAGAGGTTTAACCCCAAGCAACACATCAGGTGTGAGTATACATCTGCATCCCTGCACTCTGGAGGTGGAGAAAAGGTGATCACTATTTGGTCATCCTCAAATATATAGGGAATCTAAGGTGAGCCTGGACAATGAGATAAGGGATTTCTGCCTTAGGAAAGAAGAGACAGAGGGAAAGAGAAGGGGGATGGAGGGGAGAATATAAAGAGGGGGAATTCTTTATGTGAAAAAATAGACCCCTTAACTGTTAAGGCTTATGTTAAGGCTGTGTTAAGACTTACCATAAAGAAATATCATAGAATTTCATGATACATCATCATCTTTTGCATTTTTCATAATACTAAAACATCTTCTACTATTCTGCACAAAATAACATTCAAATGTCTATGCTTCTACTAAATTCCTTTCAGAAAAACTCCTCACAATTTATTTGCCCATCATTCCTATCATGCCTAAGTACTCTATGGAAACCAGAATGAATACCTAAACACCACTGAAACATAACAAACCACCCTGCTCCTTTGTCATTGTGCCTGAATTCTCCTTCCTATATGCACAGTAGATGTGAGGCATGAAGCATGCCCATCTCTATTCAAAGCAGTTATGTACTCAATAAGTAGTTAATAGTTTAATGGAAGTTCACTCACTGAACGAAGACCTCTCAGACTGCCTAGACTTATAAACTCTCAATTTTAATTCTTAATCTTTTCTTATTTGTATCAAAATTAGTGTAACCTTCCAGAAGGGCTTTATGAAGTAGTAGTTGGCTAAATTTTCATATACTGTTTAATCTGTCTCTATGCTAGTTTGTATTGGACAACCATGGTGCAAATGTTTCCTACAGAATGCCCTCTCTATGGCAAATACCCTTCCATCTTTTAACTGGATATCCCTCTTTTCCTTGCTAATTCACATTTATGAGACTGATAACTTAGCAACTGAAAAATTCTCAAAAATCAACTTCACATTTCTAGTCCAAAATGTTTGCTTTATCTTTCTCTAATCTAAAATCTTTACTTATATATGTCACATGATGGCAGAAGGAGAAACTATTTGGGCAGGAAGAGGAGAAGAAAACCTAAAAAAGAATGAGTAAGAACAAAGTATATTCACCCATATATTTGAAAACCCTACAATTAATCCAATTATTTGTATGCTAACTTTACAAAACTAATAAAAACTTTTCACATGGAATGAAAAAGTTAGAAAAATGCTTTTAGTTAGTTTTATGAAATTGAGTGCATATATTTTAAAATAAATTCAGAATATGGTTACTCAATGGTAGATAAACCTATCAATTTGTTAAACTTTGCTCCTTTATTGTAATAGATTGAACACAGAGAATCAAATAAGGAAATCAACCATTCCATCATATTTACCATTTGATGTTCAGAATATTAGTTTTCAGTTTCTTCTCACCAGACGAAGCATCATAGTACCTTTTTTCAAACTCCTCTTTAAACACTATAACACTTTTTAAATCCATTGTTGTGCTCTTTTATTCTTCTGTTTTTAATATTTTCCACTGCACGAAATATAGCCATGTCCTTTTCTTTTTCAAAGCCGTTTTGTTGGCACCTTTCATTGCTTTTCTGGAACTTCAGGCTACCGACATTGTTCTTTTACAGGAACTCTCTGGGGGAAACGTGTCTACACAGAAGAATTTATCTCTAACTCTCGTTCCCCTTTATTAAATGCTTAGAAATGAATTCCTCCTGTAATTTTCTTACTTCAGTTTTTCTTTAATCCTGTTCCTAATGAGAGCATCCTAAGGCAAAGCAAGAATTTTGCTGATTTAAGTTACAAGGATGCTTTAGTTGACAACAGCTTTGCTCTCCAGTGACCCCCTGTGGCTACACAGGAAAGAGTCCATTCTCTACTACTCTATTATCACAGATGTTTGGTTGGGTAACTGGTATGTATCGGTGTGCATATGTTCATATCCATGTACTAACAAGTACCCCCATTTAAGGAACAGGGAAAAATCAGGTACTTTGCTTTGTTAGAATATATTAACCTGGAAAATGTGGTTATTTCAAAATTGACAGCATTGGAGGCTGGAGAGAGGCCTCAGCAGTTAAGATCCTGGCTGTTCTTTCAGGGTCCCAGGTTTAATTCCCAGGGTATACATGGTGGCTCACAACCATATGTAACTCCTATTCCAGGAGATCCAATACCCTCTTCTGTCCTTTGCAGGCACCAGGCACATGTAGGAAAGACATACATACATGTAAAACACACATATAATTAAAACAAAACTAAATAAAAATTTAAGACTTGGCAGCATCCTTCCTTCCTCAAACCACAAAATCAAAGTAAGCATTGTTTTGGCCATACAAAGATCATGAACTCAGAGTTCAAAGTGCTTGCCTATAATCTGTCTGCTAATAAAAAACCCCAGTTGAACTATGATGGGAAAACACATCTGTGACATCAAGACCAAATAATTCTAAAACATTGCCTTAAGGATAGCAGAAAAGCAGTATGTTTTAATGTGGTGAGTTATTATTAGTTACAAGCATTGGTTTAGAAATGGGTAAAGAGCCTACCAGATATTTCAGTGGGTAAAGGTTGTGTTGCCAAGCCTGGCCACCTGTGTTGGATCCCTAGAACTCATATGGTTCCTGAAAATTGTCATCTCACCTCCACATGTGAGCCCTAGTATGTATGAGCCCTGACACATCATGCCTGCACACATACACACCATACACACACACACACACACACACACACACACACAGAGAGAGAGAGAGAGAGAGAGAGAGAGAGAGAGAGAGAATAACTAAAAGTAAAAAAAAAATTAAATAAAAACAGTTAAGAGGCTGTAAAAATGACCCAGTTGATACGAGCTTGCTCCATAAGGATGGGGATGTGAATTCAGATCCCAGCAATCATGAAAATAGCTAGGCACTGGGCATGGTCACACAAACTTATACCCAGCACCCCAGATGAGGAGGGAAGAAATAGGAGGATAGTCGCTGAGGGCTTGCTGACTGCTACTCTTGCTCCAGGTTCAATGAGAGATGAGTCTCAAGAGAGTAAAGGAAAGGTTGATAGAATAGAACACCTGATGCCCGCCAGTGGTCTTTGTGAACACATATATGCTCATATACCATACATGCCTAAGTCCCCCACACAAACACGACAGTTCATATTTTGAATGCTAGTTGTAAGTACTCCTAAGGCATGGAGATCATTTCTGCTGTGTTAAAATGCAAGCTTTTCTCTCCAGTGTTTCTCATTTCATTGTCTTGCTGATTGGGCTTTTTTTTTTTTTTTTTTTTTTTTTTTGCTCTAACACTCTCTCCAAAACTGTCTGTCACCTGAGCACGAAGGCAAAGGCTGCAGTGTCCCAGCACCTAAAACAAGCCTCTTCCATGTAGGTGACACCCCTGGGAAGAAGAGACCCGTGCTTCTTTCACAGGAGCCTAGAGGTTAAGAATGAAGGGGAGGGACAAGCAGAGGTCAGAAGAATTTTTGCTTCTGTGTAGGATACTGGGACTTTCATAAAATCTGTGTTTCACAGATAAAAGATAGATTCATTACCCTCTTCAAAAAAAAAAAAAAGAGAGGCAATAACAGAAAATCTGAGGGTGGTTACAATTTCTGTATCCAAGCCCCAGCCAAACCCAAGTCTGCTCTGTGGGCTAACTGAAGCCGTTCACGTTCAGTCTGTCCTCAGACAACATAACCACGTTGACCTTAGCAGCTTTCTCAAGCTCAGCACAAGCAAACAGGACTTGAATTATTGCTCTCTCACAGCATAACAATCTGATTGTTATGACCCCTTGTGTCTTGCAAAATACACTAGAGCGGTAATTGTGAATGTTCCACGTTCCATGTGTTATAGTTGGCAGGGGTCAGCATTAGCTGTGTGGCCTTTGCCCAGTACTCAAAGAGGTAACATCTCTTCCCTTGCTCAGTTGATAAAATGTTAAATAGCATCAATTCAGGCCATGCTTTTGTGACACAGAAAAGACAAAATCGTTTTACCCAGAAACTCCTCTGCCAACATTAAAGGAGAGCTGGAATCATGACCTCTCATACCCATTACTAACAAGTGTGGATATTTAAATATCAAAAAGTGTTCTTTTTGGAGAGATGGCTCCGTCAGCATTGCTGTGCAAGCAGGAGGACTTGAGTTCAGAGCTTTAGCACCCATATAAAAAGCAGCTTTGGGTGGTATATGCCTATAATCACAGTGAATGCTGGAGAGGCAAAGACAGATCCAGAAGCCACACTGGCCATCTAATGTGGCTGAATCAATCAGCTCTAGGCTTTATGAGAGGCATTCTTTCAAATAATAAGGTAAAGAGCAATTGAGAGAGATATCAGATGTCAACCTCTGGCATGCACATGCACACACGTGCTGGGTCACATATACAAACACACACACACACACACACACACACACACACACACACAATACCACATCATACACACACACATACCACACCCCACAAACACACATACACACACACACACACACACACACACACACACACACCCCCCACACACACAAACATTATCTTATGTAAAAGCACACGTGTCTTGGCAGTTTATCTAATGAATCCTATCAGGAAACAGATAATGACAGAATTCTAGAAAACAACAACAACAACAACAAAATAACAACAACTTTAAGTCACCATTCTTATTTAAGTCATACATGGGAAAAGAGGTATAAGAAATCACACCTGAATACGGGCAACTTAACACAGGCATGAACATAAAGTCAAGTTCCTTTTTTATTTAATCATTGGTCATTACAGAAAAGATGAGTAATGTATTTAATCCTTAAGCCATGAGTACCATCCAGCCAGACACTTGAATATTATACTCAGTCATTTTCTCCAAAGAATATTTGCATTAGATTTTGCAAGAAAAATGTAACAAAAATCCAAATTAAAATTTAAAAATACTTAACATACCTAAAATAAATACACATAAAATACAAAGAAAAATTCAAAAATACAACTCAAGTTTCAAAATCTGAATTAATATTGAATATAGACTGATTTGAAAGTTGTCTTTCATTTATTTTTGTTCTACTTGTCCTAACAAACAAACTAAACTTTTATAAATAGAATAAAGTAAAAGCATAATAAAAGAATGAAACATATCACTTGGGGAGTAATCACATGGTTGTTAAGAAAACTGTAAAAACTCTCTAGCTCCTTGTATAAGTGGAAGCTATGAAAAATTCTACTTTGAGTTATAGGGAATAGTATTTAGAGCAATGGTCCTCAACCTTCCTAATGTTGTGATCCTTTAATACAGTTCTTCACGTTGTGGTGACCCCCAACCATAAAACTACTTTTGTTGCTACTTTGTAACTATAATTTTGCTACTGTTATGAATTGTAATGTAAATATTTTTATAGACAGAGGTTTCCTAAAAGGGTCATGAACTGCTTATTTAGAGCAATCCAGTTAATATCTACACCCAGATGTAGTTGAGGGGGGAAGTTCTCAGCAGCATGTTGTAGAAATTTATAAAATATAACAAAGTTGTCTGGAAGCATTTGGTTTTTATAGCTATGTGGATTTATTTACTGTTTTTCCTCACTGACATCTTTTTTAAATCTCCTTCATTTCCCAGTCCTCTGGAACATCATAGGGAAAGGGACTGTGGTTGTCGAATTTTCCTTATGGGAAGGCTCAGATGCATTTGTAAGTGTATCAGGGAGACAGGGCTTCAGTGGCCCACTGGGTAGCCAAAGCCTCTCTTCTTAAACACTTAGCTCCCAAGGTGAAAGCATGTTGATTCTATCCATCATCTAGATTCTTCTTGGAATATACTTTAAATATGTTCTTCTTCCTCATTTATATCACTGTTTTAATCATATTCAATCACACATAAATAAACACAATAACTTATAGCTTAGTATGTCATGAAATAACTTCCCAGTTCCATTACCTTACCTTGTTCCATGGATCTATGTCTAGCACACTGCTTCCACTTAATGTATTTACTGCTATCATGACTGCCTTCCCTCTTCTCTTTGTCTTGGAGGCATATACCCATGCAAGTCAGTTTTCATCACTTATTCAGTGCTTACACTAGTTTCTAGCATGAAGCCTTGTTATTTGCACACATCTTGAGTAAATGAGTAAGAGCATGGGAAAAACATCACAGCTTCTACACTTTGGGGATACCACCTTTATTCTTACCCAGATAGGAAAGGGCAATTTTTGCAAACTCTTGGATTCAGTTGGACCTAATCCCAAAAGGTTTAAATTTTTAAAAGAATCCACCTACCTCAAGACCCAGCTATACCACTCCTTAGCATACATCCAAAGGATGCTCTACCATACCACAAGGACACCTGTCAATTATGTTCATAGCAGCTTTATTTGTAATAGCCAGAAACTGGAAACAACCTAGATGTCCGTCAACCAAAGAATGGATAAAGAAAATGTGGTACATCTACACAATGGAGTATTACTCAGCTGTTAAAAAAAAATGACATCATAGAATTTGCTGGCAAATGGATGGAACTAGAAAAGTTCATCCTAAGTGAAGTAACCCAGACCCAGAAAGACAAACATGGTATAAACTCACTTGTAGATGGATATTAGCCATAAAATAAAGAATAGCCATGCTATAATCCACAGACCCAAAGAAGCTAAGTAACAAGGAGGGCTCAAGTGGGGAGGGGACACATGAATCTCACTGTGAAGGGAAAATAGAATAGATATCACAGGTGGACATGAAGTGGGGGATCAGGATGAGGGATAGGCATGGAAACAGGAGGGATCAGGTAGGGGGAGGATGAAGGGAGAGAGCATTGTGAAAGACAACTAGAATCTGGGGACATCTCTGAGATGAGCTAGAAACCTAGTGCAATGAAAACTCCCTGGAATCTTTGAGGGTGACCTTTGCTAAGCAATGGGAGATATGAAGCCTGAACTTATAGCCAGACAAGACTTACAGTGGAGAGACTGAGACCCCAAACCAGCCACATAACCTTTGACCTCTGACACTGGTACCTGCTTTTAGGACCCTTACCTCCTACTGGGTTGCCTTCTCCAGACTCAATAGGAGAGGAAGTGCCTAGTCTTACAGCAACTTGATATACCAGGGCTGGTTGACATACATGGCAGGCCTGCCCTTTTCTGAAGAGAAAGGAGGAGGAGTGGATGGGGGAAAGGGAAAGGGACGGTTAAGAGGAGGGATAGTGAGGGGAGGAGGAAGGAAGGGAGGGGAAACTGTGATTGGGCTGGAAAATTTTAATTAAATAAATAAGGTTAATTAAAAAAAATTATTGTAGGAGCCAAAAGGGTCAAGAACACCACAAGGGAACTTACAGAATCAACTAACTTGGGATCACTGGACTCACGGAGTCTGAACCAACAACCAGGGAGCCTGCATGAGACTGATCTAGGCCATCTGCATATATGTGACAGTTGTGTAACTTGGTCATCTTGTGGGACTCCTAACAGTGGGATCAGGGGCTGTTTCTGACTCCTTTACTGATTTTTGGGGCCCTATTCCTCATACAGGGTTGCCTTGCCCAACATTAATACAAGGGGAGGTTCTTAATCTTACTGCAACTTGATATGATACTCAATGATATTCATGGAAGGCCTGCCCGTTTCTGAATAGAAATGGAGAGGAGTGGATGTTGAGGGAGGGAAGCAAAGAGGAGGTAGGGGGAGGGACTGGGAAGAGAGGAGGTAGGAGAAACTACAGCTGGAATGTAAAATAAATAAATAAATATTTATTTATTTTTAAACTTTTGATATTAAAAAAGGAGTTTCCTTAGCTGTTTAACAAATATTGAGGCCAGAACTCACCATCCAATAAAAGATTAATATTGAGACTCTATAAAGAAGTTAAAGGCTCACCAGTAAAAATTAAACAATTTAATAATTAAAAATGGGTAAAGAGTCTGAATAGATTATTGTCAAGGCATGCAATACATATATATATATATATATATGATACACATGGTATGTATATATATATATATACATGCATATATATGTGTGTGTGTATGTATGATAAAATGTTCAATACTATTGATCATCAGGAAAATTCCAACAAGACCCACAATGAGATAGGTTTCTACCCTAATTATAATGGCTGCTCTTTAAAGAAATAAAATGAGAGTGAGGACAAGGAGAAAGGGGATGTTTATACATGATGGATGTCAATATAAAAAAATACTCATGCTCAAAACAAACAAAAAATTATGAATTTGTATATAGTCAAAGAAAAAAGATGTAATTATGTCAAAGAAATATCTATACTCCTTTATTGTGAGACTTTTCACAGAAGATAAGTAATCAACCAAAATATCCAGTTACAGATGAAACATTGAAAAATGTGGAAAATTCATGTGTGTGTGTGTGTGTGTGTGTGTGTGTGTGTATGCGTGTGTGTGGTGTGTGTGTTTGTGTGTGTATATTAATACTGATACATTATGGAATGTTTTTCAATCTTGAAACAAAAAAAAAATATTGTAGCAGGTCTTCTTTTGGGCCACCAGCCAGCTCCCAAATCATGACATGAAGACTTAATATTCATTCTGAGTGCTTGGCCTTATCCTATGCTTGTCCCACTAGCTCTTATAACTTAACCTGTTTCTCTTCATCTACATTTTGCATCTGGGCTTTTCTTTCTTTCATTCTGTATGTCCTACTTCATGTCTATCTGGTGGCTGCCTGGCTGACTGACCCTGGGCATCTCCCTATCTTTCTCCCTTGTTCTCTCTCCTCTCCTCGTCTCTCTCGAGCCTAGATTCCTGCTGCTTATTCTTTCTGCCTCACCTATCCCTCTGCTGCCTAGCTATTGGCTGTTCAGCTTTTTATTAGACCGGCCAGGTGCCTAAGGCACGCAAGGTGAAACAGTAACACATGTTTTTGCCATTAAACAAATGCAGCATAAACAATCACAACACACCCTTACATAGTTAAAGTAATATTCCACAACATAAACAAGTATAACACATCTTCAAATAGTTAAAGTAATAGTACACATTTCCCCCCTTTTTTCTCAATAAAAAGAAAGGCTTTAACTTTAATATAGTAAAACTATATACAATAAGAACAATTATTAAGTAAGAATTACACTTACAATATCCAGTCCATTTGTATTTGGTAAATTCAAAGAAAATACTTCATTATTTATCCTATCTTGGTGAGTTCAAAGTTTTATACCTAATTTACCTTCTATCATAACTGAGGAAAAATGTAACTATAGCTATCTAGTCTTCAACTCCATCAAAGATCCCAGAAGGATACATTACCTGAATAAACAGGAATCGCAACGGAAGCCACTTCCATAACTATAGAAACAACAGAGACATCTGGCTGCCTGGACAGTCACCCAAAGTTCCTCTGCAACACTGGGACATCCATCTTCAGCCCACAGACCTAGAATAACTGGCAGACTTTTCTATGAAGCAGGTATTTTAAAGGAATATCTCACTTGGTCTTGGCAAAGTTTAGCAGTCTTTTTTCTTTGTTTCCTGCCTGTTCAGTTTGTACAGTATACTGCAAGCAGCCAAGGCAATGACAGAATTTTGCCCCAATGTCTAGCTTTGCCACAATGAAAGCAAACTCCAAATGGAGGTTCTTCAATGTCCACCATCCTTTTATGAAGTAGACTGATATTGCCAGGAGCAGACATGTCTCACTGTCATGAAAAATCCTTTTATTAAACATCATAAATGTCATAGTCTGTAGGTGTCTGAAGCATTTGAAGATGATCTATTTATCTAAAATTATCTGTTTAGCCTTTAAAACATACTTAACATGAATATGCATGATTATTATAGATGATTAACTACTAATCTGCATTTTAAATTATACATTACATTTTAAATGAACTACATACTCACAATACCCCAAATAAGAGTAGAAAAATACACACAGCATAACAAAATAACTTTAAAGTTATATCAATATACCAAAATCCATACCAATGTAAAATATCTGAGGCTAATTTGTATTTTTATCCTATATTCCTATTACCTCCACTAAATAATGACAAACATCCATAGCCCACCGAATGACCAAAAACTACCCACCCCCCACCTCTGGGGAATATGGGTGTTGTGTTCTCTAGACTGCTTCCTCTTGTCTGAGGGCAATGGCATCTCTAGGGGTCCCTGTCTTATAGTTTTTCCTGGTTTCTTTATGTCTGTATCGAAGATATTAACCTTGAAGGAATCCAAAGCCTTTCATTTCCTGTGGAAACGAAAGCATAACCTCTCTTCCACCCTAATAAATTTTCTGAATTCCATTTTAGAGTTAAGACCTCCCTAAAGGCTAGTTTAATACAGCACTCCCTTTTACAATCCAATATCACTCAGCAGCTGTCATTCACTCATCAGCATTCAAAAAACTTAAAGTCAACACACCATACAGGATCCAGACTCCCTGTGTGTTTCCCATCTTTACATGGCCTTTTCTCTTTATATTACTTTGCTTTCTCTTTAAAGACTTGACTTTATTATTTTTAATCTATTTTTCCTAGAAAATCAGTGGCTGTCTATACCCATTTTCTTTTCTTTCTTAAGCCTATGCACAGTTTTAAATGCACTGTAACCTGTTTAGAGGTGTTTTTCTGTTGTTGTTGTTGTTGTTGTTGTTTTTCCAATTTGGACCTGTTTTTACTGCATGTTTCTAGTCTTTTCTGACCATGAGCCAAACCTTAAACTGCTAAGCAGCTTTGTACTAGCATCTGGCTCTACCCTGCTCAGTCTGCAAGAGCCAAAATTTACACCTGCTGGCCTATCTGAGAGCTGCTTTCACCTGGGAGCTGTGTCTAACTGGAGGCTGTATTCAACCACCCCAGCTCTAGGAAACTGGTGCCCACACTGTGGCAGGCATTTTTGCTTAGTTTGATGTTTCTACATAGCATGCCAGCTGCTCAAGTACTTGTTTTATGGTGGAGTCTCTTAAAGGAACGGTATCCTTTTCTTTCATTTTTTTTTCAGCTTTCTTAGGCCCTCTTTGGAAATTTGGGCCCCATGTTGGAACACCAAATATGACAGACCTTCCTTTGGGCCACCAGCCAGCTCCCGAATCATGACATGGATATTTAATTTTTATGAATGCTTGACCTTGTCGTGTGCTTGTCCTACTAGCTCTTATACATTAACTTGTTTCTCTTCATCTACGTTTTGCTCCAGGGCTTTTTACCTGCCTTTCATTGTCTTTGTCCCACTCTGTATCTGCCTGGATGATGGCTGCCTGGCTAGCTGGCCCTGGTCTTTCTCCCGTGTTCTTTCTCCTCTCCTCTCTCTAGCCTAGATTTCTTCTGCTACTTATTCTCTCTGCCCGCCAGCCTCGCCTGTCTCTTTGCTGCCTAGCTACTGGCTGTTCAGCTTTTTATTAAACCAATCAGGTGCCTCAGGCAGGCAAGGTGAAACCATAACACATCTTTTCATCATTAAACAAATGCAGCATGAACAAATGCAACACACCCTTACATAGTTAAAGTAATATTTCACTACATAAACAAATGTAACACATTTTCACGTAGTTAAAGCAATATTCCACAACAAAATATTGGTAAATGTGGCAAAACAGATGGAACTGGGGGATTATGGGTTAAATTAAATAAGTCAGACACAAAAACAAACATCATGTATTCCAACTCATGTAAAAACAAAATAAAATATAGACAATGTCAGTCAGTAGAGCTAAAGAAAGTAGAAGGCAGATAGGGAAAGGTTCGATAAGTAATGAAATAAAATTCGATAGGAAGACATAGTTTCAGTGCTCTATAGCACAGCAAAATAACTATAGTTGGGGCTGTAGTGATGGCTTAGCAGCTAAGAGCAAGCATTTATTACTCTTCCAGATGATCTAGGTTCAATTCCTATCATCTGCATAGTGGTTCACAACCATAGGTAACTCCAGTTACAAGGGAATCTATGCCCTCTTCTGCTTTCCATGCCATGAGACATGTAGTGCAGTACATTCATGCAGACAAGTACCAATATATATGTGTATACATATATATATATATATATATAAAATTTTAAGAACTATGTTCTACAGTATTTTATTTTATATCTCAAAATAACGATAAGAGTTTTAAGGTCTCTACACAAAGAAATAATAAATGCTTGAGAAATTATAATTATAACCTACCTGATTTAATCATACATATATTTATGTACACATATGCAATTACACTAAGCCTGTAAACATGCAAAGATATCAGGTATCATTTAAAAGATAAAAAAAATGAAAGTAAAAATAAGTTGGTTAGAGAGTAGCGTTCATTGTCTATTTCAGCAGTTTCTAAATGGAAATGATGCTAAATTTTTAGCTATTTTTTCAGAATTGTGTTGATAATAAATAATATGCTGCTTCCTTATCCTATTTGGTAAATGTATGCCTTCATGTCAATATGAAGAACTAAGCTGCTCTATGTAGATTATATAGGGCAATGCCCATCCTTCCTCAGGTAAATTATGCAGAATAATGATCCTCAAATTGCCCCTGTGGATGCTGTAGAATAATGGTTCTCAGCCTCTCTTTGTATATGGTACAGAACTGGGATGCTCACTCCTCTGTGTAAATGGTGCCCAATATGATCAAAAAATCTTGTACAAGTGTTTCAGGGTAGTGGTCGTCAACCTATGCTTCTAGATACTGTAAAATAGTGGTCCCCAGTCTTCCTTTGTAGATGCTGCACAACGATGTTTCTCAGGTTCCCTCTGTATATGCTGTAACATAGCGATCCTCAGCTTCCCACTATATATTCTATAGACTACTGGCCCTTAATCTCTCTTTGTAGCTGTTTCAACAGTGATCCTTATCCTCCCTCTGTAGATGTTACAGATAGTCTTCAACTCTTTGTTTAGATTCTTTAGAACAGTGATGAGCCCCATGCTGTTGATGCTCCAGATAATGATCATCAGTCTTCCTCTGTAGATGTTTCAGGCAAATGGTCTTCAACTTCCTTCTGTGGATACTCCATAATAGTAATTCTCAGCCTCTCTCTGTGGGTGCTTCAAATAGTGGATACAGTCTTCCTCTGTAGATACTTTGAAGAGTTGTTCTCCAACCTCTCTGTTGATGCTGCTTATAATGGTCTTCACAACCTCTTTATATACATACAAGTAGCATCTCTCCTCAGTATCTCCCTCTGTAGATGTTGCAGGTATTACTCTTCCCTCTCATTGTTTTCCTGTAGAATAAATATAATGGTCCTTGGCACCTGCCTCTATAGATGTTTCAGATGGTGACCCTCAGTCTCCTCTAGATGTTGTAAAACGTTGATCATCATTTTTTTTTGAGCATTCACAATTACCTGTGGAACATTTAAAGGTGTTAAGTATTTAGGATTCCAACCCCAGATTCTAATTAGTGGTGAGCTCTCTGACTGCATTTTTATTTAAAGTCCTCCCTGAATTCATAATGAATGAATTACTGAAGAGAAGATAGAATTAACTCTGTAATGGCTTAGGAACTTTCCCAAAAGATTTTTGAAATTAAGCAGATGACAAGTGCTTGTTTTCTTACCATTTTTGTCTGAGTTTGGGTATTTAAGTACTGAAAGTTTATTTTAGCTAACTGAAGGATCTCGTAGTTTGAGATCTTTTAAAATGAAATTGAGCTGTGATAAATCAATGAACCATATTAAACTGTATGGGTTTAGGTATCTATGAAAAATGCTATTCATGGATAGTTGATGCAATCTAACAGTAGTCAAAATAATTAGTATTGCATAATGTTTTTTAAGATGTGTATCATTTAGCAACACTGTCACTTTCAAGAAAGCTTGACACCAATCCAATATTATGGATAATAGTCATCAACTAAAGCAGAATGGCATTCATTAAAAAGGGAATTTACAAAATCACACCCATTGTCATGTAGGATAGACAGGTGTTAGACACACATCTTCCCGCCACTGATCTGTTAGTCCTGTAGACCTTTACCACATATGGCAAATAATGGTCCTCTCTGTAGATGCTGCAGAATAATGGTCCTCAACCTGTCTCCGTAGAAGCTGTAGAATAGTGGTCCTTAGCTCCTCTCTCCATGGATACTACAGATAGTTGTCCTAAACTGCTCTTTGTACATGTTACATATTGTGACCCTTACTCTCCTCTGTAGATGCTTCAGGTAGTTGTTCTCAATCCCTACCTTTGTACATACTGTAGGTTATGGCCCTAAACCTATCACTATAGATGCTACAGTTGTCTCCTTTCTAATATATCTAAGGCAAGAATGTTTTAAAGATAATTTCTTTTCTTTTGTGCTTAATAATTTAGGTCAAATTTTAGAATATAGAGAAAGTAATCTGCTCTAAAATATTACAGTAAATCTGTAATTTAACCCAGAATATAATAATTAATATTATATATTATATGCTATATTTAGATATATAATATGTAATTATGTAATATTTTAATGTAATATATATAAACTCTTATCTGAAACATTGTGGTTAATATATTATAATTAACCTATAATATGATCTGAAACAGTGTAATTGGGATTTTAGGTCATATTGGTGGTGGGTAGAACAATTAAACAGAAGTAGAGATTTCTCATGCAATAACACAATCCTTCAGTTTCCTATAATTTTAGTATCTGCCCTTTGTGGGGCACTTTTGTTAACATTTGTGAATTGGCATCATCAAGACATCACTACCACCCAGAATCCATAGTTTAATTTACCTTTTGCTTCTGGTGATATGCACTGCATGATTTTGAATCAATGTGTGATGACACATATTTACCATTATAAAGTGGATTTACTGCCTAGAAACCCTCTGTTCTCTGTCTAGTAATCCGTAATCCTATCACTACTCCCTAATACCTAGGTACCAATGATCCTTCCACTCTAGCCTTCATTCTGATTCTCCCACGTTTTCATTTAGTTAAAGTCGTACAGTAGTTAAAGTTATACTTTAGACACAGTCAACACCTTTGCAGGTGTATTTCTTTCACTTAGTAATATGCATAGAAGCTTTTTCCATGACTTCTATAGTTTGGCAGCTCATTTTTTTCTTAAAACACTATATAACATTATACTTATGTGCTATGGGATATCTTTCTGTACACTATGAATATGTGTTGCTCTGATTGGTTGATAAATAAAGTCATTTGGCCTATGACAAGTCAATTTATAGCTAGGCAGGAAACTGAAGAGAGAGGCAGGAAGAAGAAGAAGGTCAAAGAGGAGAGAGATGCCAGCACTACCAGGAGAAGCAAGATGTAAAAGATGATAAAAGAAGCAAGATGTAAGCCATGAAGCTACGTGGCAACTTATAGATGAATAGAAATGGGTTAAGTTATAAGAGGTAGCTAGTGAGAAGCTTGAGCCATAGGCCATCCAGTTTGTAAATAATATAAACCTCTGTGTATTTACTTGGGACTAAGCAGCTTTAGAACTTGAGTGGGAGAGATTTGTCCCAACTGAGGGCAGGGCAGGACACAGGAAAACTTCTAACTACACTTACGGATTTCATTTATTAGTCTATTAACCTACTGAAGGATATTTTAGTTGTTTCCAAGTCTTCAATGAATAAAGGCCCTCTAAATACCTGCATATACATTTTGTATGGACATGAGCTTCAATTCATTGTGTAATTACCCAACCAGATAACTGCTAAATCACATGTAAAGACAATGCCTTGTTCTGTAGGAAACTACCAAACTTACATCTACAGTATCTGTACCATTGGGGAGGCTAGCTACAGTTTCAGTAGAGACTTTTAGTTTTGCTTACTTTTTAAAAAATTAATGATACAATTGGGAGAGGGGATTGCTACATGCATACTATATTCACATCATTTCTAAGCATTGTCTTTCCTCTTCTAGTCCCCCCATGTTCCCTCAATTACTTCTCAAACTCATGACCTCTACTCTAATTATTGCAGTATATATTCTTCTTAGTCCATTTATGTTGCTAACATGTTTATGCATATGTGTTTAAAGCTGACCACTTGGGATTGGATACTTATCAGGTGATTCATTCCTGGAGAAAATTGATTCTCCATCAGATATTAACTGCCTATAGCTTTTCATCTATGTCTGAGGCCCTGTGAGATATCCCCATCCATAGTGGTATATCAACAGGTTTTGTTGAGAAGACCATATCTTTGATATTTGATGGATGCAGCTTCACTGTCATTTATAGAAAAACTCCTGGTCCTCTGGCTATTAAAGTCTTCCAACCCCCTCTGTGATGATCTTCTGGAGTAGGGTTTATATTATAGATATAGCAACTGAATGTGGGCATCCCATTGTTGTTCTTTGCATTTTGACCAATTATAGATTTCTGTGATAGTCTCCAGCTGCCATAGATAGACTCTTCTATGATGAGGGGTGGAAAGGATAAGTTTTTAGAGTGGAGTTAGAAATTACACTGGTTTAGGAAAATGGCAATGATGGATTCTCCTCTAGTGCCCATGACCTCACTATCCATAAGTAGTGGCTAGGTTTATAGTAGGGATGTTTGAAAAAAAAAAAAAAAACAGAGGATGACTATACTAAAACTGTTTTCCTATGCCCAATAAGGTAGTTACACACACAAACTCACAGTGACTATGACTGTATGCACAAGACCTTCACAAGATTAAGCCAGACAAAATCTAAGTATGTTTGAGGTAGATATTCAGAAAGTCCCACCTTAACTGATGAACTATAACAATTCATGGCTGTTAGGAAGAGGGAAATTCAGTGTTCTTTAGGGATATGGCCCCTAAGAGGCTACACATGATCCAGTAGATGGTCTTGCAATCAAGTACATACTATTAGCACCAAGCATACTTAGTGTTTGTTTGCATGTGAAATTTCAGGGTAATAGTTATTCAGGGATGGGGAGGATTTGTATAGAAGGAAATAGGGATATATTTGATTAAAATATATGTTTTAAGAATGTATGAAACTCCCAAATCACACACACACACACACACACACACACACACACACACACACACTAACTACATATCATTTTCCTGTTCTGTGCGGGGGAAGGGAATGGGATAAACACAGCTCCCTCTATCCCAATAAGCAGAAGTCATCCAACTGGGAAGAGAGTGAAGTAAAGTTTTGTAAAAGAAATTTCAGTTTAATAATGGTAGAAAATAGATACAGCATTTTGATTCTTAAAAGTAATTACGTGAATTCACAGAGAAAAGCCATACGTTCACTTACTTGACCTTAAAAACCACAGTTTTCCTACCTTTAACCAAGGAGGCAAGGATGATGAGGCAAACCAGTAGCTTGTAAATGTGCCCCTAAGGAACAGAGAAGTAGCTGTGCCCCAGAGGCCAGGGCAGCAAAGAGGCCAGATTCCAAAACAGCGGCTGCTTTGACAGTGAGTTCAATTGGTCGCTTTCAACATACACTTTCATTTAAACAGGGATTTCTCTGTCCACAAAAGGTTTGAATATTCATTATCCTAGTGATCATGGAAGGCTGCCTTTGCCCCTAAATTCTATAAAACCCACTTAATCTTATGAAGAAGGTCAGTTATTTAAAGAAAAGAGTGAGAAGCAGAGCAACTTTACATTTTAAAACTTGAATTCACTTTACATCATGTTCCATGTGGGCAAAATTTGTGGACTTGGATGATCTTTTCCTCAATACCTCTTTTTGTTTGCTTTCTTTCTTTGCCTGGATTTATTCCTCTCATTGAAGTAGAATGAACAAAATTTCTTCTACCTTCTATTCCACAAATTTAGGATTGACTAGGGAAGCTATCACTGAGCATGGGTCTGGGGCCACAGAATATCCATTTCTACCACTCCAGGGCTTTAGATAGCTTGTATATCTGAGGAATTGTGGGAGGAAGAGTATTAGAAGGATGTAGATACACTCACATAAGTAAGGAATGATGCATATCATAGTAACTCTACCCATGGATTAAAAGTTTTTCAAAAATACTTCATTGTAAAAAATCAATTAAATATCTTTCCTGGGATGTCATTGCTCTAATGCACATCCTTTGTGACCCTAAACCTTGAGAAAAATGATGCATCCTCACTAATGAACATGACAACTTTGGCTTCACTGAAGAATTTTTACTGAATTATGTCAGCAAATCAATGTTTGGAGAATCCAATGACTAATAATGTGCATGCCATTTGGAAAGCAAAGATGACTGCTAGAGTACATGGATTACATGTGATCTATTTAAAAAGGAAAAATGTGAGGATCCGAAACATTCCCAAACACCACTTACTGCCCAAGACAGAGCCACTCTGCAGGCAAGCTTATCTTATCTAAAAAGCAGAGGACCTGCATTTGATCTCCAGTTGCCATCTGGTTTGCAATTACATGCGACAACATGATCAACCTGCCAAGAGAGCCTTTATCTGTTTATTTTCATGTTTTGAAATTTCAAGTAGATGTATTATTATAATAATATAATGAGAAAACAAATTTATTTTCCCATTGTATCAAATTGGAAATTTAAACAAAGTAAAAGCAGTACATTTAATTATTAATACATTGTGTAGGTAAAAAGCAGTCATTTCACCCATAAATATTTGAGTCTCATAAAAAAACAATTACAGCACTACCTCGTAATTTTCCAAAATAGATTGCAAAATTTAAAATATAGTTTTATAACAATAGGCATGCTAATGAGGATAAGGGAAACTCCAGGAGGCTCAATGTCACACAAAGAACTACAGGCAACTAAGGAATGTTGAGAGCTGGAGAAATAGTCTTCCCCAGAGAAGAGCACACCAATTGGCTGTCCAGTACCAAATGGCCATCCTTGAGAATATACACACAAGTTAACACTATACAGACTGAGCAGTTCATACTTATGTATTTAAGAATATATACATATTCATATCCATATCCATATGTATGCATATGCACATACATACACATATGTTAGAACAATTAATGAAAAAAGAGGCCAAGAATTTGAAAAAGAACAAGGAAGGTTATATGGGAGGTTTTGGAGGGAGGAAAAGGAAGGGGGAAATGATGTGATTGTATTATAATCTCAAAAAATAGAAAAATAATTTTTAAGAATTAAAAAATAAAATACAGTTTTAAGAAATAAAAATGCCACTATTATTACTGAATTATTGAAACTGTAAGGCCTGAGATACCAAAAGATTCCATCTCACAATTATTGAAACACTATGATACATGTAGGTTGTAGATATAAGGTTACATTTTTCATATGCATCTCTCCAATTTTCCACTTTTTAAAGAAGAAATACCATATTAGCATATCTCCTTTCATTTATAGAGGCTGTTTCCTAGATACTTAAGAAATGGAAAACATTGTAATAATAGCCAAAGTGATTTTTCCATTTTAATCCTTTTCCGGGAGTGCTCAGAACCCGTTATTGCTTTAATGGCAGGCCTTTGACTCTGACTGTGAGGAGGATCGGTATTTGTGGTGGTGCCTTGTCCACTGGGAGGTGGTCACTGACACCATGGATCAGATGGTGCCATCCAGAGTGAATTTCGATGCAGAACAAATGCATGCTGAATGCATGCCCTCCACAAGTCCAGCCAGCTCTGCTGCCACTAACAATTACAAAGGACAAGAACAGAGACACTTGAGCAGTTGGAAAGCCTGACCTCAGAGCAGAGGCTCATTTGGCACCACACTTATTCAATAGAACACTGCCCTGTAATTTCCCCTCCATTGTTATCTGTGAGCGTTTACACAGCCTCACCTTCATTATGTCCCCTGTTGCCAGCATTGGCTGTTTGTCACATCTATTGATTGCACTCAAACTGCAATTTACATGAATTGCTGGTGACTGGCCTCAGAAAATCCTATCTCCCTCTCATGGCTTGACTGCTAGCTCCAGGGGACAAACGGCCATCACTGAGTGTCCCATGAAAACCAGCACGACTTTAAACAACCCTGTGCCACTGTCAGTCCACAGCCTGGATGTTCCTAGCTCCATAGATACTGTGGGTATATCTAAGGACACCTGAACCCTGGCAGAGTTTGCAAGTGTGTAGTTAAAATCTGCTTCCCTGCCCCATGGAAAAACCCAATTTCAATAAGCCACCAGTAACATCCCTGTGCCTCTTTTTTTGTGGCACAAGAATGAGTGCAAAGTAGAGACATGGGGATTCCTAGGAAGTATCTGGGGATGTGACATTTCACATAAATAACAGTATCTGGTGTCCACCAGTTTACACATGAATACATATCCTGACATTTGGCAGATTAGATAGCTAACATCAGAAGGGTTGAACTGAGGTTTGAAGTCAAGGCTGCTTGGCTCCAAATCCACTCTTGTTTTCTGGTTCTGTCTATACCCTCATATACCTGAGAGGTACACACCTCACAATGAAACCTACTCGTTCAAATCTCTCTTGAACTTATAGACTTCTCAAGAAATGTGCTAGAATCCTCTACATTTCCTCCCATTTTTAATTTCTACATTCTCTCTTATTAAAAGACTGCAATTACTTGGTGTACGATGTTTCTCATGTCATTTTGAATGAAATATTTCTGGTGCAGAAAAAAATTTATGACATCAGAGATAGAAATTAACAAAGTAATCATTTGCTGCTCTATCCCCTCTTATTCTGGTCCAAGATTTAGCCTAGAAAAGAAAAAAAGACACTTAGTCATTTGTATGGTAAAGATAAAGAACCCAGACGTTGGTAAATGTGTCTACAAAATCACAATAGTACAAAATACATACTAATATTTAATTTCCAATGTTGTGGTAGGAATAGTATGTAAAACACTTGCCAATGAAGATCTGAGTTAAAATCCCCAGATCCCACCAAAAACCATGGTGCAGCACATCTTTAATCCTAGTGTACCTGTATATGATCAGATGCAAGGTATAGACAGAAAAAAAAAATTTCTCAATGCCAATAGGCCTGCTAGTCTTGCATAGGAAGCTGCAAACAACACAAAAGGTACCTATATCAAACAGAAGACTAGGACTGTAACACCCACACACGTGCCCTGAATATACATCATACACACATGCATGCACACATTCACATATATACGCACACACACACACACACACACACACACACACACACACACACACACGAGAGAGAGAGAGAGAGAGAGAGAGAGAGAGAGAGAGAGAGAGAGAGAGAGAGAGAGAGAGAGACTGAATTCCTTATTCTGTTTGTATCTTTTCCCACATGTTAGCCATTGTTCTGACACTAGGAGGTTGACACCAATGTTCTCTGCCTCTGCCAAGCAGAGAAGGAAAAACACAGATAACACAGTTGAGGTCCCATCTGGCTCTACCTCTCTCAACTACACTCTTTCATCATGATGCTGGGCCACCTGCCCTCATACTGAAGCATGAGCCCTTCCTCTGCCAACAGTCCTGTAAGGTGTTTTCGGAGACAGCAGCTGACTTGAGTTATTTTCTGGTACCCGCACACAGATTTCCTTTGCTCCAATAACTTCCAAAATGCTCACTCCTTTAATCCTCACCCTAATACTTTGAAGCATAGCTGTTTCTCACAGCACAGAAGAGAAGCCCGGGGTCAGAGGGCCTTAACTCTTGTGGGGAGAACTTCCCTGGTGTTTGGATTTTGAAGTCATGGACTGATATATAAATAATTTGACTGAGAACTAAAAATATGAAGCAGGAGAAAGCATGGTAATAAATTGCTGAAAGGATGCACTATGCTCTAAAAAAGACCATTCCATTCTCAGAAAATGTTCAAGATAAAAAACTCCAACATCCCTAGGAAAATTATAAAGCCAAAAGGCTGTAATTCTAAAGATGTCCTATGGAAGCCATTGCGACCCAAAGCTAAACTGAGATAAATGGTTTAGTAGAAGATTGTAATAAGCTTTATTTCTTTTATTCTGAAACATGAAGGAGAATCCCATGAATACACCTAATCATACTTGTCTCCATGCTGTCACGGTGTGATCCCTTACACTTATACTTATTGCTTCTGTGATTGTAGTAGTGATATGGTCACAGTGCAGTTGTTTGTATCATCGTCACACTTACAAAGGTGAATAGAATGTGGATTATTTTCCTGACACACAATAGTGCTAGAATAATGACTGCTCAGTATGGATCCAGTCTTTTGGTAATTAAGAGAACAATGCACATTTCATGGAACTTAGACAACATGGCCTAAAATTGCAACTTTAATGAACATGGGATGGCAAAAATACTTCATTATTGTGTGTTATTAATATTTAAAAAGAATATCTTTATTCTTTGAAAAGTTTATATATTAATTTTAAATATAAATTACATAGACACACATGTATATGTATTTTTAGTATTTTGTTCATACTCTCCTCCAGCTTCTCCCAAGGCAATCACAAAATGTCTCCCTCCCTACTTCCTATCTTTAAAATAACTTCTGAGAACGGCAACGCTGGTACATATGGTCTACACTGATCGGTTGAAGTTCAGTGACATTATTTATGTCCGAGATTACCTTTTGTGAGGATCACGTTGAGGCAGTTAAGAGTTAGTATTGTGCTTCTTATAGGAAAGCCTAACACTCCTACTGCGATGGCCAGTTTTATTCCTATGTAATCTCAGAAACACCAGACAGTGTGGAGGCACCTGCAATGAAGTATTTTTGTTGATGCTTCTTGAAGTCAATCAGGTGCAGATCCCAGGGTTGAGGGATCTCTGAGAAAATAGTCAACTCCTATTTTTTTCTCACTTAGAACCTATCAAGAACCCATCTATATTCCCTCTAGTATTTCCCTAGAACCCAACATATGACTAATAGTGAAAAGTTTCAGAAATTAGTACCACAAATATCCAAAAAAATTCTCATGCAAACCATTTAAACAATGTGACAAGTAGCCGTCCATTCATCTCTCTGGAGACAATCAGAAACCAATGTAAGGGATGGAAAATGAATAAAATATTATGTTAAAATTTTATAATACACACAGGTGAAGCATGTGTGCATGCACACATGCATGCATGCACACTTTGTGTCTCAGACAAAGGGAGATCAAAGAAAACCAGAAGAAGTGAACTGTTTAGACTTTAAAAAAACAGAATAGGAATGAAAACAAAACCATTACATCAGCTGGTTTTAGTTTAAATGACAGAATGTATTCTTGACAAGCTCCCATCCCTTTCTTTCAACTTATTACATTGATTAACATCCCAAACCATTAATTCCATCTGTGTTTTGTTTCTTTCTTCTCTTGCTGCTGTCACGGAGCACTCTGGGAATATGACATCATTCATTTTGAAAATCACTGGTTTCTAAGAAAAGATCTGGAAAGTACAAAAGGAAAAATAGTAACTACTTAACATGTGTCCCTTAAAGACAAGGAGACAACTATGGAAACTGTGTGGTTGCATACCTTCAAATGATGGTTTTTTTTATGATTCAATAGAACATTGAGGTTTCATATTTTAGAAACTGGTAACCAAGAACATTTTAAATGTAAATGTAAGTAATTGAATCTATCTTGAATGGGGAGGATTATTTCATGTCATTATTTCTCACATCCTGCACAAATATTTAGTAGTAAAATACCATACTTGACTCTATCAGAAGGTCACATTTGTCATAAAACCATGATTCTGCACATTGTCCCTGTAGCTGGCAGAGCCATCTCAAGAATGACCTGAACCTGAGGAAAGAAATGGAATCAGCTGTTACAATTAGCCCTGAGGAAAGATTGATTCCTCGGGGTCACCTATGGTGCACGGCTGATGGGCCTCGGTCCCTGCAGTCTCTGGCAATGGGAACCTGAGCATCGATGTATCCCTGTGTTTTGAATGCTGTTTTTCATGGGTGTGTAGCAGTTAAAATCAGTGCCCTTTGTGCCACAAGAAGACAGAAGACATGGTATTTGACTTCATAGTTTCAGGGTCCATTCACAAACAATACTGCAAACTTGTTCCTATTTAATCTATGTAACAATTCTGATGTCATTTTCTTTCGTTTTATAGATGAAGTCCTGGACAGGTCAATGTCTAATAACATAGATCACAGAGAAAGGGCATCTGAAGTTTGATTTTGTAATTACAAATGTAGTTGCTTTTTAAAACATTTCTTGTAGGAACTCATATAGCCCAGGCTGGTCTCCCACTTGCTATGTAGCCCAGGATGGCCTTCAACTCTCTGTCATCTCTCTTCTATGTCTGCAACACTGGGAGTACATGCACTTGCTACCTCATGTGACTCATGCAGTTCTGAATATCTGGCCTAGATTCTAATGTATGTGAGGCAAGTGTTTCTACCTACAGTGCCATAAATTCATTATTTTCCTTGTTCTGTATTTTCTTAGCAATGTTCTATTCAACTTTAATATAGACTTCTCGTGAAATTTTTCCTGAAGATTAAAAAACCTACCTAAGTAAATTAAAATATGTATGATTTTCACCAAGAAAATTCCTACCTGAATTATTTTACCTAGAAATTTCATTTTGATTGCTTTAACTTTAAAAAAGAACTTCACAAATCTGGTCTACACCATATTCACTCCAAAAATTCCTAAGAATGCAATTGGTGTTCCCAAACTATAGGCATGTCTGGGAGAAAAGAATCCAAGAACAAAAGGGAGAAAGCAATTTTAGTAGGAGCACGAGGTAGAGAGCATTTTCACATTCAAGGTTCTTCCCTGCTCCCCAGGACCTCTCGACTAAGCCTCGTCTCACCAGCCTGCTTCCATACCCTTTGACGAGAATGTGAATAAGAATGCATTTTATACAGCCGCTGTTATCACAAAACATCATTCTGAGATATTTTCTGGTCTCATGCCCGAGTTCTTTGATGTGAGTTATTTAAATTTAAGAACAATGGCAGAAGATGAAAGAGTAAAATAGCCCTCTTCTACTGTGTCTCTGTTTGTAAAAATAATAACTTAATATCATGTATGATGATATAGTGAGTCAGCAAACACAAATATCTCCAGGGAAACCTTTGTTCTGATATTTCCCACCTAGTGAAATTTTCTGTTAGGGAGAGAATATTAAACAAAATCTGGACTCTAAGCAAGTCATGTTCATTTATATTGGTGTTCCTACTTGTCTTTGCAAACCAATAAGAAATCAAGTTAACTGTATTTTTAAATGAAAAGTTTTGAAATGCATTAATCATCATAAATTGAAGAATTATCCTAGATACCCATCAATGGGTCAATGAGTAAAAGAAACAACACATGCATTGTTTCTTCTATCTATACATATATAGATATAGGTCGACAGATGATATAGATACAGATAGATATATGGAGTTTTACCCACCATGAAATTATTTCATTTATAGAAAAATGGGTAGAACTGGAGATGACCATGTTCCATGAAAGAAGCCAGACAAATAAAGAGAAATATCATACATTAAAGAAAAGTCTATTTGTGATGTGAAAAAGGAAAGGAAATGGTGGGCCAAGAAAGGAAAATAAAAGAGGATATGCATGAACATACACATAAAAACTTATGTATACCCACAATGTCATAATGAAGTTTTCACTTTGTTCAGTTCATATGTGCTAATACAAGTAAACAAATAAAAGAATTAAAGCCCTTATGAGTTTATACTAACCATGATGACTCCAGAATAAGTGTTGTGGTTGTATACTAATATAGAAGTCACAAGAAAAACTGTTTATAGTGGGAATGAGAAGACTTGAACTTGTTCTCAAATACAACATCTGTGTACTTGTACCTCATAATACATGCTGCTTCATTTTCTTACTGGCATTCAAGGTCACATCAGTTGTGAGAGTCTGTATAATTCTGACACACGTTCCTTTCAGATGATATTGGAATAGTCTATGCAAGGCTTGGTTTTACCACCATCTTTGATGGTTTCTCTCTCCATACTGTATATTTATTCTGAGGAAAAACAGGTGATATCTGGTTGTGTGAGAGTAATACATGTAAGCCAGGGACCCTCCTGCTGCTGCTTTTAGTAATAATTGGAGTCACACTCAGTTTAAAGAGATAACTCTTTTTTTTTGTGGTGATATTGTGTTCTCCAAAATATTGTGCACCTTAATAAACTTATCTGGGGTCAGAGAACAGAACAGCCACTAGATATAGAGGCCAGAAAATGGTGGCACACACGCCTTTAATCCTAGCATTCCAGAGGCAGAGAGTAAAAAGTAGTACTACATGATGATACAACACCCAGGCCATACATAAGCATGTCTTCTGACCTTGCAAACATCTATATGAATTTTGAAATGTTTCCTATTTTCTCTAATCCTCAGTCTCCTCGTCTATAATATGAGCTTTGTTTCAGTTCTGCTTTGCAATATGTGTTGTTTAAATTCAGTGAGATTCACAGTAATATTTAAATTTCACCTGCACTTTGGAAATTATGATGCATCATGCAAAAAAAGAAAAATCTTCTCTGGGCTCAGAGTTTTGCATTGGTGAGTTGGGGACATGATTTTAGCTGTTGTGGGATAGAAATTAGCAAATTCATCATGCAAAATATTTGGATTATTACACTAACTGTAAGAGGGATGCTGAGAACCATGGAATGTTACAAATGATTGAAACTGGTGAGACACTTGAATGTGAGGATAAACAGAGACAGCATGGTCCCCATGTTTTTTTGTTTTTAACCCAGATCTATAGCTTATAGGTGCATGCAGAGCTGTGGACCTCTAGTTGGTATTTTTGACCAGCCTGGTTCCTCTTTGGAAACCCTTTGCTAGTTCTCTGTTCTATGGGAAGAATAGCAACTGAATACAATTAGCACAGGACACATCAGTGATGGCTCCTGATGGGCAATGGATTGGGATTGGCTCCTGATCCTAAAGCCTCTTCCAGCTGCTCTTCATCATCTCAGGCTGCCAAGCTACGCTCAAGTGATCCAGGGAAAAAACAAAAAGCAAAAGGACTCATCAGAAGAGTGGCAGACTGTCAACACTGCTCACTTTAAGCCCTGCTGGCAATAACAAACTGAAACATATTAGAGACCATGCTTGAGTGTAAATATTTCCCATCATAAACCGCTTCTGCTTCTAATACAGAAACATCCTTTTTTTTTAATCCCATCCTTAATAAAGGACTAAGTATATCATCTATGAGGCATTATCACACACAAAAACAACAAATAAAGCAAAGAGAAATATCCCTGTATAGTAATATTGCATAGATTATGCACAAAATAAACAGAGAAACTTCAAAAAAGTAAATATTTGCCAAGATTTGCCTAATTGATGTTTAACTGTTCACATTCACATTTTAATCATTATTCCTTCTCACCAAAACCATATGTGTGTGTGTGTGTCTGTGTGTGTGTGTGTGTGTGTATACTTTTTTTGAAGTTTCTCTGTTTATTTTGTGCATAATCTATGCAATATTACTATGCAGGGATATTTCTCTTTGCTTTATTTGTTGTTTTTGTGTGTGATAATGCTTCATAGATGATATACTTAGTCCTTTATTAACACACACACACACACACACACACACACACACACACACACACACACATTCAAGATTCTGTTCTATGCCTCCCTTACTGCCTTAGTAAAGTAAGAGTCAGTATGTATGAGTCTCAGAGGTATCATGTTGGTGTGGTTATGGGCATGAGAGGGTCATTAATAAATTCTTATAATCAAGTAGCAATGGGTCATCTGTGTGTAGCTTTATCTGAAAGAACTTCCATTGGTGACTCAACCTGGTGAGAGGTTTTCTGTAGGCACACAGACATTCTGTGTGGAGCACAGATGTTTAACAGGTGAGGTTGCACAGCTGTACTTCTGACTACAGTGGAAACTCTCAAGCCTTTGCAAGGTTGAGGGACAGAACTGCTTCTGACATTTGCCTCATCCCCTTGTGACTCCGATGTACCAAGGAAGGAATTTCTACAACTAAGGTCAGCTTAGGTCTTCTCAGTTACACTTCATAATTTTCACCTTTGATCTTATAAGCACTGCACTAGGAATGTGCTTTTTTCTTCAATGTTGCCCCCAGGACATGTATATTTAGTTCATCACTGAAGAGTTTCTGAGCCTCGTGGTTTGTGTTTTGCGTGTTTTTTGTTTGTTTTGTTTTTATTTGATGTATCATAATTCATCATAATGTCTGCACTGCTTGAAGTACACCTCAAAGTCTATATATTATAGGAGCCCTCACTGAACTTCCACAAAATCTCAAGCTCTTATGTTGCAGGTTACATGAGAATGTCATGTAGTTTCTCAACGTTCAGGAGAAACCATCAGTAGCGCTAAGCAGTTACGTTGCAGGAGGGGAATTGTTGAACCCAAGCCAAACTGGAGAAGCTGGCTTGACTGTAGTCTTCCCTTTGAGATAAGACAGGGGGTCAAACAGTCTAAAAGGAAAGAAAAGCACAAGTTCTCTATCTCTAAGGCCTACCTGTAGGAGCCTCTTGAAATTATCCACTGATGAAGCTAATAATCATAAAGTGGTTATTGTCTGCTGATTATTGTCTATACTGACTGAAATGGCCCGGTGAAGGAGCTGTGGTTGCTATCTCTGTTTCACAGATGGGGAAACTGAGGCACTGTTTAGTTAATGACTGTGAATCATAGCAGTGGAGCTAGGATTTGAAATTCACTGTCTCTGTCTATCATCAATGAAAGCTGAGCAAGGATTGTTCAGCTCACTAATACAGCAATCCATGGACATCCTAATTACTTCCAATGTTCCCTGGGATAATTATTTCCTATTAAGAGAAATAATATAGAAATATCAAGGCCCATAAGGAGCTTGGAAAAGGAAATGTGGAACTCAGTAAATAACAGAAAGAGAAAATAATTTTCCTGTCTTCCTGTAAACTCATCCTACCAAATTTTAGAGCCAATGTTTATCAAACCAATCTTATGATGGTTAAAATTTATGAGATTTAAATACAAGATGCCATGATGATGGCTGGATTATATTCCTTCTTATGTCTTATGTTAAAGTTTTATGTTCTGGAAATCAATTCTTGAAACCTAGGATATCTCTGAAAATAGAATTGTAACATCACTTCAATTTGTAAACCACTTCTTCTTCAATATTTCGTTCTGTATGTCAATGTTACAATTACCATGGGCTCTTTCTCCTCCTCCTTCTCCTTATTCCTCTCTCTCTCTCTCTCTCTCTCTCTCTCTCTCTCTCTCTCTCTCTCTCTCCCCCTCTCTCCCATCTCTCCCTTCCCCTCTCCTCTTCTCCCCTTCCCACTCTTAACCTGTCTCTCCTGTAATTGTTCAGTGGATAAAACAGCACGGGAATTTCCTCTCTATAAAATTCAGATGAAATCAGAACACCCGTTTTCATGCGTTTTCCTTTTTTCTAAAGGAGCAGCCTAGGGATATGAAAAGGAGGTGGACTGGGAACCTATCAGAACAAACATGCAAACAGATTCAGTCTCTGAGTAAACAATTCCTAAAGAGCTTGTCTCTTTGGCAGTTACAGATCTCAGAGTATTTCTGAGGTTCTAAACAGGAAGAGATCCTTCCCGCTCCAGACAATGAGCATCTTAAGCTAACTAGTTAAAAACTGCTGGGTTTGAGAAATTGGTCCTTGCGTCTTTTGAGCATATCAAGTGGTTGCAGCAAGAAGCCCTGACATCCCAGGATAGTCACCTTTCTGTAAACTGCATTGTTGGACTTCTCCCAGTAAAACCAGTTCGGTGTGGTTGTGGCTTCCTCTGAAGCCTGTCTTCTTCCAGCCTGTCCTGGGCGGCTCCATCCGTCCAAATGGGAGCTGAGTTTGCAGGCTACCAGAGCCGGTGGAGCTGGTGCTGCTGATGTCAGAGCCAGAAGACAGTTGTGATTGGATCTAATTAGACTTTGAGGCAGCAAATAGACGAGCTCCCTGCGTGATTGGCTTTAAAGTGGATGGTGCCAAACAACTCGCAGAGGCGCAAAAGTAGCAGCCCTGCTTTGGGAGCCCAGAGGAGGAGGAGAGAGCTCCGGGGCGCTCAGGACGCGCGGGAGAATCTTTCCCAGCGCTTTCTGCCTAGGGAAGGGCTCAGCTTTTCAACGCGCATCCGAGCCTTTCAGCTCATCCAGAACCAAGTGACGGGGCAATTAGAAAGAAGGTGCTTGCTGGCATTCCCAGTCCTAAAAAGTGAGCCTGCTACTTGATTTGCAAAGGCAGAAATACTCACGGCCGCGGCCGCAGCAGCAAGAATAAGAAAGGCGAAATTGATTAGGGACTGGCTCCTTTCTGAGTCTCCCGACTGGCATGGCATCTGTCCTGGGAAGCGGCAGAGGATCTGGAGGGCTAAGCAGTCAACTCAAATGCAAGTCCAAGAGGAGAAGGAGGAGGAGGTCCAAGAGGAAAGGTAAGAAGCTCTCCCTGCGTGCGCTCTGGTGCCCGCTGCAACTCTCTCCCTTCTCTCCCCTTGTCCTTCCTGCGATCTCGGTAGCTGATTGTTTCCGCTTGTCGTCTTCACTTTATGATGTTTTGGGGATGTCCATACTGAGTAGGGCGCTTGTGAGTTCAAACGTTTTTGTAAACATCTAGAGGGTCTTTCCTCAAGCCCAGAAGAGGGTACTGCGAGCCAGGCAGCTGCTCAGCAGAAGATGTTTGGCAGGAGACACTGGGAAGAGAACTGAGAGGACTGAGCAGAGGAGCATCCATCCTCGGATGCTTGTATTCTGGGTACCACCGTCCCTACTGGATACCCAAGGCTGGCACTTAGACACTCTTGGAGCTGACAGTATCACAGGGTGCCAAAAGAAACACTCACTTAAGCCAACACACATAAAAATGAGGGAATGAGCTCTTGCCCCAGCTCCTCCTATCCAAATTGTCTCAGAGGAAAAAGAGGGCAAAACCCTGGCAATCTCCTTCCCAAATTGACCGGCTTTTATTTATTTTATTTTTTTTTTCTAAGTCAGTGAGCTATCCCGTGGTCATGTAAACACTGGCATAGACAAAGAGGACAAGGCACGTCCTTGCAGAAATTACTGCCAGTAAAGAAATAAACGCTGTGTCTTAATGGTAGGAAAAGAAAGAAAATTAAATCTTGCAAACCAGAAAAAGAGAGACGAGCGAATGGCAGGTTGCAGCTGACAAACTCAGGCTGTACCTTCTTACTGATAGTGTTGGAAATGGGCTGCACAGAACTTAGTCAATGTCACCACAAGTGCAGGGATTCCACACAAGGGTTTGTGTCAAATTAGCAATTCTTCCAACGTGATAGGCGGTGCCCTAGAATGCATCTTTAGCCGGTGTGCACTCCACAGAAGGATTTAAAGATGATCCCAAAGCTACCTCTTTCCTTCTCAGGGAGGAACTTGACTCTTTGTGAGTCCGTGGAAGTTCAGTATTCTTACCAGCATCTGGAAGGTATTTTGGTTTTCTTTTAGCTTTTAAAGTGTTTCTAGAGATATGCAGAGCAGGCACAACTTAAGTGAGTTGGGATTTTTGAATTGTTCTTATGCAGGATACATTGTGAGAGGAGGTGGTGGTTATATTAACCCTTCTAGAATCTCTATAGCCCACGATAAGTTTCTGCTAGGTTTGCGAAGTGTTTCCTAGCAGTCCCTGCATCCAATATGTTTTCTAGTAACAAATTTACCAAACATAAATGTCAGAAGCAAACAGTCCTTGATTATGATCACACATAAGACCCCTAAGAGCAAAGGAGACCTGACACCTGCCTTTGATTGTTTCAGAGTCTTTGGTTTCACGAGGGGGCTGATTTTATAATTGTACTTCAATCCTCAAACAGCTCAAATGTATTTGATGTTCACTTCATTATATGAAAATATTTTTGAAGTTGACTCACTGATTTCTTCTAAAGCTATGTGCTACTAAAATGACATGGATATTAAGAAAACCATGGCTTTCAACAGTTTGACAATGAATGTCACTTTTAAAAGAAGTAAAGAAAAAATTGTCTTTATACTTCAGGTGTTTGTGTTTCCTGATATTTTTTATAGTTTGTTTAGCTATTTAGAACAAAACAAATGGAGCAATATTTACACTAACACAGTCTATAGAAATGTAAGCCGAGGGAAATTCTTATCTTCCTTCGTTTACCTTACCATGAAGTATAAGGCATACTAACTTAAAAAGCATTCTGGAAGGAAATAAAAAGAAACCTGAGCAAGTCTTTATGTACTAAAAACCAAACCATGACAACCCAAAGTAAAAACTTTTACAGCAAATATTTATACTCTTAGAAATTTTGACGATCGTAAGTCTCCAAATTTTCCTAACAAAGGCAATAGGTAATCATATATCAGTCTCTATTGTGTGTAGACCTGTGTATAAGTGGCCTTTTCTGTGGCATCTGACAACAGCTGCTGTGGTAGACAGTGAAATGAAATTATTAAATGTTTGCTTTTACTGGCAAAGTTAACAATGGAGCTGTATATGATCAAAATAAAGGCTAACATACTCAGTTACAGGACATAGCAAATCATTTTTTATCTCCCAGAAAAAAATAAGTTTATTTGTAATATCTTGTATGACAAATGCACATTTCTTCTACTCCATCGAGAGCAATAATGTCTTTAAATTTTATATTAGTAATCATGTATCTTCACCAAGATAGAATAGCATAGCTTCAAATTTTAAGCCTGTCCAAAATGAAAAACCACACATGCATGGGAGACAGTTAAGGAATTCTAGAAAGGTTATTGAGTAATTATGGAAGATGCTGATTATAGTAATATGTTAAACTATTCTTGTAAGTTAGCAATGTAATTATGATAAATGTATGTGTGCATGTATGTTCCAAGCTCATCTGCCAGTCAAGCTTCATTTTTTTTTTAAGTGCATCATAGCATCCAGTTGGCGAGTGTGTCAAAGGCTCTTTATTTTTCGTGTAGCCTTGAAAGGTGTCTTTGGTACGGTGTGCTGTTTATGATCCAACAATCTATGTTTTGAACTTTAACACAAACTACAGCCTAACTATGATAATGATAGCATATGATTATTGGTAAATGCAATCCATCATCTCATAAATGGGGTCCTTTCTTTTACAGGGTAGGTTTCTGCCACAGTACCACTTAGAAAGTAATACATATCTTTAATGATTCAAAAATGGAAGAAAAACTTAGTCACAGAATATTACTCCCAGGGTTACCCAGCAAAAGCTCACATTTCTCTGCCAGATAAACTTTAAAGAAAATTCTTTGAATAGATCTCCCTACCCCAAATCTCACTTTCATTTTATTGAGACCTCATATCATTTACCTTTGTATGTTATCTGTAGGTGGTGCTTTAGTTAGGATTTCCTTTAGAAAACATTTGTAAGTGGTTTACACTGTCTAGACAAATGGGAAATGTGAGAATCTTATTTTAACACGAGATAGTGACAAGCGAAATAAAAGTACATGGAGAAGGCTGGGCAGAGCATCTGATTTTTGTACATGTGTAAAAGTAGGGTCTGAACCCATTTGATGTGTGGAATGGAGCAGTTTATCCTCCTTTAATGTCAATTAGAGACTTTTGGAAAACAATGGTAGTGCAGGTAGTTATGAAGGCTATCACCTGTCATCATTAACTACCCATACAGTATTGCCTACAATAGAACATGGAGAGAACTAAAAGATTGCACTTCATTTTTATAGTTCTTGGTAGAATTATACAGCATGATTTTAAACAATTTTATCTATTCTGTGCTTTATACAGGGTAATTCTGCTTTCATTAGAAAATAACTGCAAATATTGCAAAAGAATTCATTTTAACCTCAAAAAAAGGTTAAGATTTAAGTTTTTTTTTTAAAAAAAATTGTTATTAGCAGCAGATAACTCAGGTAGACTAAGAGGAAGACCTCTTCAAAAATAGTGCAGTACATAAAAATAAATCACTTAAAATTGAAGTCTTAACCATAGGCTGTGAGGATAATATATCTGAAGAGTCTCATGAACACACCTTGACATTCTCATTTATTAAAATGGTATATATTTTCTGTGTTTTAGATCTGGTTTTCTTTCTTTTTTGTTGTTGTTGTTAGTCTATTTTCCCCAAAGAGGATACACATTGGCCTGAAATTCATTTTTCAAATAAAATATTTAAATATGTAGTCCATTATTGTATACAATATGTAAAATAATTGAAGTTTCTGAGAATTTAAAACAAAAATCTCTTTTAATGTAGACCTATTTGGAAACAGAATGGGAACTGATACCCATTCAAGGTAAACTGAAGGACACAGTTCAGAGTGAAGTATATCCATCTTCCATCAACTAGAAAAGGACTTTGGGAAGTATTTATGCAGTATGCAAACACTTATTTAACTGGTCAGCTGAGTTGAGCATTGGAACATAACGTGTCATTCTTTGGAGTATTTGACAACAACAACAAAAAAAGTTGTCTTGAAATTCAGCTATTGTCCTAGAGTAGTTCAGTATACAAACCTTTAGGGGACCAGGAGTGAATTTTGGAAGCAACCCCACAAGGCAGATCTATGGAAAGTAAATTGGGAATCTCAGCAAGGTGGTGAGGAGCGAAGCAGCCGGAGAATGTTGTGAAATGCAAATAAAAAGTTGGCAGAGGGGACATAGTAAGTGGAGCAGATGGATGGCAGACGCCAGCTTGTTGTGAAATGAAATTCCATGAAAAATTAATGAAATAGAAAGATTGCGCACTGGATGAGGGTGCAGCGCTGTGTTGCTCTCTATCCCTTGCAATGCTTTGGTAATCCATGTGGCTGTCATCTCGGCAGGAAAAAGACAGCCCCGTCTACACCACTGCCTCTTATCTCGCTTGCTGACAGCTCAAGAGGAAGGACTGGATTTAGGGATAAAAATCAAATTGATTAAACCAACCGTTAGTCAGGATCTAATTGCATGAGAGGTTTTCCTCCTTTCTTTCCTCTCTTTAAAATTTATATTAGTGCTTCTGGTTTCTAGTGACCCATGTAATAACAGTAATTTGAGATTGCTTCAAGGGCATTAGATATGACGAGTGAACTTGAATTTAGAATAAAAGTATGAGATTCATGTATCTTATCTAAATAGAGGCAATAGAGTTATTGCCAAAAGCCATCTCAGAATAGTATTACATAAGGAAACTGAGAGTGAGTTATGTTCTGAAAGCACTGTGTTTAATTTAATATCTATATGTGCATATACGTATGTTACCATGTGTCTGTCTATATGTATATTGCTATATATATGTGTGCATCTAAACAGCAAAGACTAGAAACATTGGATCAATGTTATACCTATCTACATCTTTTTTGAAAAATTCTAGAAAATGTAAATTTGTATTTATATAACAGAAACAATTTAGAAATACCCTAAGAACGAAAGAAAAAACAATATTTGACTCTTTGTCATTTATAAATTTTATTTCTAAACAGATGTTGCTGTGGCCAACCTGGGTGTTAATGATTTGCAAATAAGATTTGTAAAAGGGCAGATTTTCTTATCATGAACAAGATATTAAAAACACTTAACCAGTTTGAAAAAAAATTAAATCAAATTCCAAGTGAGCCATGAAAATCATGAATGTCCTTTACAAAACAGTCCAACTATTAAATGTTAATACTTTGCATGTGGTTCTATGCGAGCATAAAATAATTGAAAAAAAAATAAGTCTAAAGAGACACAGCAGTGCACACTGGCTGATGGTGTCCCAATCTTGGGTCTTGTTGCTTGGGGTTTGTAGATAACATGAATCTAAACTAACCTCTATTTTTCAATTAAATGATTTCCTTTGCTCAGAAAGATATATGCTGTAAATTCTTGTTTGTGTAAATACAATTGCTTATTTATAGCTGTTAATATATTATAACTCACTTAAATGTGCTAATATCAAATAGAGGGACATGGTTTTCAAAATGAAAATAAATCAGGGGTGGGGAGTTCTTTTTAAATTTTGGATACACATAATTTGGATAGGCTGTTGTGAGACCTTTGAGAAGCAGAAATAACTCTAGGACAGGTCTGTCTTTCTACTTGCATCCCTTGCTAGCCTGGTACCAAGACGTCCGTGTTTAGTGATTGAGGTTCAGATTTTCCTCTCGGATTTTATTTTACCTAGAAGGAAAGAATGTCAAGGGCTGTTGCATCTGGCTGCTTGGATGGCTTTAAGTAAAGTCTAAAGCACAGCTCTAAGCTCTAAATCTGCAGCTGAAAATGTGTGAGTGAATCCAGCTTCCCAGGAATCACATCCAAGCATTAGCCACTTAGGAGCTGATTTGTTTGCCTTTTAAAGGAATTTTAGTTTCTCGGAAATGAATCTGGCCACTTGAAGAGACAACAGATTTTCTTTTCTGGAGAATTATGTATATTATTATAAAGAGTTAATTGGAATCACCTGGGTCCTCTCAATACATGGTGGATATTTAATTACCTTTTGTTTTAGTTATAGGTCTTGAATATGAAAGGCAGTAATAAAATTCCATTTTATTCTTTTATTGATTGTGAATGAATTCCATTTGGATCTGGCTTCTGGACAGAAAATAGCTAGTATTTGCCTCCTTTGTGTTATTAAATGCAAGTATATTAGAATTCATTCACCTGTGCTAAATTATAAAATTGTCAGATAGTTAATGTTACTTTTAATTTTTCAAAATAACAAGCAGGTTATGTAAATTTTATGTTCATATGAAGGACATAAAAATGATATTATACTTGAGTAAGAAATCATGTCTGATAAGTGAAGCCTTCATATAAACAAAGAGAAGTAGTATTTATTTTTTAAAATCTAAAGAGAATACAATATAAATACACAGGTAACTTTATGCTCAGATGTCTTAAAGATGAGCATTGAAAGCTTTTCTTGAGCTCTGTGTACTTCGAATTATGAGACTGAGGGTGAAGCTGCCAATCTGCTTCTAGGGGAAAGGACAATTAGAACAGTCATGTTTGCTTAACTGCTAATTCATTCCAGTGTGAATATTCACCTAAAACCTCCTCACACCTTGGAAAAGAAAAAACTCCTGCAGATGAGAAAAGGTGATCTGTAACGTGGATAAAAAGATTCAGAGATGCAGGTTTTGTTTTTAGTGTAAGTACCTGCTTCTTACATGAACACTCCAAGTACAATGAGGCTACAGTCATGCCACTGGACATGTTTAAACCAGTGTCAACAGAAAAGCCATTCACATCACAGACCAAGGTTTCTTTCTGGGGCTGGTTCTTTGCTATTCAAATAATAAATAAAACAAAACTATTCGTAACATGTTCCTAAACTCTCTTTTCTGAAGTCTTGGGTAGGTGGAGAGAATCTAATGCTGAAATGACAATCATAACACTTGGAAATGAATTCGTGTGTAATGCTTTTGAACACCTTTCCCATAATGTGCTTTGGATAATTTTATAGATTTAATTAATCTTTGCTGCTTCGTTTATTGGATATGAAATCTCTGCTTCTAGTTTCCTACTGCCTCATCATTTTGTAATGTCTTACATGATTTTTCAAATACATCTTCCCAAACGTGGTATTAAAGTAGGACGGACATGTGGGTACACCTTTTCTCATCATCAAAGCTTATTTTCAGTGGAAGATGCTAATCCTGGACAAATTCCTTCTTAGGGTTAGGATAAGACAAAAGTAGGGAGGGAGTCTAATGTTTCTAAAAATCACCATCAGCTAGTGTGAAGTACATGCTTCAGATTTCTATAATTGTTTGAAAAAATCAGCTGTGCTGCTCAAAATACATTGGTTAATGTGTCTGAAGATAAAAGCAAAATTTCTTAAAAGTTTAATTGCATTCAGAAGAATGCAATTTAATAAACATGACAGAAACGTCAGCAAAATAGATTTTGACCTCCTCCAAACCCCAAGTCTGGCTGGGTTCACTCATCCCTGTCTGTAACAGCTGCTGAGTTCACATTGGGCCCGTCGCTGTGAAAATAGCTGTGGTCTTAAAGGAGAAGCCCACCCACTTGATATTAGGCTGTGCTGAAGGCGAAGAGCCAAAGCATAAACTGTTTAAAATATACACACACACACATGCACACATACACACACACAAAAAAAAACTGTTTCTTAAACTCTATTTTACAAATTTGAGGAATGAGTACATAAATTATCCAAAAGCAATACATTTCCTTAATCCTTAGGAAAACCAAAACATTGAAACATATTTGTCTGTGCTGAGCCCCTAAATAATTATTACAGTTAGAACTCAAAGGACAAGCAGTTATCCAGGTTCTACTAACTCTAACTGAAAGTAACTTTTAAACCCAGTGTATGTGGTCAAAGTAATTTTTTTAATTTCAATAATTCTATCAATCACATTTTCTCACAGAAAAGAATCATGTTGCAACAAAAATCATTTGTTAGATGTCTAGGTAAAATAATAGGGCATCACAAACATTTGAAAAACTCTGAGACAATTGCACAGGAAATACACTCACTTTGACAGCCCTTCAAACATACACAGAGCAAATGATACCATGCTCATAAGTAGCTTTGATGCATTGTAAGGTATTGCTCCAACGTCAGTATACAACTCCACTCTGGGGTTAGCAAACGGGTAGACATTGAGTACTAACTGAAATTGAAAGATACGATTTTACTTACTAAGCATACAGGAAGAAAATTCCTTTATTATTAAGGCTAACAAATTTAAGTGTGCATGCATATCATTTCATGTAATCAGCAGGGTTTTAAATCCACTTTTTCATTTCACGAAAATTGAATCATGATGTGGCCTTTGTATGTAGCTAATGAATAGAATTCAAGTCATTAAATTGTGTGCTTGTGTGCTTTATGTAGACTGCTAATATATGCATGTGGCATAGAGAAACAGCAGACTCAAGATTTGAAATGCAATAAGTATTTACAGAAATAGTGAGTATTAAAATGTTAAAAGATTAGTCTATTCTGAAATAGTAGTTATCTATTATAAATTTTTAAAGAAATTATATACCACAATAAAATCTTGGCTACATCTGAGAGTAGAAACACTTTGAGAAATCGTGGAGAAATGATACTGGTTTGTGGTTATACTTCATAATTCTGAGGAAAATTTAATTGTTTAATTGCAAAAGTTCTAGGGAATCAACAATCGAAGTTTCTCCTTGTGCATATTTTACATAAAGTAAAATAAATCTTCTTGTCTTTGCCACTAGTAAAAACCTATCTTCTTACATCATAAAAAGAAACAACACATTTGTACAAAAGGATTTAATAAAGGACAAAGGACACAAAGACAAAAGACAAATGGAGGAATAACTTAGAGAATCTTTTCCTAAGCTTGATTAAAGTTCGTCCCTCTTGCTTTTTATTTTGTGTAGCTTTTAATACACAAAGATACATGATTCAAACATACGAGCCAACCCATTCCTTTCTGCTGCTTGCAGAACTCCCGAATTTTGCCTTAACCAAGTATGATTCTGCAGACAAGAACTGTATTTGGTACATTTTTACTAATCTACTTATTTATTAATGTGTAAGTATATCACCATTTCCTAGTATGGGTTTATATAGATGCTACCAAGACCCAATAAAAAGAAGTTGATATAGTGCTCTTCTGTAAGCTTATGTTGTATATCAAGATACAAATCCAATTGTGTCAAATGAAAGCAGGGAGTAGTAACCTACTACAACTGAATACAATGTTAGGTTTTGTGATACTTTTAAAGAGAATATGCTCAACATACATTTTAAACTTGTATTAAATTATCCTCATATATCATAATTCCATGTATAATGAACATAGTGAATTTTTAAAACAAAAACCACTAAGTAAAATGAGTTGCTTTTATAAAATTGAGTATAGCTTGTATTTCTTTTATTATTTCAAATAAAAGTTTCTTATAAAACAAAGCTATCAAGATATAACATTGCCACTCTATGGTGTCAAAACATAAAAGATGCTCATTCACTAGGAGGAGCTTCATAGTTGGCTCAGAAGTTAAGAGAACCACCTGCTTGTTCTTCCAGAGGATCTGGGTTCAATTCTCAGTACCTGCATGGCCCCTCACAGCCATCTGTGACTCGAGTTTGAGGCAATCCAACAATGATTTCTGGCTTCCAAGGGCACTCACACACATGTTACACAGACACACACACAGCAAAATAACCTTTAAAATTTTTAAGCTCTCTAGAAAAGATATGTCAATTTTGAAATAAGACGTGGGGGCAGTGTTCTAAGAGAGGGTATCTGGGAGAGGCTAGAGGTAGGAAAGGGAGTGTGGAAAGTGCTGTAATTCTATTTTAATTAAAACATATTTTTAAAAAGAATTTTTTATTTTTTGTACTTTTATTTATTTTTTAAAAAGTTATTTTTCATTTTACATACCAATCCCAGTTCCCCTTCCCTTCCCTCCTCCTACCCCTCACCTCCTTTCACCCTATCCCCTATTCACTCCTCAGACAGACTAAGGTCTCCCTTCGTGAGTCAAAATAGACTGACATACTAAGTTGAGGCAGGACCAAGCAGCCCCACACTGTGTCAAGGCTGGGGTGGGATACCTTGCTCAGCCTTAAAAATAATTTTTAAAAGAAATAATCAGAAAATAGTACACTTTTTGCCAAGATTATGAATAGATCGTGTGAGCTACAACAACTTCTGGGAAAGCGAAACCAGTGAAGTTTATGAGATGGCAGCCAGCAGACACCTTTGGGACAACGAGACAGAGGAGAAAAGAGACTATTCAGATCTCAAGTGTGTGAAGATATGGGCAGGTTGAGTGAGGGTGTTGCTACGATCTTCTTTGCCATCCCTTAAAATAGGTATCCTGGTGTGCTCCTTTGTATTCTCTGGAATTAACACAGTGATGTCATTGTGCATTATCAATAAATATTTGATGTAGAATTAACTCATATTTAGATTGCATATTTATAAACCATTCTGTCTCCTTTATTTTTACAACAGAGTTACATAACTCTGGAATTTATCCGTCCAACAAACATTTGTTAGACCCTTTTATTTGTCGGTCACATGATAAATAGTAGAGATTAAAGAATGTAAGCTCTGAAAACTGCTCAGGGTAGCCAGAAATCAAATTTCAGTGTCTTCTGCCTTCTCTGTCATTTATGTGGAAGAGATATTTTACAAAACTCTCTTCCCAGAAAACGTGGGAGGCACATTTCTATTGTTTGCTGAATTAGTCTCCTGATGATTGGCATGCTCATTGCTCATCAGTATTTTCCATGTAAGAAATGAAATGAAGTCATCAGACCCAACAAAGTTAAAAGAACCTGAGTCTTTCTTCAGGAGCCAGCTTCTTAGACAAGTGCCTTTGCTGCCAAGCCGGAGTTTCTTTTCCCTGCTTCATTTATCCTGCTTCCAGCCTGAGCACCTGTCATCTCTGTAAGGGGGTAGTCCCCACTCCTAGATATGCAGCTATGCTTCTGCATCCCATGCCTATAGCCAGTGACTCAACTTCCTTCTTCCAAAATGGTCCAGGTACTAACCAAGTACAAGCCACCATTTTCGCTGGAAATGAACTCGTGCACTAGCAACTGTATAACACAAAATACTGGCACCAAACCAAAGACAGTGACTTAAATTGCTGTCTCTTGCTTGTAATAAAGACTAGCAATTTTTGTGACCAAGGACAGGATAGCTCTGCCTGGAGGTCATATAAAGTGGGATGCACACCCATCTGTCTAATGCAATTTAAGTACAGTTCATCTATATCATCAGTAAAGGTTTCAGCACTCCCTTCTGCTTCCACTCGATACTGTCAATATGAGATAGATTGTGGCAAAAAAAAAAAAAAAAAAAAAAAAAAAAGATGACAATCACCGAATCTATCCTCAGTTTCTATCTAAATAGCTTACTTCTTGGTTTCCTTTATCTTATGTACCTGCCATTCATCTATATGTCTATAATCTTCTCTTCCTCTATATAAGCAGGACAAATATATAGAACCCACTCCCAAAATATAGTATCAGATGACAAAATTCTTTAGTAGGTCTTATGTTCTTGACCTGTAAGTTTTAGCTATAATGATACTCACTGCAGTATATACATCTGGGTATTGATTTCTAATTGTACTTGGATTTTTTAAAACTTGAACATCATAGAAACTGAAATTGCAAAGTGATTAAGTTGAAATCAAACAATAGATTGTTATTTGCAATTTGTATGTACTTATCCAAATAAATAATGCACTGTCCACAATTCGGATATTAGCGCCAATGACTCCTCACTATGGAAGCATGCCATATTAAATCTGGTGTATCTCAGGAAATGGTCCTCGATCTTCTCACACTTGGATGTTGCTTCTGCTGTCCACATTCTAGCTGGGTTGCTCCTTCTGCAATCTCAAGATGTCTTGACTCCTATCTCTCTACCATGAAGGGATACTTTATGTCAGAATTCTTATCACCAGTGTTCAATACACCTGTGACTGCGAACATTACAAATTTCATGCATGAATGGCCTGAGATTATCTTCCATGCTGAAAGTACTTTTCTTTCTTCCATGCATCTCTTCTGATGTTACTCAGGAAAACCATTCCCTCTTTGAGCTATCCTGGTTTACCTTTCCTGGATCTACAGTACTCACCGAAATGTTTTCTGTATGACTCTGAACTATTAGTTTGTGATTTATCCTAATATAATTTTGCAAGAAAGAATGATGTCGCGGTCTGAGCTCATTACAAAAACAGAACCATATGACTTTTAGTAACAGGAAATAGAAAAAAATCAGAAAACAATTAGCTTAAGTAATAAATTAATAGGAAAATCTTTGAATTTATATCTGAACTACAGATTTTGCAGTTTACTCACAACACAGAAAAAGCATACTAACCATAAAAGGGGGTACTAGAGAGAGTTAAGATTATTTGCTTATATTTCAGAGGACCTGACTTCAGTTCTCAGCATCCACATTAGGTGGCTCACAACCCCTATGACTCCAGCTTTAGAGAGTCAAAAGCTACTTTTGGGGTACCACACACATGTGACACACACACACACACACACACACACACACACACGGGGAGAGGATCAGATATATTTATTTTTAAAATGTTAAACTAGCCTTAGAGATCAACACAATACAAGAAAGCCTGAATTCTAAAATGTTGAGATTTTTTTACAACTAATATGGCGATTAATTGCATTAGCCAATACAATCAGCAAGATGTCATTTGGTTCTTAGACAGCCTAAAGCATCTTCTATATTTATTTAACACTTCCATTGTCCTGAGTTTAGGTTATCTCGTTTAACCTCCCCAATGATGCTATAAAGTAAGTAATGATGTGAGTTATTTTCATTTTGCAGAGAAAGTGCTGAAATATGCAGAGATGAAGAAGACATGTGCTTAAGGTCACACATTCAGGAAATGGCTGTTTCAGGCATCATGACTGTCTTCAGTCTCATTGGTGACACTCTGAGTTATCAAAAGTTCTGCTACCACTTTTCTGGGTTAAGTATTGCTCTCCCTACAGATGACCAAAAAGGCTAGAGTTCCCCACTTTTTAAAAAAAATGTGTATATGGTGACCCCTCAGCCATTGGTTCATATTTCATGTGTTTCCGTTCGTTTGGCTATTTGTCCCTGTGCTTTATCCAACCTTGGTCTCAACAATTCTCGCTCATATAAACCCTCCTCATTCTCGCTAATTGGACTCCCAGAGATCCACCCGGGGCCTAGTCATGGATCTCTGCATCCAGATCCCTCAGTAGTTGGATGAAGTTTCTAGCACGACAATTAGGGTGTTTGGCCATCCCATCACCAGAGTAGGTCAGTTCGGGCTGTATCTTGACCATTGCCATCAGTCTGTTGTGGGGGTATCTTTGTGGATTTCTGTGGGCCTCTCTAGCTCTCTGAGTGGGTGAGACAGTTGATTGGCCTGATCTGTTTGGGAGGCATCCAGGCAGTGGGACCGGGTCCTGTGCTCATTACATGAGTCGGCTGTTTGAAACCTGGGGCCTATGCAGGGTCGCTTGGCTCGGCCTGGGAGGAGGGGACTGGACCTACCTGGACTGAGTCTACCAGGTTGATCTCAGTCTGCAGGGAAGGCTTTGCCTTGGAGGAGATGGGAATGGGGGGCGGGCTGGGGGGAAGGTAAGGGGGGCGGGAGGGGGGAGAACAAGGGAATCCGTGGCTGATATGTAGAACTGAATTGTATTGCAAAATAAAAATTTTAAAAAAAGTGTATATGTGTGTGTGTGCCTGAGTGTATGTATGTGTACTTCATGTGAGCAGGTGCCAATGGAGACCAGAAGAGGGTATTAGATCTCCTGGAACCAGATTTGCAGCTGATTGTGAGCCTCCAAATGTAGGTACTGGGAAATAAACCTAGATCCTCTACAAGAAGAGCAAGACTATTAAATATTGAGCAACCTCTACAGTCCCAGTTCCCTACTTATAACATGGAATGTACCTCATCTAATTCTTCTATTATTCCATGGGACCTAAACTTTTCAAAGACCCTAGTAGAAACATGTAGCACAATAAGACCAAGAGTAGAAAAGAGATCTCAAATCATGCTACTACTGTCTCCTGACCTTTGTCAGATCATCATGTTGCTGTTCACAGGATGAGGCTTAGTGATTGTCTGTGTGATCATCTTGGGGGCACCATATCCTAAGAAGATCATTGTAGGGGTTTCATATACTTAGCATTTGAGGATGACTATGAGCTGGTAGAAGACATATTAAGCTTTCTCAAGGTGAAAGAGGTGTCCATCTGGTAGTGAGATTGTAATCATTCCACACAAAAAGACAAGATAACAGCTTTTAGAATTAAAAAAATTAACCTATCAAGATCTTATCACAAACATGACTATAACCATAGAAATCATAGCGTAAAGCACATGATTCTTGGTGCAAAATATGTGTACATAGTTTTAGTCCTAAAATATGTTGTCTACTGTAAGATCTAGAAATTCTTCTCTGCTATACAACATCTTTGACTCTGACATACAGTAGGCTTTGAAGAGTAATAGTGTGGTGTATGTGTTGAATAATTCAACTCTTCAAACACCATCTTTGTAAATACTGTCACATACTCAGCATGACATGTTAGATCTCATAAATACATATTCTGGGACTAAGTTACTTTTTATTGGTATTCTTGGTTGTGAGCTTGACTACATCTAGAATTAACTAAATCCCAAGTAGCTGGGTACACCTGTCAGGAAGTTTTCTTCATTACATAACTTGAAGTGGGAAGATCCACCTTTAATGTGAATTTTTTGAGGTGGGAAGATCTACCTTTAATCCACCACATTTTATGGTAGCAGCCTATATAAGGGACATGGAAGAAGGAAGTTCTTGCACTTTGCCTGCTAGCCTTGCTCTCACTGGCAAGTTCATTCCTTCACCAGCTTTAGAGCCTACTTCTTCAGGATTCCAGCATCAACTGAAGACCAGCTGAGACATTCAGCCTTATGGATTGAACAACTATTGGATTCTTACTTTCTGTTGATAGACAGTCATTGTAAAAATAGTTGGACTGCAGCCTATAAGCCACTTTAATAAATCATTTTATCAGTTTTGTTCCTCTAGGTCTAGAGAACCACAACTCATGCAATACTTCATCTATAACAAGCAGACTATCACAATTCTGTAACTTTAGAGACATTTCCTAGACAGTAAAGCCAGGTTGTGTTATCAGAACCCTTTCCAGAAACATTTATCTCTACCTACAAAAATTTATAAATACTGTTTTCATCACTTTAAAATCACTCATAGATAAACATAATATCTCTAGGGATGTGAAATCTTTGTAGAACTGAATTAACATAGATTCCATTTAATGTCCAGGACATTTTCCTTGATTGTTCTGCCATATCCATGGCTACCCAATGGGGTGATGCATAGCTTGTTAATTTTATCATGTTCTGTCTTGTTTCCTCATCTCCCTGGCTTCTCTAAAGTTACCCCATATCTAGTTAACAGTGGTGGAAATTGTCAACATTCTTAAAAGAGGGTAGGGTTGTACTTCCTGGTGATGGCTTTCTTTATCCAACAAGCAGAATTAGTCTCATGGTTTTTCTTCTCTTTGATGTAAAAAGAAATTGAAAACATGAATAGCTAAGCAAAAGTTTTGTTTTATGGATAAGGGAAGTGAGACCAAGAGAATGGAAGTAAGCCAGGCGGTGGTGGCGCACAGCTTTAATCCCAGCACTTGGAAGGCAGAGGTGGGCAGATCTTCGGGAGTTCAAAGCCAGCCTGGGCTACAGAGTGAGTTCCAGGAAGGGCACCAAAGCTACACAAAGAAATCCTGTCTCAAAAAACGAGAGAGAGAGAGAGAGAGAGAGAGAGAGAGAGAGAGAGAGAGAATGGGAGTAACTACTTCAGAAAGCTAGATGAGAAAATGAGGTGAATTGTGCTTGCCACATAAACATGAGGGCATAAGTTCAGATCCCCAGAGCCCACAAAAAAAAGCTGATGTGGATATCTGTAATGCCAAGTGTGAGCAAATGAGAGCAAGATCCCTGGAGAACACTGGCCAGCTAGTGAGCTCCTGGTTCAGTGAAAGGCTTTTTATGAAAACACATACACACACACACACACACACACACACACACACACACACACACACACACGGTGGAGAGTGAGAGAAGAAAATACTCAATATTGACATCTGGTCTCCACACTCTCCCACAAACAACTACACAAAAAGAAGACACTGGTGTGTGATTGACTACCAGGAAAGCACAGGTCCAGGAAAGGATATGTTGCAAGAATACACAAATTTCAGGAAAGGATAGTTTCTGGGCAATAAAATTAATTGTCACTTAAGAGATTCCAATGGGAGTTTTTTTCATGTTGATTTTCAAACTACTGTCTCATACACAATATGTTACTAATGGCTGTCACATAGAGCCATAATACAAAGGGCTTAGGATGGGGGAGAATTTTATACTTCTCTTTACAAGAAGATTCTGAAGAATATCGACCAAGATCACTTTGCCTTAACAGTGTGAGTGTATGTATGTGCTTGTGTTTGTTCTTATGCCTATGTATACATTGCAGTATGCACAAATTTATGTACACCTTTGCTGTGCTTCCTCTTCCCCAGGTAACAACAGTCATACAATTTTCTGACTTATAGATTAAAGGAAACCTTATAGATTGCCAAACTAAACTCATATGCATAAGCATCTTCCTTTTCAGATATCACTACAATATGTATATTGAATTTCAAGATAACTATTAATCAAAGCTCACTTAAGTAATGCAAACAATAAAGATCAGAGTTAAATGCTTAAAATCTATAACTCAATAAATAAAAAGTAAGTCAATATGCTATATAAATATACATATCACACACATACACCATACACAAGAGAAGTCTAGATGTGAGTCCAGTGCTGTCATACTCAATTCAGCTAATAGTTCACAACTGAAATAAAGTATGTTATCCATTCAGTAAAACCTGGCATCCAAAGTCAAACACCATGTGTCTGTCAGAGTTAAATAAATATTTTGTTTAATGTGCATTTAAATTTATAATGAAACACCTCACTTCCCACATTACCTTGTGAATGTATATCTCTGGCACTTGCATACAGTATATTTTCATCTATTTTGATGCATAAACAATAAGCTTAATGTTTGCATTCCTCATATTAAGTTTATTCTCATTTTATGCTGGCAATACAAAGCCAAAATAAAAATAAAGCCCTCAGTAAACATATGTAGGTGAATGTACGTGTCCTGTTTCAAATATAGTTAGTAAATGAATGAGGAGTAGATTAAAGAGATAATTCAGATGCAGAGTAGTCAAACAGGACATTTGAACTCAGTGTGTTGTGACTGATTCTTGATGTGCCACTCTAAAGAAAAGAGGTTAAGTCATTGAGCTCCTTCTAAAATGTAGACTGTGTGCCCACCAGATAACAAAGGGATGTTCACTCTCAGCAGAATACATGCAACTCCATTACATACAAATTAACTGAAATGGCTTTCCCCATCTGTTCAAACTTTATTTATAAAGTTATTTTACATAAACACTCACAGGTAGGTTTTCTGGGGTTTGACTTTTTCTGTAGTGGCATTTTATGTATAATAAATCCAAGAATGTCAAACCCAACCCCCAGAAATGGAAATATGAAGGTTCTTGATGTCCCTGAACAAGTAGAGAGAGTTGGCTTCTTTAGGTTCTTGTGTAGGCCCCTTATGCGGAAGTGTGGGGCCCCCACCTAGCTCAGAGCTGGAACAAAGATACTTGAGGGTGGGCTAAAGGGAAAAGTATATTAGCCTGAGATCCAAAGCTCAGTTCAGTGCAATATGCAGGCATCAGTCTACCAATATTTACACTAGACTGAGTTTATACATGGCAGTCTACACATCTGGCTGCAATGGGCTTTTGTTAGCTTCTAAAGCTGAGGTAGCATGCGTAAAATTTGCCATGCATCCATCTCCTGATATTTGCACAGGATTGGTGTCAGAATCCCATTAGACACTCAGGACCTCTGCATAAAGTGGGACAGAATTTTCACAGAACCTCTGCACATCCTTCAGTCTAATTTAAAGCTCATCTAGATTACCTGTAGTAACAAATACACTGTAAATGCTATGCACATAGATGTTATAATGAACTATTTGGGGGATGGTAACTAAATTTTCTGAGTAAATTCAACAAGGATGTAATTTTTACAAACATTTTAAAGTGCGTGGTTGGTAGGATCTGTGAGCGAGAAAGCCTTCGTATGGACGACAAATGTATGTTAAATGCCCTTACGAGTAAAGTGCCAACTGACTTACAGCAGCAGTTATTTTATGCTGTAAAATTAACACTGTGTGTGTGTGTGTGTGTGTGTGTGTGTGTGTGTGTGTGTGTGATTGCACTCCATATTCTACATATAGGTGGGGCAACACCAGGCTATTTCTTATACATGTAAGTTTTCTAAATTAAAATGGCATGAGTAAATTTGAAAGTAAGTTGATACATTCATTTTAACGTCTGTTTTTTTGACACTATCCATTCTGGATTAAATCATATCACCATGAATATTTCTTTGATCTGATCTTAAAATATTCAGTATGATTTCACCTCCTGCAATATTTTGGTTTATTTTTCTCTCTTTGTTACCACTTGTATTCAAAGTGATATTACATCTACAGAGTCTTGAGAATAGTGAGTTAATTACTCTCTTGAAATCATTGAGATCATTCTTTCTGCTGTGATCTCTTCAAGCTGAGAAAGGCAAAACCCATGAGCTTGAAATTTAGGTTCCTTAATTAATCTCTTCCCTCACTCAAATAAGGACTGATTTAAAAAATAAAATTGTTTAGTGCATTGTTCCCTTATAAGGTCACACAATTGTGTTAATTTTTTAAATTATTTTTATCAAAGGACTGGGAAAGATCAAATTGATCATGGTCACTGTAGATTTAAAGTGACAGATATCTTAGTTTTTGATGACCTCTAAATAGAAGCAGCCAAGATATCATAGACATCCAAGTTTATAAACATGCCATAATTACACTATTCACCTATATCCCTTTTATACCATTCTTCATCTTCTTCAGGAATGTTCTAAATGCTACCCCAGAGGCCAGATGAACCACCTAGTTCACCAAAAGTTTCATAAGACATCTTAGTAAATTTCTCCCTGCATATACCCACAGAGGGGCATTTACTAGGAATAATGTCGACTGATTCACTCATTATAATCTTGAATGGACAGAAAATCACATAGAATTTCCCAAAACTCAGAAATGGATACTTTGATCACTTCATTAGCCCCCTTTCTCATTGCTGTGATACAATACCTAAAAGGAAGAAATTAAGTGAGAAAGAATTATATTGGCTCACAGTTCAGGTGATAAAGTCCCTCGTAGTGGGAAAGGCAAGTTTGTGGAGCCAACTCTTATCTGTGACAATGGGAGGCTGTGAACTCATCTCAATAAGCAAGGAAACAGAAAAAAATGAAATACCAGTAGTTGGCTTGCCTTTTTATCTCCATCTTCATTCAGTCCAAGAACCCAAATCATGAGACAGTACCATCCACATTGAGATAAGGTTCTTATCTCATCAGTTAATCTCTTTGGAACCCTCCCTCACAGATGCACCCAAATCTATGCCTCACTCATACCCTAGGCATTTCTTTCAGGGATGACATTAACAGTCAAATTAACTATTACACCACTCCAATACATATTCAAATTAAAGATAAAGCCCAACACAAGACTTTTGTTTTAGTAATTGTTTGTCAACATCATGACTGGAACATTAGCCTTGCTATATAGCCACCTAGCTCCCAATATTTCTGGAAATTTCCAGAAACTTCACACTTTTGCAACTATAGCTGTCTTCTTTCCATGGTCAGGCATCTTCTATCATCATTTGATGAAAATTAAGGAATTTAGATCCATACCTGTCACCATGCACAAAACTCAAGTCCAAGTGGATCAAAGACCTCAACCTTGAAATCATATAATAAAAGGAAAGAAACAATGCAGAGAAGCCTTGTAGTGTAGTCCTGTGCTCCTTTTTTGAGTATTGACACATACTCTCAATTACAATTCTGTCTTCTGTCTTCTCTTTTCCATCTGCTTCACATAGTACTATCTGCTCATCAAATTGATTATCACTTTAAACCTATGTTCTAAGAGCACATAGTCTGGATCAAGCTTCTTTTCTTAAATCTGAAGAACTAGGAAGGATAGATGGGTATAGATAGGATTCTACTGGTCATCACAAGCTTTTCTGAAATACACTAGCCCACTGTGACTTTGCACATCCCATCCCCACTCTGTGTTTGCTGTCAACTTTCCCAAGTAGGTATGGCTGCCTCCTTGGTGCTCAGTGTATTTAATCTGAATTCTGATAACCCAAGGTGGACATCATCTCTATTTTCTAACAACTGAAATTCTTCCCTTGTTGAAATTTGGTGATGCCTAGCTGAAATCATATGATAGGCAATTTCACAAGGATTTAATAGACTGACAAAAACCATGTTGCTACCACAAAGGAATTTCATTGTCAGTATGTAATTCAGTTTTTGTAAAATGCTATTAAGGTTAATGTTGTTTTAGTAACTGAGAAAGCACCTGGGAAGATGTCAGGGCCCTACTGGTGCCATTATGTAGCATCTAGCTCCTCCTGAGTGAGTCAGCATACTTGCTACATACCTGTTTCCTCATGCAGAAGAGAAGCAAAGAAAAAGCAAAGGTATGAGTCTTGTTATTTATCTGGGATTTATTTCTCACTTTTATACAAAAGAATTCACCAGATTATGCACTGTTTGCCTGTGATTTTTTTCCAAATGTATAAAATTGTACTTTCATTTCTGCTTGGCCATGTTGTATAAGCCAGTTTTGAACATCTGTCATATGCCAAGATATAAGCACAGTATAGCTCATAAATATGAACTCAGTCTTTGTCACTTGGACCTTTGGAGCATGAACGTGAAGGCTATTTTAAATGTAGTTTATAATACTGTCACACATTATGTTCGCTTAGTTTAACTTAGTAATGTGTAATTGTGAATTTCTTTTTTCATTATTTTGTTTGACTTGTGTATGTGTGTGCATGTTTGTGTGTGTGTGTAGACCAGAAGTGACTCAACATCAGATATTTTTCTCAGTAGTTTTTAATTGTTGAGATAAGATCTCTTACTAAATATGGAGTTCATCAGTTTAACTAGGCTGTCTCTCTGGCCAGTAAGCTGCAGGGATATACCATTATCTGCCTCACTAGGATTGGGATTCTAGTTGGATGCTACTGTTCTGGGCTTGCCAAGAGAGTGCTGGAAATCTGAATTCAGGTCTTCATGCTTCAGCAGCAAGAATTTTACCAACTGAGATAGCTTCACAGACCGGGCTTCATCATCATCATTATTATTACATTTACTTATATCTTTGTTTGTTTTCTGTATAGGGAGTGTGCCATAACATGTGTATAGAGGTCACGGAAAAACTTGCAGGAGTCAGTTCTTTTATTAAACCGTATAGATTCCAGGAATCCAACTTCAGTTATTGGATTTGATGGCAAGTGCCATTACCTACTGAACCATCTTGCAAGCCCCAATTTTTTTATGTTTATTACATATATTTTCAGCATATCTATTACAGGCAGTTTGAAAAATCTTCAAGAACAAAAATAGTTTCAATCTAAAGATAAACAGCTAAACACTCTCATAGTTTATTTAAGTTTTAACTCTTCATTGAGACAGTGAGTGAAGTACAGTCATAATCACATTAAATTCTAAGGAGCATTGAGAATTCTACTACAAACTGGAGTAACCTAGAAATGTCAGATTCCCCTTTCTTCCTATTTCTTACAAAATAAAAGGCTGCTCTTGTAGACATACAATGACATGGAAAGAAGGGAAAATACTTCTATCATTTATTCTCATGATACAAAGATAAATAAGTCATCACTTTCAAGAGTACTATAGCTCTCTATTTACAAGAACTACAGTACCAAAGAAAACTAAGAAAGCAACTAAGTTTGATCAGCTGGTAAATTAGTTATAAATATTCCCAGCATTGTCATATCATGCTTTTTTTTCTTTGTCAACTACAATGTAACACCTTCGTGAAATATCCTCTATTGGGATGTATTATATACCAAAAAGCAAATTAATGAAACACATCAATCATCAGTATCCGGTGTCCTAATTAGCTGTAATGAAGCTCCCAACTTCAAAGCGGTCGTGACCAGGAAAAAAAATTGTCTTCAGGGTGCTCCCTTCAGAGCTGAAGTCTCAGATTCTGTCTCTAAGCATCATACGGGGATGTTCCAGCCTGGATTTCCCAGGAGACATTCTTTTCTTGGCTGCTTTTAAACTATAAGTCAGCTTTCCTTTATGAGAACAGGAAGCAGTGGTACTTCAGATCCATCCCACACATGTAATGTTTGGTTTCCAGAACAGAGATCAACACATACCATGACAAAGTTATTAGGCTGAGTGGATTGAGAGACAATGTAAAGGAAGAAATTGAAGTCTCAGTGTGGTCTTTCTGGCCAGTAAAGATAACACTAAAGGCAAGAGCAGGATGGAAAAGCCAGATCAATTCATAAGTCTGCAATAATGGATGGATGCACTGAGGACAGGTCCCAGTCCCAGTGCCTGGATGCCTCCCAAACAGATCAAGCTAATCAACTGTCTCACTTATCCAGAGGGCCTGATCCAGTTGGGGGCTCCTCAGCTGGCTGTTTGGAACCTGGGACTTATACAGGGTCACTTGGCTCAGCCTGGGAAGAGGGGACTGGACCTGCCTGGACTGAATCTACCAGGTTGAACTCAATCCCCAGGGAATCTTTGCCCTGGAGGAGATGGGAGTGGGGGGTATTCTGGGGGAAAAGTGGAGGGGAGCAGGGAGAACAAGAGAATCTGTGGCTGATATGTAAAATTAAATTAAATTATAAAATGTTAATTAATTAATTAATTAAAAAAGTAGATGGATGCACAAGGAGGACAAGAGTCCTCCTTCTGTGGAATGTGTGATGAGCTGAACCCAGACTGAGTCCTTGTGCTCTTCACTCACTTCTGGGTAAAGGAAGTAGGGTAGAACAAAGCCGTGTCAGCTTCTCTGTGAACGTGTTCTAAGTGTAGACACCAAGTTTGCCTGGTCAACTTCAACCCCATGGAGATTCATAATGTTTTCTGCTGAGCCATCATATCCCCTTTAAATAGTAACTTTTGAGGAGAAATGATGGTAATTATCAAAGACACACAATGCCTGTGGCACCTAATTCAGTGCAACAGGATATGAAGAAGATTTCTCATATTCAGAATTCATTATTACTATTCAGAAATCACAAGGGAAATTGCACAAATATATTAAAAATCAAATTTACTCTTCTGGTGTGACTATAAAGGAAAGACTCTCCCTGGCATGTGACAAGTTAATAATCAGTAAACATCCTTCATGTTGAGGATGCAGACTGCCCTAGGAAAGCCTCCATGTCCTGCTCCACTTTCTGATCAATGCTAAGCCTTGAGTTTAGGTTTGGGAGGTTGGGAGGTTTAGGACACTCTGTCCTCTACCAAATGCTTTGGAGGGAAGGTTATTAGCACAGTGAGGGGACTGCTCTCTCAGGAGAGCTGCACGTAAAATGACCAGGGAAGAAAATAGCAGCAACTTCTCAAATTAGCATAATTAGTAATTATCTCTTAATCGCCCCACTCTGCTTTAGAGACTTGGCACTTGAATTTCTGCTTAAAGTTCACTGAGGAAAAACAAATTTCACACTGGAACATCTCAATAACACAGCTGAGCTGCTGAGGTGGTTGCTTGGTGGAGGTAAGGGACAAAGAGGGACATATGGAATTGAAGTTCTTCTCTGTAAGAGCCTGGTAGGCAAGTTTCCCTATTGTGACATCAAGTGGGTAACTTCATTTAAATGACCTCATTCTCTTTCTCTCTGACTCAGAAGATAGGTTCAAAAGTTTCTTCCTTGAAGTTATCTTCAGCTTCAAAGTTATCTCCTACACTGAGATAGAATCACTCTATCTAGTGAAACATAATGTATATCTTCCTTGCTCCCAAATCAGCTGAAAATAGAGACTATACAAAAGAAAACAGGAAGATAAACAACCATTGTATGTGTCATAGTCACAAGCTACCAAACCTTTCCTTTTTGCCTATTGGAATCCAAATCCTAATAAAATTAAGAAATTAATACCCATGACAAGAAAACAAATAGAATCTATCATGATGATATCTGACATAAGAAAGAAGACACCTATAGTTTTGAAAAACTAAGTACCACCTCTATTAATTCTAACTAGCAAGGTATACTATGCAACTTATGAAAGCAATCTTCTGTTATTATTTAGATGTTCTCGACATATATAGCACAATGATTGTACAAAGCCTAAACATCACTTTACAAGAAGATCAATAAATTACTGGACAATCAATTTAGAAGGGAACAGAGATAGGTCTTCACTTAGTAAGTTCAACCAAGAAACTTATGCAATGCAGGAGCAAGGCACACTATAATAGTTCTTATCACAGAGATGAGACTCTTCACTTCAGATGACCTAGAGTACCAAGATCAAGGATGAGGATGTTTGTCAGAATTCTAGACTAAAGTGCCCTATTCCTTTATGCTAAAAACGTCCTTCTAAGGCACTCTCCAAGTCCCTGACTTCATGCACATACCCTCTGCACTATTGTGCTCCCTTTTTTTTCCACTTGCGTATCACACCTTCAATCCCTAGTAAGCCAGCAGCAGCTGTTAATGTTCACAAATATGGCCCACAGGCTAGTGAGTTAGTTGTGCAGGAGCTTTAGAAATAATAAATAGGGAAGAAGGATTTAATATGTGATGATTACTTAGTGTCTGACAATTGTCTCTCTGGCAGTCACTTCATAGATTTTCATAATGACCCAAGAAGGAAAAGTTATTATTTCTACTCTGTAGGAAAAGAAAACAATGTCCCAAACATAGCAAAAATGTAGCTTGGCTCTAAAAGATTTCCAAAGATTCTAGGTGATCCATCAAAACCCAGGCTGCCTGAGGGGCCCCCAAACTGTTTGGGGGCCCAGGCAGGGAATCGGGATCCATCCCTGGTGCATGGGCAGGCTTTTTGGAAACCAGTGCCTAGGGTGTGACATCTTGCACAGACTTGGTGCAGGGGGAGGGCCTTGGATCTGCCTCAACTGAGTGTGCCAGGCTCTGCTGACTCCCCATGGGAGATCTTGACTTGGAAATGTGGGGGTAGGGGTGGGTTTGGGGGGGAGGCTGGAGGGTTGGAAGGGGGAAGGGGAGGTCTGTTATTGGTATATAAAGTGAATAGAAAATTTCTTAATAATAAAAAAATGAAAAAAAATTCAGGCTGATTTTTTTTTGCTTATTTTTAGATGTATCAATCACAGGTATTTATTAATTTGTCTGTCTCTAGAGCTTCTGGAGTGCTGATAGTTTGCATTAGCAACTTGGAACTTGCTTTAAATTGATTTGTAATGTTTGCTTAGACAGTATGCAATTAGACAATACTCAATGTTGTAACTGAATTACAAAGCAGTTGTCAAAGCTCTCAAGAGTGTGTAGTAACACATATGAAGGCTTTTATTGAAAAAAATATTTATTTATTTATTTATTTATTTATTCATTTATTTATTTAATGTGTGTGTATTGGTGTGCACATACACATCTGTATGTGTGTGCATCATGTGCATGCAGTGGCCAGAAGAGCCAGAAGAGGGTGTGGAATTCTCCTGGAGCTGGAGTTAAAGGAAATTGTGAGCATCCTTGAGTGCTGGGAACTGAAGCTGCATTGTCTGCAAGAACAGCAAACATTTTTAAAGTTGAGCCATCTCTCCAGCACTACATTTTTCAGAAAGGTATTACATTTCAGGAATCTCAGGAAATTGAAGCAGTGGAAGTCAGCATTACTTACAAGTTTACCATCCCTATCCTGAGGAATGAATTTGGGTCCTTGCTGGCAGCTAGCATAGGGGCTCCCTGAAGGATCCCAGCAGCACTGACATACAAACACTCATTCTTTGCATGCAATAGGGAAATTAGTGCATTTTTAGTTACAACTGACTGTTACCAGGACTCAAAGCATGAATGAACACAGCACAGTATTGCTCCATCTTTGAGAGGCAGACTGTATTTTTCAAACCAAAGCTTGGTTTGATCACCTGCCCTGGAATTGCAAATAGTAAATTGCTTTTACACAGTTCCTTTGCATTTTCTTATCTAACACAGTGACTTTTCCTGACTCTCTCTACTCTGTCACTTTCTACAAGCACTAGACAAAGTCTAGTTAAATTAATCTTTGCTATGGAGGAATGGCAACCCCAAGGGACAGGAAGGAGCCCATACTGTACAGATTCATAGAGAAAATCACCAAATACATTGGAGCTCCAAACTCATACATCTATCATTCTACCCTGGTGTGTGCAAGACTTGATATCACTTTTCTCAGTGGTGCCTGTGTCTTGGGCTTTAACATTCTGTATGAAGTTAAGGACTTTTTACACAGTACTTTTTGTGATGAGAAATAATTATAGTCAGAAATCTTTATAGAGCCCCTGCAGTCCACCCATGGACTGGGAGGTGCCTCCTCTGCCTGCATACATCAGTCTGGTTTTCTCTACAGGTAGAGAACAAATCAGGGAAAAGCTTATATTCTGTGGTGTCTGCAGAAAACAGCTTTCATCCTAAACTTGAGTTTCACAGTATTCAGAGCCAAATGTCTGTTTAACATGCATCCAAAAGAGAAGTCAAACTATTTCTCTAGGAAATGCTAAGAAAGCCAAGTTCAGTCCATGGACATAGTACTATATCTATGACCAATGTCCTCAAGCTTTCCTAGTCTAAAATCAGACGTGGAAACAAACATTAGCTATTTTCTGATACATGGGGAGGCACTGCAGCTATTTTCAAGCACTGTTTTAATGAATAAAAACAATACTTTCTAAATAAGGAAGATTTAAAAGCTGAAAAAACAGAAATTTACCAAAATGTATAAAATAATAATTTGAAAAATAATAGGGCTATAAGGAAATGGCTACAGAGTTGAACAACTTACAAGTCAGAGATTAAATGGACTACCACTGTGTAATGTAAAAGTTTCACAGAACAAAGAAAATTCTAGAAAAGTGTATTAATGAGAATTAGAAGAATCACAGTGCTTATCTCTGTCTTTTTCTTCCTCTAGCTCAGGTGAGATGGATATCAAGCTGAAGCCATAAAAGTAGTGCTACATAGGAAGGTCAAGAGTAGATTAGGGTCAGGGGTTTTAAGCTATGAAACAGTATAAGAAATTGAAATACCTTAAAAAAGGATCCTATATGAAAGACAGTAAAATCTTAGAAAACAATTTTCATTATGATATAAATAATTTTGATATCAAATGTAAAAAAAGACAAACTTTTTTACTGAACAAAGTTCACACTTCATTCTGGACTGTGTAAGGACAGAGAAGAGCATGAATGCTATAGTGTTTGCCTCAATGGGATTTCATTGTCCATCACTCTCTCTTGACTCATAGGTAGAGAGGATGTGGACTTTGGGCTCTATATTCCAATTAAAACGTAAGGCCTCAAGTCTCCATTCTTAACCGAGAAGCTATGTACAGTCGAAGGTTTCTGGGACAGGAAGAATCCATTTTCCTTGAGTGTGTGGTCCCTTGTAGTTCGACCATGTTCCAATGGGTGGTCTCACATTGTAAATATACGTGAAACAAAAACCGAAATACATAGGTGTGATACATAGGTGGATAGATAGAAAGATGATAGATAGAATGAGAGAAAAGAAAGAGAGAGAGAGAGAAGGAGAGGGAGGGAAGGAGGGGGAGAGAGGGAGGAAGGAAGGAAGGAAGGAAGGAAGGAAGGAAGGAAGGAAGGAAGAAAGAAAGAAAGAAAGAAAGAAAGAAAGAAAGAAAGAAAGAAAGAAAGGAAGAAAGAAAGAAAGAAAGAAAAGAAAGAAAGACTAAATGAAACCTGAAGTTTTGAGGTGGTAGGGCTCAGGATATATTTAGGAGGAGTTAGAACAAAAAGTGACAAGGTGAATATGATCAAGATACATTGTTTATATGTGTGAAATTCTTGGATAATAAAATACTATATTTTTTAAAATGTAAGAACTCTGGCAATCAGTGTTTGACTTGTCTAATGGAGTAGAATATTTTACTTTATCCACAGGAAGAAGATAACAATAGAGGAACTAGATTTGGATTATCTAAGTTACTTCAAAAAGCTGTAAAATTATATTGTATTTTGTCTCCAACTTCATCTTTAAAATAAATATACCTGAGGTAATCAAAAGAAAATGGAGATACTCTACTGGACTCCATTTGAGTCTATTATCTTGAAAGGGAAAAGTGACTGCACTGTAAATATGCTATTTACACACATAAAAACCTATAGATTGTCTTTCCTGAGCTCATGGGGGGGGGGTGACTCTTAGGAAACAGGGTCAAGGAAGGCAGGATTCTGAATCATGGGAATGCTTCTCATCTCCTGTTTCACCCAAAGCTCTCCCTCAGTTCTTCTACCCATTTCATGTACATGAAATGTTGGCTTCTGAGCAGTAAGCAACATGAGCTCAGTGATGTCAACAAGCACACCTTTGAAGAATCAATAGCTTTGAGGAGAGGAATGGTGCTATGTGACTTCAGAGCAGACCAAGTAAACACCAGCTTCTTACTGCCAGTGTTAGCCATTAGAGTAAAACAAGAACACAGGCTAATCCCATACACACCCATCTTATAGCCAATAAAAGCAGGTCAGTGTTTTATGCCAATCATATTGCTGCCATTCACTTTAACTTTACTAATAAAAGCTAATGGTTGGTTAGACATTTATGTGGACTAGTACCTCAAAGAAGAAAAATGAGAAGATAAAATGACAAATAATGCAAATTTTAAAATAGGGCATGAAACAATTGTAATTCACTTCTAACACATTCTGCAATCTTTGGATCTCAGAAAATCTAAAAAAAATTTAAGACAAAAATATCAAACAAAAAATTGAACACCAGACATTTTAACTTCCAAGCTTTTTTTTTTTTTTTTTTTTTTTTGTGGCGTCATAGTGTGGCATGTAACTTTACTATAACTCTCCCTTAGAGCCAGACATAGAGCTAGTAGTACACAGGAATTAAAAAATTGCTTGTGAAATCAAGTTTTTACTCTTATACATTTCTCATTCCTAACTGTGATATTGGCATGACTCTTAGTACTGAAGTATTAATGATGGAATGTTTGAATCCTACAAAGTTAAGGAACAACATGCTGTCATCCTGACAAGCCATAGGGACCTTCATTTCCCTGGAAGGCAGCAAGGTAAAGCCTGACTCCCTTTTAAATTGTGTGTATTTGTTTTGTTTTGTTTTGTTTTCATGATTATAGTTGTATCTAAAGAACTAAAATGACTTTCACAGGCTGCTAAGGCAATTTCTGCTGCAGATGGCTCATGATGACAAGAATGGTCTCTGAGCCCTCTGCTTCCTTTAGACAAAAGATGCCAGTCCCAGATTTCTCAACAACTTGTGGGCACATTCCTTTGGCATTGCGGAAAATAAAAGATTTGGGCTGCTCATAAGAGAGGGAGAGAAGTGGGGGGGGGCAAGCTGCAGATAAAATTTAAGACAAAATATATCCTTAAATTCTTAACATAACACTAACTAAAACTTCTATTTTAATAAATAATTGTTTACCCCTTACTGTGTATATTTCAACCACCCCCATACTCCATGTTGTAATCTTTGGATTGCCAAAAGTCTCTTGGGGGATGAGTTTAAAGTTATGTAAATGTAAAATATGAATGAAATGACCTGAAATATTTTACTCGAATATTTGTAAAGATGAGGGTTTTCTTATATCCTAAAACACTTATATGGATATTATAGAGTAGATTAGAGATGGTGTAACTTTTTAAAGATATAACTACCTCTAAGACCATTAAAACTTTCCAGGACTCCTCCAGGCTATATTGTGGAGGAAGACAGGGGTCATCGAGCATCTAAAGCAACTCAGGAGTGACAAGAAATAATGGGAACCACAAATGAAATTGCACAATCATCTTGTGGAAGAATTCAGAATACCAAAATGTAGTGCAATCTATTCATGAAAAATTTGAGTTTTATGAGCTACTGGTGCTTTTAAAACTACGTGTTGTAGGTCCCAACTAGGCTAATGTACATTGGCATGTTAAATGGGGTATTAGAGTTTGAGAATTCACCTGAATCAGCTGATCAGTCAAGATGGATACAGTTCTGCTTTGGTATTAAAAAGAATTTTTTTAAAAAAAAAGACAAGGTGAAATGATAGAGTTCTAGAGTGGAGCTGAGTGCCAGCAAACTAATGGTGGACTAAGGCAGAAAACAACTGATGTGTCCATAAGGATGGCCAGAGCATGTAAGAAATTCTCAAATAGAGCAATAAGATCCACACATGAGGGGAGTGAGAATTCTAGTTCAAGTGCATTGCATAGGAGAGATTAATCATTCTTAAAGAACATGTGCAGTTGTTCTGACAGAAAAAATTAGCATGCTACAGTTTGGTTTCATGCAGAGAACTTGGTAAGTAACTGCTCTTTCTCAACTTTTCATGACTCGGTAACCCTGTTTCTCCCTTGTGGTCTCATCTAAGCTAAACCCTCAGTTAGAAGGGTATTCAATTCAAAGATCCAGCACTAATATGATTGAAAGAAAATTGCCAAGAGTTAGAGGAATTGAAGCATGAAAAGATCAATTGAAGAAGTCCATCAGGACTTTTTAACATCATCTTGATATCATTCACTCTAGCACACAGCAGGCATTTAGCTCTGGATCTTTCTCTCTAGGGGCCTGGAGCTCATGACACAGCATGAGATATTAAGAGCATAGGATGTAGCTGTAATCTCTCTCTTCAATCTTGTCCTTGCTCAGGGTGGACATGTGAAGCCATCTGAGGGGAAGACTCCATATAATATCTGAAGATTTTCTTCAGTGTTTGGATAGTCTGAATCCGTTCTTACTTCCTTAGTGTGTCTTAGTTTATTGTTTTGTTTTGTTGGTTTGGGGGCTGTTTTTTTTTACGTAGCTTTTCCTTATATTCTTTACCCTTTCCTCATAGATATATCCAGTCATGAGTAATTTTAAACACTGCGGTCTCTTTTATTTGTTTTACACATTTTAAGTGGGCATTAATGACTGGCTGTTATTTGGAATCCCAGTGATAAATGAAAGAAAATAAGACCAGGCCAACAAAATGCTGACTTCGAGACACACACACACACACACATACACACACACACACACAGAGAGAGAGAGAGAGAGAGAGAGAGAGAGAGAGAGAGAGAGAGAGAGAGAGAGAGAGAGAGATTTGGGGAGTTGGGGGTTGGTAAAGTGGCAAAATGTCCCTTCCCACAGATGCGGCTCCTATGCAGAGGCCTAAGCTGCACTTGTCCAAATGAGAGCAAAAGTCGAGTCTAGTAAAGCAGAAAGAGAAACATGTAGAGACTCTGGAAGCCAGACAGGGAACAGAACAGGTTCTGAGAATTGGAGCTTCAAGGGCACTTCCTTGAAGCGGCCTCCAGTCATCTTAACACAAGCTTCAACATCCTTCATCCCAGGGCCATTTGAAATGTGTCAGATATAATTGATCTCCCAGTTGGGAGGATAGGGGATAGTATAGGTGTCCCATTTAGGACGGAACATTCTATAGTCCCTTTTCTCTGCACCGTGATCAGTTGTGGATCTGTGTGTTAACTACCATCTGTGTTAGAAAGAAGCTTCTCTGATGAGTGATGAGAGATGCACTGATCTGTGGGCATAATGAAAAGTCATCAGGAATACAAGGAAACAGTGTTTTCTAGACACAGCAGAGCATTTGTACCAGATGATCTCACAGCAGTTGTGACAGCATGAACAAGACCTGTACAAGCGCAAATCAGACAGAATCCCAGCATGGAGAGGAGAGGTAGACACAAAACTCCATCCCAAGCTAAGGAACTATTGGCAACTGATAACTCTAAGGGTGCATCTGTCTCCTCCTATAGGCTGACCACACTCCAGCAGGTGGCTACTCAAGAGTATATGGGTTCAAATACATTAAACAAACCAAACAAATAGGTCTCAATTAGTTTTTGTTTTTGTTTTTTGTTTTTTGAATGAGGACACAAAGTTGGATAGGTTGGAGAAAGGGTGGTTCAGGGAAGAGTTGGGGGAGGAGGTAAATAGGATGAAAATGTACTGTATGAAATTCTCATTCTGAAGGGAAATGGAGGAGCAGTGGATCTGGGGGAGAGGCAAGGTATAGGGAGGGACTTGGAGGAGGAGAAGAAGGTGGGAAGCTATAGTCAAGATGTATTATATGGAAGAAGAATATATATATATATATATATACATGTTATGAATACAGATATAACTACAAAAAAATAAATAAAATAAAACTGAGCCGGACATTGTCACAACAGCGCTGTGATGCAATCCTCTGGTTAGCTCACCTGGAAAATAGTTTCACCAGATGTTTCTCCCATAGCTAAATGTCTACTATTTTATGCTAAAATATCCTTGAAGCACAAAGCAATAGGACATGAGTTTTAATCACAGCACAGGTAATTTGAGTTGAAATAAGACTATTTAAAGAATGAATATCCTCAATGTCAAAAAAAAATTAAAAAAAGAGTTCCTCACCGGGCGGTGGTGGCTCACGCCTTTAATCCCAGCACTCAGGAGGCAGAGGCAGGCAGAGCGAGGCCAGCCTGGGCTACAGAGTGAGTTCCAGGAAAGGCACAAAGCTACACAGAGAAACCCTGTATTGAAAAACCAAAAAAACCAAAAAAAAAAAAAAAAAAAAAAGAGTTCCTCTTGTTCCATTACTTTAAAATGAAAGTAATATGTAGGGACTTTGACTATTACAATCTCACCTCTACCATCTACACACTGCACACATGTGTGTGCACATTTACACACCCAACGTGTACATTCATCGTGTGTATTTGTATAAGCATGCTTATATTATTCATATATACACAGGTGCATATATACACATGCCCATACAAACACTCATGAACAAATATGAACATATACACTCATGCACATTTTTGCCCATGTGCATACACACACACACACACACACACACACACACACACATACACACACACTATTACTACTACTACTATTACTACCCACACACTTCCTAGCTCTAACTTTTCTTTTAAACTGCCTCAATTATCTCACCACCGATATTCGTTTTGAGATTATTCAATAAACACTTGATGATTAAATGAGGAATTGAATCAATGGTGATTATTGCCCTTAATGTGAGTAGCTTACTAGGAAAAGGGATGGAAAGCATCATTGCTGAGCTGCTGGTATGTGCTCAGCTCCTTGCTCATTTGGCTCTTGCTGATGAGTAAGCTGAGGCTCAGAAGAGACCATCAGCAGTGCCCACCATGCTCCACACTGGGCAACAATGATGCTTAGAGGCTAAACCAGGTCTGATCAGTTCCCCGGATGCTGTTCTTTCCAATAAACAGCATCCTGTTGCTCACTATGCAGCACAGTATTGCCTCTGCTTCAGAAGGCTGTGAGAAGCCCCCTGATATTTCCAGAGCCGGTCTGTAGATGAGTTAGTCTACTGCCAGTTCACTCAGTGCTTCTCTTTCACTGCAGGTTCTCACACTACAACCCTTTCTGCTGCAAAATGTCCAGGATCAGGCATTAACTGATGTTTAAGTTTCATTGCCTTGCAAATCCTTATTACCACTTATAGCCCCGGAGCCATAGTGAGCTACATGCCTTCTGACTGTAAGTGTACAGCCGCATTAACCCTTCACTTGAACATGGACCCCTTTGATACACTACACAACTGGGAACTTTCTGCTTTGCACCTACCAGGGCACACCTAGCTCTGGCACAAATGCCCCAACTCAGGACACGGAGCCATCAGAGGCCACTAACCCTCCACCTGAATCTGCCTCAGTCCCTTCTCATTGCTTGCAAACATCATATTAAAAGTGTAGATATGTTTAATTTGCTGTCCTCATTGTCCAAAGGTACCTTATTTTTGGTTCTCCCATTTCACAGAATATTTAATAGGACTAATCAGTTAGAGTGTCAGTTGAGGAAATCAATTATATATTGGCAAAATACACAATGACCCAGGTTTACCAAACTGCAAAGCAAACCAGACCCTGAGGTCCTTCCTAAATATCACTAGTACATTCATCACACTGAGCTCTATGTTCAGACAAATTTAGTGACCAAAAGATATGATTAGCTATTATAGTTGATAAATGTAGAGATTCGTGATTTGTATTCAATTAAAGATCAAATAAGAGTCAAAATTCAATATTCAGGAGACAGAATAAATATATGCATTATTTATACTGCATTGGCCCTTACAAAAGACTAATGCAGAGTCCACCTGAGAGTTTTTAGAAGAATGAATTAGCTAAGCAGCACGTTGTCCTATTAATATATGAAATACTTTGCTATTCATAAGAATGGATCTCAAAAGCTTTGAATTTCACACCAAGGACTGAAGCTTACTCAATATTTCCTGGTCAATGATATTTGTAATAAAATATAATGAGAAATACTCTTTGGAAATAAATCTAAACCCAAAGTGAAATTGTTTTAATACTAATGAAGCAAATGTGGGAAGTCTATATGCAATATGCTCCAGAATTGTATGTAGATTAAAATGCAAAACCTTTCATTAAGAAATGCTTAGACCTCCAGAAGCCATTTGGCTTCAGCATCTCTGATCTGTGTAATGTCTGCTGATGTCCTAAGCAACTGGTGTTCTGTGGTTCACCTTCTAGGAAACCCTGTAGAATGGACCTACAGACATTTTTGAAAGACTGCTTGTGGACAAGCCTAGATGAATATCAGTTCCTAAAATGATTTGGAAGGGAAAGATACTGTACAGTTCCCCCAAGAAACCTTTAAAGGGAATTGTAGGATATATGTTATTTTCCTTACATTTCTTTAATATAACTACAATGGAAATATGAAGTGACATTTTATTTGAGTTTAACCCTTCATCCTTTTAGCCTCTGCAGTGATGGTCTTGGATTAGTGTCTCAAAGGAGACTGTCATACTTGCATACTTAATATGGCATTGGTTGCCATGTGCAATCATCAAATGTGCTTTGAGCCCAACTAAATTCTAAATGGTATCTCCTAAAAAGTTAGTAGTTGGTTTAGTTTTAATCAAAGGGTTAAAAGCTACTTAGAGTTAGGTTATTGATTCGAGTTACTACACAGGAATTATAACAAAAAGGAGATAAGGGAAACAAAAGTATGTCAGGTTGGGGTATAGAAACTTGTTCTGATGTCTTGAGTACCCCTGTTCACTTTTTACTATCCAGCAGTTGCCTATCAGGGTTTGTTCTGAAGACTAGGCTGAGACCTCAACAGCACACTTAGTCTCCCTAGACTCAGACTGTTCAGCTGGAAAATGAGGAGCAGGACATGCATTGCTTCTAAGACCCTTTCAAGTTAGGCTTGAAAAACCCAATGTTTTTATACTTCGTAGTATCCCCACAACTTTCACCAATAGACAAATCTATGTGTTGCATAATTAGAGATAAAAGACTTAGCAAATACCTGAGAGCATAATACACTGGTACCAATAAGTTTAGTAACTTATAGATGATGACATAAAACTCTCCCTGGATGGAGGGAAGAGTCTTCCAAAGACTGGAGGTTTGAGGCTCCCTTCTGGAGGGATGAAATAAATGAGAAGGGGAAAAAGCGGAGAGAAAAAAAGTACTCAATCAATCCAAGAATGTTCTAGGAACTAGAATCTATGTGAATATAATTTGTTAGTATCACTAACATGCTTACTATCATTTGGGGTTTCAAAACAGAATCTTAGATAAAAGTATTTCATATTTGTCATTTCTGGACTTTAGAAAATATTTTAGACATAGCTCCCATAGTCCACTTTATTATTATTCCACTCATTTAGTTTAATATTTGTTTATTTTTAACTATGTGTGTGTGTGTGTGTGTGTGTGTGTGTGTGTGTGTGTGTGTGTGTTGGGTATTTACACATAAATTCAGATGCTTTGCAAGGTCACAGATGTCAGAACTACTGAAGGTGGAGGTATAAAAGGTTTAAGCCACTAGAAGTGAGTGGCTGGGAACCAAATTTGGGTTCTTTAGAAGAGCATCAAGTTTTCTAAAGCACTGAGCCATATCTATAAGCTGCTACTATCTATTTTTATTGCTTCAAGAAAAAAAAACACTTATAGATCTCCATCTACCAAGCAAAGAATGTATTATTCAGTCAATTATAGCTATCTGAAACATCTGATATGCAGATTTTCACAACTTTCCCCCTTTAAATTTTTATCCCAGCGTTGTAATCTGCCAGTATTTTTTGTTCACGTCAAGACCCCAGGACTTGAGTCCAAAACTATTTCTTTTAACTTGGAACTGGAAGCTATCCAGTAGCACTGTCCACTTGTGCCAATAACCTGAAGTCAGAAGGCAGTCTCTTAAACAGCTCCCATGGCACTCATCTCCAGCCATACTCATCTTTATCCATTCTTGGGGGATGCAGGCAGGTCCAGCCTTTTGACCGTGCAACAAGATAAAATCATCTGCAAAGCTGGTGCTCAACAGCTGTGTGATTCAGTTACAAAACAAAACAGAACAAAAAAAAGTCTCATAATATTTTAAGGAAGTTTATGATTTTTGTACTGGGCTGTATCCATAATTATCCTCCGCTGCATGCAGCTACATGCAACCCATAAGCCGTAGGCTGGACATGCCATTTTAATCAAATAGAAGGTGGAAGGAAATCTTTGCTCAAATTAAAACAACTACTATTGTTTTAATAAATCAGATTATTCTCTATTAATCTAAAGGTTGGTATCGCTGATGAAAAATGCTTCAGGTATATACAGGAGTGGTGTAGCTGGGTCATTATGTAGTTCTAATTTCAGATTTTTGGGGGATTTCCACACTGATTTCTGAAGTGGTTTGACTAAGAAGATGATAATGGTTGACCTATATGGTGTACTTGGACAGAAATGTCTATGAAACCCAACTGAATACTAGGTATGGTGAATATCTACCAATAAAACCATGTTAAAGAAGAATGGCAAAGAAGAAGCACGTGTCATTTTTTTAATCTCCCTCCTCCTTCTATTTTCTCTCTTTCAGATTATTTTTTACAAACATAAGCAAACTTCTTTACGTTGTAGAATTTTAACAGACGCCAATCCACCACTGACAGTCTCACAGTCATAATTAAATGCAGCTTTGTATCCTGCAACTCTTTCCTGTGACCCCATACTTACCACACTGTCTGATCCAAAGTGGATCTTTTGTTCCTTCACACCAAGGCTTGTGGGTCAGCAAAAACACATGAGCATGTAAAAATCTGTGTTTAGTATCTTGAGGTGGATATGTCCTCAGTTATTTAGACCCAGGGCAGCTTGTTTTCATTGGTGAGGTACCAACACACGGCTTTGTGTTTCTGTTCCTTGGACAGCAAACTATCATCACTTAAGCTTCAACTCAGCACATGCTTCTGCTAGCTGAGAAACATAAGCCTCCACAGAACCTTGTGGCATTAGCTGTGAATTCACAATGGAAATTAATCTCTCCTTTCTGGATCTTTACACTGACTACTGCCTAAGAATAGCCAGCAAAGTGTGCAATATGCTGCTTTCTTTCTAGCCCCACCAGCTCTTTGACAGCAGGAAGTCTTAGGTAAGCATTGTTTGTAAAGGAAATTTGTTTCCTTCTAGGAATCATTTGTAATTTTAATAGTGGAATCTAAACCTTCAGTTGTACCACTTAAAAATTACCTCAGAGATGTAGGTAAAGAGACAATTGTTAAGATTCCTGAGGCATCCAGGCAGTGGGACCGGGTCCTGTGCTCATTGCATGAGTCGGCTGTTTGAAACCTGGGGCCTATGCAGGGTCGCTTGGCTCGGCCTGGGAGGAGGGGACTGGACCTGCCTGGACTGAGTCTACCAGGTTGATCTCAGTCCTCGGGGGAGGCTTTGCCCTGGAGGAGGTGGGAATGGGGGGTGGGCTGGGGGGAAGGTGAGGGGGGCGGGAGGGGGGAGAACAAGGGAATCCGTGGCTGATATGTAGAACTGAATTGTATTGCAAAATAAAATAAATAAATAAATAAACAAAAATTAAAAAAAAAGATTCTTGTTACTTGGTGAATAAATTTTAGCTATTAGAATCCATTTAATCATCAACACAACAACTTCATATTAACATATACTACATATCTTTATGTGATAATGCATATTTGTTACAAGTAAAGTGTTGAACAAGGACCTTTACTGAATCATCTCTTGAGAGCAAAATCCCTCAGTAGACCACTTAAATGCCTGCCTGTCAAGAGGAGAATGGTGAATAAATTATATCATGCCTTATTATGGAATAGGTTATGACCATGAAACACAAGGACAAGTCTACATATGCTGAAGTAAAATGTTCTCCAGGATGTATTTGGAGTAATATTGTTAGGTATGAGTCTTCCTTTCATGTATTATACAAATATGCATTCTCCTTTGGGCATGAAGGACTTTCAGGGTGATGCAAAGAATTCCTGATTTTATTTCTGGGGTACAGGGTACTGAGGACATAAGGTGACATATATTTCAACATATACACAGTGATTATCTCTTCATGATGTGACATGTCAAGTGAACCATTAGACAACTTGGCCATTGTAAGCTCATACACTTACTTACCAGTCCAAGGTTACCTGATATGGCCTCGAGGAATTAAACCAGGCTGGTTGGAGGGGCCACAGCAAGACTGAGGCATGAAAATTTTATTGATATCAACCAGACTTTTTATACCCTTATCAGAAACAGAATATAGTAGCAATTGCCAGGATCAATACAGTTGTAGTTGCCAGGAGACAACTTTTGCAAGCTATGCAAGGTACACAAGATTAATGCCCAAGACCAATTGTCCTGTTAGGCTTCCATGATTTCTTGACTTCTAAGGGAACATACCGAGAAACACAAAGTGCCCTGAATGTTTCACTGCCTGAGCGAGTGCATCAGTCTCTCAGGAATTGAAAGGCACCATGTGCCCTAGGACCCATGGACTCTAACCTGAAAAACCTATGACACTCCTTCCAAAGCAGCTAAGCCAGGCCAACTTCATAGTTCCTTCAGGTCATCACCTATACAGACGTCATAGGGTATTATACAAACTAGGACCACAGTGTTATTACAAGGAAATACATTATTCCAGAACACCAGCTTATATGTGGTCCACCATCTACTAAAACATTATGTACGGTCTGGTGGTTGGGCAATTAAGAGAACTTGTGGCTTCTGGAGAGGACTCAGGTTTGATTCTTGGCAGCCACATAGCTGCCTATAACTTCAGTTCTGGAGAGCCTGACATCCTCTTATGGCCTCTGTAGGCACTAGACATGAACATGGCACATATACACACATACAGGCAAAACATTTGAACACATTAAACATAAAAAACTTTAAAATTAAAAAATAGTGTGCCACAGAGCTTAATTTGTGTTATTTGTAAATATGTTTTTACTATATAATTTGTTCTTTTAGCTTTAAAAGATATACAGAAGAATTGATGATTTGGAGATTCTACAACAGTGGTTCTCAATCTGTGGGTCACAATCCCTTTGGAGTCAAATGACCCTTTCACAGGGTTGCCTAAGACCATTAGAAAACACATATATTACATTACAATTTGTAGTAGTAGCAAAATGACAGTTATGAAGTAGCAATAAGATGATTTTATGGTTGGGGGCCACCACAACATGAGAAACTGTATTAAAGGGTCACAGCTTTAGGAAGGTTGAGAACCACTCAGTAGAGGATTTGAATGCAGTCTCTCACAGGGTGTCTTGTGAGGCTTTCCTCTCAGGAGAAAGAAGAGCATTCTAAGCAAGAGGAACATCAAGTGCTCTAAGATCTTTATTGATAATCTCAAGGTCAGGGAACTTGGAACAACGTCTCATCTGATCTGGAAGTGCGAAGAACAGGGGGCAAGCAAGGTAGCTAGGATATCATCATCTCTCCCTGACACTCTCAGTGCCTCTTCGGGTTTGTCTCTGGAAGAACCCAGAACTCTCTCTTGAAGGAAGGCCCAGCCACACGTCCCAAGGGTATGGGAGTGGAGACAGGACTAGGGAGGTAAAACACGGTCAAGGAAGCCTCTCTTCTTCTCAACTTCCAATTACTGGTTGTAACAAAACCTTTAAATTAAAGCTCCCTATTTTTACATCTCCCTGTCTGTCCAGACCACCAGGACCTCTAACACATCTTTATTTGTTTATCATTTATTTATTTGTGCAGCAGAATAGGCTGCATCATTTTATTTTACATAATGGTCATTTTGAGACATTGCTCGATGATATCATTGAAGAGAAATCCATGTATTATAAGTGAAGTGTCATCTGCTCACAGTCTTTTGAAAGGAGGCTGCGAATCCAATGACACATGAGACATACAAACGTTGAAGCTGTTCACTTTAGAACTGTCACATTGTATGCACTAGTAATTTTAATATCAACCTATTCAAACCTCCTTAATCTCCAATACAATGGAGCCAAATGGAGTAGGTAGCTTTCTTTCCCTCACCATGAGTCTAAATGTTGGGCCACCTACACTCCATCCCTCCAGGATCCCCAGGATCCATCTCAGTTCCTCGTCAGGCTGTTGCAAGCCATCCATGGAGTAACAGCCAGATCAAGCCGTGAAATCTTGAGTCTTTAAACCTACAGAAAAATTTGGATCATAAAATTTTCTTTTCCAATGAAAATATTAGTCAAATAAGTCAGTGTGGGTTATATTTCTTATAAGCTTATTTTGTTAAATAGGATATGAATTTTACTGTATTATAAATCAGTCAGGTAGAACCATGAAGCTTCTTTTGCAGTAGTTAACTTTCAATCTGGAAGTTCGGGGTATAGAACTTTGGGCACAATATTGTGTTGGTTTGGGGATCCAATGGGGATTGTTAATTTGCCTTTGTCCATCATTTGTACAAAATCTATTCCCGCATATAGCCATGGAAGAATATTCAAATAACAATCATGCTTTAAGAGCCAATTAAAAATTCCCAGCTTCCTTTAAACAGATATGAGGAAAGAAATCTGCACATTAGTCATTTATTGGGGAAGGAGAAGGAAAAAATAAGACTTTTGGCTTTTGAGCACATTGAGTATAGATGCAAATAAGCAAGAGAAATAAGTCTCAAATGCTTTACTTTCTTCATTTTAGTTTGGATAATGATTAATTACTTGATACATTCACACATCTAAGCTCATAATGTTGGGTTATTCTTTGGGTTATTATCATTTCTGAAATGATCAGCAATAAGCATTTATTCATATTAATGTTGCATCAATGATAGTATTCTGAATGGATATCATTAATATTAAAATATTATTAATGCGCCTACTACATTAAATAGTTTAAAGTATAGCCTCTGATCTTCAAGTGCAAGCAGGCAAATTATCAAAATAATACGCACCCATAGACAGGAACTGGGGTATACGATCACATCAGTTAATTGCGCACCAAAGCCCATTTCATTCAGAGTCCTGTGTGTTTCCTTACCCATGTGCTGAATGTTCAGCTATTCCCAAAAGATTGATGGGCTCCATCAGCACCCTGCGGCTTTTGTTTCTTATCACCTAAACACCATTAGACCTTTCTCTGGTTTCACGCAAATTAACTGCTCATCAATTTCATGATTGCAAGAGCTTGCAGCAGCTGTAGCTTTCCAACTATGATTACTTTAAAGCTATTTGGTGCTAACTTCCAGCACATGATCCTCTCTTTGTTCAACTCAATTGATTCATTCCCTCCAGTTTATAACAAGGACATTCATTTCACTTAACCATCTATCTGAATAAGCCATAGAGATAGTCAGCCATCACCTCAGCACCTGCAGTTCAGTGGCCCAGCCATCAGTTCCAGTCTTCAAATTAAAGCACTAGTCTCCATCACCAGCTTCACTCTTTCTGTTTTTATTTTTTAGACAAATCCAAGAGGCAGGTAAACATCTAACAGCTCTCAAATGTCAAGGTTTATTTCACTGAGAAGCATGTACCATTCAGGCCTGACCTGATTAAAAGAAGGAAAAAGGAGATAGGCTTGGGACAGAGTTCTGTGAATAAAATACTAACTGCTCAAGCATGAGGACTTGGGTTCAGATCATTAGAACCCATTTTAAAAACCAGATCCAACAGCATGCAGCTGTAAGTCCCGAGTAGGGAGAGAGCTGGACACCAATGGCTTACTGGTTAGCCAAGTTGGACAAAATGGTGCACTCTGGATTCGGTGAAGGCCCTACTTCAAATAAAGAAAAGGTGGAGAGTGATTGAGGAGGATGCTCTTCTGCCAGCTTCTACACATACACTTAAGGAAAAGACCACCACACACAGATACACACAATTTTCTAAAGATACGTAAAAGAAATAAGAAAGGGGGACAGGATTAGGAAAAGCAATTCTTAAGAATCAGCTGTAAATTTGGAGATGTCCCACCCAGACAAAGTCACACTGAAAATTTCATGTTTCCCAATGGATCTAAAATCCTGTCAGCCAAGCACATAGCTTTTCTTTCCAGTAGAGTAACTGAGGCCTCTCGGCCACCTAGGATCTATAAATGTCAGTTGTGTTTGTTCAGATACAATGACTTCTATAAGAACTTCATTCCAGCTCTCAGAGGTCTCAGCAGAATTCTTTAGATGCTGGCATTTTAAATATATTTCTGTTAATTCTTTGAGAATGTCATATAATGTATTTTGATCACATTCTTTACCCTAACCTCTCCCTGTAACTTCTCTCAGATGAATCCCAAGCTCCTTCTTCCCTGCTGATTTCATTCCCTCTTTTTTTATTTATGTTTTATTTAGTCACTCATTGACTCCAATGTATGTTGTCTACACATTTTGGGGAACAGTGCCATATATTGGAGTATGGATGATCTACCAAGAGCCACACCCTTAAAGAAAACTCACTTTTCTTCCCCCAGAAGCCATCAACTGTCCTAGCTCCTAGGTTAGAGGAGGGGGTTTGTGACCTCCCCTTCCTACCCCATGCTAGAATGTTGGCTGTCATGCTCATATACAGATTGTATGCAGTTCAGAAGATATTGTTTTTCACTGGTCCTCTGTAGCATGAATCTTAAAAGTTCTTATTAATAAAATCAAACCTGAGGCCAGTTATTGGGGTGAATGCTGGATCAGAGAATCAGAACAAGCCACAGCTACCTCACCTCACCAGTTCCTCAGCTGGTCTTTTTTCCTCAGACTGGAAGCTTCTGAGTCCTCATCCAAATGGATCTCAGCTGAACTGTGTTGCTAGAAAGCCTGAAAGCTTAACCACACAAATGCTTAACCAGGCCAAAATGCTTCTAGTTTCTGGTCCTCATGCCTTATATACCTTTCTGCTTTCTACCATCACTCCCTAGGATTAAAGGCTCACTTTCTGGGATTAAAGGCGTGAGTCACCATGCTTGGCTGTATCCTTAAACAGATGGATTTCTGCCTCTGGAATGCTAGGATTAAAGGCGTGTGCTACCATTGCCTATCCTAAGTATCTAGTGGCTGTTCTGTTCTCTGACCCCAGATAAGTTTATTAGGGTACACAATATTTTGGGGAACACAATACCACCACAGTCCTCCCTGACCATTGGCTCTTACACTCTTTCTACTCCTCCCTTGATGGTATCTGAGCACGGGTGAGGGGATGTAGTGCAGATGTCCCACTTGTGGCTGAGCCTTCTACAGTCGCATTCCCCGCACTTGGAATGGTTATTAGCTCCTGTGTTAAGCACCACCACTGCACAGAGAAATTTCTCAGAAGATGCCGGAGAGTAGTACTAATTGTGGTTCAGGGCTGGTCTGCCCCCACCATTAGCACTTTTTTTTTTTTTTAAAGAGATGCTGGTGTGTTTCTAGTTAAAAAAAAAAAAGACCAACTGTGAAACCATCCCCACAATTTACTTCCTTTATCTTTGTTGAATCTGTGTGCTATGTACAAGTGTAAAAAAGATTATCTCGCATTTCAAAATAGAAAATAAAACAATTACTTTGAGTAATTGATTTGTTGTAAAAGGAAATGAAAATTTGCTGAAATTTGTTCCAGAAAAATTTAATTCTAATGATAGTTGTGTGCTTGCTTTAATGGTTACTGTCTCTGTCTCTCCACCTTCTGTCTCTGTGAGTGCATGGAGACACACAGATGCACACGCACACACACGTGACACACACGAGCTCTCACACACACATATACACATGCATAATACTCACATTCACATACTCACTCACACACATTCACATGAAACATGGACAGCTGCTAGATAGCTAATATGTCCTGATAATACAAGGAGACCCTGGTTTGGCTACTTAGGCCTCATGTTTTCTTTTCTGCGAGATCTGATGCTGTTCCCTGTTCTTTGTCTGTTGCCCTCAATTTGCCCTAACCTCTTATGGAAGCACAAACGGAAGCAGAATTAGAACCAGGTACTTTCCTTGTCTTTGGGCACCTTTTGCTCAAAATCACAAAGAATTTCTACCACTATATTAAAATTTGAAAGCCTTTGGGTACAATCAGCTTTCTCTGATCAAAACCTGACCTGACCAGGTACCACATAATAGTTAAAAACTAAACAACTCATGCACTAAGGACAGGTCCCGGTTGTTCAGCCTTGGTGTAGGGAGGAGGGGACTGGATCTGCCTCAACTGAATCTACCAGGCCTAGCTGAATCTCCAGGGGAGACCTTGCCTTGGAGGAGGTGGGAATAAAGGGAGAATTAAGGGGAAAGGCTTGGGGGTGGAAGGAGGGAGGACAGGGGAGTCCGTGGCTGATATGTAAAATTAAATTAATTGTAAAATAAAAAAAGCTAAACAACTGTTTGGGCATATTAAATAAGCACAGTAAGATGCACAGTCGTAATTAATAAGTTGGATTGACAAAGCCATTCCCATTTGGGTAAATATATGTCTCTAAGTCTTCAGGTTAACAGAAAAAAGAAACTCTAGAACTCTCTTTGTGCTTTTCAGTTGAGATATTCCATGTTTCTGATCTTGCTTTTTGTTCTGTGTAAAACAGAAATATCAAGAGAAGTCCACTACAGTCTAATAGCTTGTAATATATTCCTCCTTCTATTTAAAAGCTTTCAGGGAACATCACTCCACTATTTGAAATAAATGATACACAAACCACATATACATATGTGCATGTATACATACATATGTGTATAGATACACATATATGTAGATAGATAACATACATATATGTATGAATATGCTATAAGCATCAAAAGATATGTAAACACATATACATATGCCCATGCATATTTTTCTGTGTAAAGTTCACTGTTACATTTTCTGACAAATACTTTGCATTCATTGCTTCTCAGAGTTCTGAAAATATATTTACAAGTTGTGGAACTTCAGATGAAATTAAAAACAAACAAAATAAACTTTATTTCATGGATGAGAAGTATGGTTTCAGGTTTCAATGTCCTCTCAAATAATTCATCTCAGAAAGAAGTCTGTTCTCTGTCATGGGTTTCAGAGACATTAGTTTGGACTTACTATCTTCAAGTGACACAGACACAATTTTGTCCTATGCTTTGGGGGAATTCTCAGCTGTTTTGTCTTGCATTTGGTTCACTAAAATATAATCTTTAGAATCATAATATATCTTACACTATTAGAGGAGGACTACCCACTTCTGGTTTGACCACACGATATGCAGTTCTATGCCAAGCTCTAGAATTCTAACACACCAATAACGGTTTTTCATACTAACTTAAGTCATTCTTCCTATGATCCCTTTATAATAGCCTAATTCAGAAAGCTCTCTTCTCCATTCAAAGCACCAATGTTTGCTAAGTGTGTTCATTATAGATTTAACATCTTATTAGATGTGTGAATATCTTACATCATTATTTACCTTCTGTGCATTTCTCTGATCATCCAAAAGAAGCTATAATTTCTATGCTACAAGTTTTGGGAAGACAGGAAAATAGTTACACTGTGTTTTTTCTTCATTTTACTCTTCCTGGCATTTCAAAATCAGATGGGGTGTCACATTAACCACTAGGTATTTGTTGTTATCAGCTGTCTAGACTCTGTGTTAGAGAATTGATAAAAACCAGTGTTAAAAACAACTTCCCTTCAGTCCTGGGGCTGAAGACACAGGTTACTCAAAGAATAAACCAATTCTGCCCTTACTTCTGACCCACGTGGCTCACTGTGTTGCAAGCCAGCATCAAGGACCACATCCAGGGAGCTCCGCATTTCCCATTTCTAGTTATTCGGAGTCACTTGAGGTGAATCTAAGGATGAACACTGGTTCTTTTCATTTCCTTTTCAAAAAATAGAGATCATTGGTGTGCTCTTGGGCTGTTTCTTTTTATCCCCACTTCTTCTTTTTGAACCACATTCTGAAGATGGCATCAGCGTCAATAAAACTCAAGTTTAACACTTACAGAACTAAGTTCACTTTAGAGCAAAGAGATGTATAACTCAAACTAAGAAGTGCATGTACTTCTGGAAGCAGACTTTACCCAGATAGGAAATCTAGTGTTACTCCTAATTTGACTGGGAAAATGCAAGCAAATGTCTCATCTATGATTGGAGAGAAATATGTACACCATAAGAAAACTGTGAAAAATACACAAATGGATGTATGTGTGATAACCATCTCTGCATTCATACAAATTATCCCAGGATGAACTGAAAGGCTCCATAATTATGAACTTACTCATTGCAATTCAATAGTCTTTTATGACCTCATGCTTTTCTTCCTATATTTTAAGCTTATTAATTCTGAATGCAGTGAGAACCAGTCTGCCCCAGGGCATTTTCTTACCCATTTTGATTATTGTTCCATTTTTAAGTATATGCAATTTAATTTTCATAGAACCTCATCTAGTGTTCTCAGCTCTTCAGCACACTTGGCCAGTGACTCAAATATGCTTCTCCTCATCCTATAAGTAGAAAACAGTGACTATCCCAGGACACGTTTTGAACATCAAGAAACAGTGGATCAAAATAACTGTAGCTGGAGATCATAATGACTTTCAGAAATGATGCCTACATTTTGTGACATGTTTAGATTAGAAAGAAAAACGGCTAGCCTGGAGAAGAAAGCAAAGAAAATATGTACTATTAAAGTTCCTTTTCAGTCATTTTCTTCAGGAGGCACTTAACAGTTTTGTTACTCATTTGATTGGGTGGTTTAACACAGACATGTGGGTGGTATTTTCTGTGTTTACTTTTCTCCTAACAGTGCCAATTATGTTTCTGAATTTATTATCATTTGGAAAATTATCTGATGGCTGTTCTCCTAGTTTAGACCCTAGTGAATCTTTAGAACATCAAGGAGAACACATAACTGGAGCCTGACTGTCCTGGTTATTTTGTGTTTTAGTTTCTGCCACATCAGGGAGCTGCTGGCTTTGTGCTATAGTCTGGAGAGCTTTGATGGCTTGTGCTTGCTCGTTCCTGGGCATTTTTCCATCTTTCTGGGGTTTTAGTTCATCTTTGTTTGCACCTGACTCACAAAATTCTGCCTCCACAAGTCAAATTCAGTGATCAACAGTGAGAAGGTGCTTTCAAATTTATGTAAATGATTATTATGTATTAAGACCTAGGGCATAAGTTGTTCTACAACTATTTGTTATATATTTTTTAAAAAGAGTGTTGGGGTCAAGGAGATAGCTAAATTGATAAGGTGCTTGCCTTTCAAGCAAAAAGAGCTGTGTGTGATCCCCAGAAGTCATACTAAAAAAAAAAAAAAAAAAACCTGGGACATGGTGGCAATTTAACACCAGTGACCAGTGCTAGTGGATTCCTGAGTCTTGGCTGACCTAGCATACTTGTTGAGCTACAGTTCAGTAAAGAGGCCCTAGTCTGAATAAACAAATACAAATAAATAAATGAATGAAAGATAAGCAATAGCTAAGAAACAAAGCCCAAAGTGATTCTCTAGCTTCCACATGGCTGTTCTCATAAACTCATTCACACACACACACACACACACACACACACACACACACACACACACTTACATGTGCGCTTTGACCCTCACATGCTGTTCCTAATACGGTCCATCCTGGCCAGAGCCTTTGCCCTCATTATCATCCATGTCAGGCTGCTCTGTGGTATATGCACTTGCCTTGAATCATCTCTTTAATTTGCTGCCCTCTCACTTGGGATTCAGTGGTGAGGAGAATCATTTGCAGAAAATCAAACCAAACACCCAAGCCTCTTGGGCTTATTTGTTTGCATAGAAAAAAAAATGTTATTGGATGCTGTCATAAAGGTAGAGGCAGGAGTTTGAAGGTAACAACAGCTCTAGTATGAAGCCAGAGTTTTCTTTGGAGAGCTCCCGGTCACTGGAGAATTGCAGAACAGTGGCTGCCTTGGAAAGCTCAGGACTATCCAATTCAATCACCTCATTTTACAGGTGAGGAAACTATGACCCTGAGGCCAAACAATTTGCCCAAAGTCATACAGATAATTTATTGCAGAGCCAGAACTAGAATCTGTGTGTTCTAATTCCTGGCTTAGGGCTTTTTTTCTTCTTTGAACTGCATTAGTTTACTGCTTCAAGTTTTGGACTTTTCTCTGAAAAGGAGAAATGAAATAGTAATGGTCGTGATAATATTTCTTTGGACTTTTATTCTATAAGTTGTTGGGAGAAGGGACATTAAGCACCATGCTGTGTGTGTGCTCTGACTTAGAGTAGACTGCTTTGAGGAAATGAATTTGAGAGGAATGCATTCTGGTCTCCGTGGCTTGGTCATAAAAATTATTCTATTGCTGCTACTAGGTAAACTTGTCTCTGGCAGCAAAATAAATCAGCTGAAAACAAGTGAGGTTGGCATGTGTGCAGATAGGCAGGGTGGCTCCCACTATTAGAGCATTGTACTACATTCTCACCATGGGTTTCCCTGGCTTCGCACTTCCTACTTAGGGGAGGCCCATTAACCTAACATGTTCAACCTTATCATGGCTCCAGAAAGTAGACACTTGGCCATCACTATCTAACCTAGGCGCTGCTCACTTTCCATTGCTGTGACAAAGTACCAGAGACTGCAATGTAAGGGAAGAAAGATTTATTTGGGCTGTGTAGCTTCATGACATTGGTCCATACTGTGGGCCTGGAATGAGGCAGAGCATCCATACAGAGAGGCAGAGTGGAAAAGAACACTTCTTACCTTATAGTGGTTGGAAAGCGGGGACAGAGAAGAGACTAGGGCAAGGCAAATACTTCAGGAGCACAAGTCTAGTGACCTACTTCCCCCAATCCAGCTCTGCTTCTTAATAGACCACTAAGCTATGATTTCATCAATGAATTAATCCATTGATAAAGCTGGAGCCTTTGTGATACAATGGCCTCTAAAAAGCCTAGTGTCTATAAACCAAGCCTTTGCCAAGTGAGCTTTCCATGAGAATTTTTGTATTCAAACCATAACATGTTTTCATTTTAAAATATGCTTGATTAGTGGAATTGGCAGTTCTAAAATCTGGAATTTAGCATGGTTGTGGCAGACAGTGATCCAACACCATCGCTGAAATGCTCCCTTCCTTGGCCATAATGAGGCATTGCCATGAAAACACCTCAATTAACCAGGTCACACAAAATGAGATTTTAAGGGTCCAGGAGTTTCACTAAGTGGGACCTGATCACCTTGACTGTAATCAACCATTCTGTCCAGGAAAGATTTCCAGCCAAAATAATGGCACAAGGGTAAATCTCTCATTAGTAATTCCATTTATGTAAAATTCTAATTAGCTCTGCTTGGGAAGATATGTGTCTGATGATACGATGGAGCAAGGGAAATAGAGAGGCCTCTGCCACTGGGCACATTGCACAGTCTCCTCTAAATAGGATGATCGTATCATTTATCATCCAAACCAGGGCACTTTTGAAAGTGAGATGGCTCTATTAATAATTATTCCAGGACAATAAGCATAAACTGGGACTGTCCAGGCAACCTGGAATGTAGAGTCACCTGTCCTCCAAGGATAAATGAGAAGGTTTGCTCCTTTCTGCCTTTCATTTCTCAGTGACCTGAGTTATCTTTGGAAAGATGAAACAGAAAATGTCCCATATCTGTTGTTTAAAGCCACCTCTCAGGAAATGTAGCACAGGGCAGGTGTCTCTTGTTGTTAGAATTGTCCCAAATCGTGACTGGTAGAAGATTAGGAGAGATTAACTGGAGAATGCAGTCATGTCCCATTTCCATAGGCTTTGGCCTGGATACCATGTGGCAACAAGCTCAGAGTCCCTAGAGCCATGCAAGACCCTTGTCTCCGGCTTCATTTGTGCTTAGTGGGAATTTAGCTAGTGGAACCAATGCTAGGCACCAGAGTCTAGAAGAGATATTGAGAAGCAACACATTCTCTGTAAAGAACTATAATGACTGGCAAAGACAGACAAGAGGAGAGGAGGTTTAGTGCAGAAACTGGAGAACTGCTTCCAAGCATTGGCATCACATGACACAGATGGAGAGGGAACCACTCATGCTTCCGGCGCAAAGGCCACAGAGGAAAAAACGTCCATTTGGAATTAGCTACAAGTGAAAATGCCCTGCTAGAGGCAAATGAACTCTGGGCCATGAAAAATCACCTTTCTAACTATAATCTCACTTAAAGGATTCAAGACAGTAGATGACCTCGATGTCCTTTTAGGCTCTTAGGGCTTTGGGCCATTCGTGTGTGTGCAGGTGCATATACATACATGTGGAGGAAAGGGGACAACATCGAGTGTCCTTCTTCCTCAGGCACCACCTACCTTGCTTTTTAACACAGAAGCCTCTCACTGGTCTGAGGTCATCAACTCAGGTAGGCTGACTGGTGTGGGATCCTTCTGTTCCTACCTTCCAAGTGGGATTATAAACCAGCACCAATATATCCAACTTTTAAAAAATTATTTAATTTTTTTTAGATTATAATTATATCACATCCCCTTCACTTTCCTCCTTCCATACCCTCCCGTATACTCTTCCTTGCTCTCAAATCATGGTCTCTTTTTTCATTAATTGTTGTTACATAGATATGTGTACATGCATATGTATATATAGTTCTAAATACACCCTGTTCACCAACATTTTACATAGGTACACCAATCAAACCCAGATCTTCATACTTGTACAGTAGCCACTTAACTGATGAAGCCACCTCCCCAGCCTCAGTTTCTTAGTTTATGAGATGCTGTAAAGGAAAGATAAATGAATGGGGGGGACCTAGAAGACAAAAGAGAGACTCAAGTTCCAATGACCCAGCTGTGAGCAACATAGTTTTTGGTTCCATTATGCATGAGCCTGTGCTGTTACTATGCCAAATGCTGGAAGAAAAAAAAAAGTGCAGCTGCTCACACTGACATCATGTGGATTTTGACTTGGACACTTGCTGTGTGACCGTTGTCCCTCTGCTAGATGCTAAAATCACTATTTTCAAGTCAGTGACTCGGCTGCAGAGTTTGTGCTCACAGGTCTTTGGTGTATGCCAAGTGATCCACTTTTTTCTCCTGGTGTCTCCGGGTTGTTGTAATCCAAAATGCTTACAGGGAAGAATTTTCTGGAAGAAAGAGCCTGTGCTTAGAAACCTTTGCTGACTGTGAAAAGACGTAATGGTGTTGTTTACTGGTGTAAAGTAGATAGATATAACAAACATTTCAGCTAGTTAGGATTTTCTGGGAGAGTACATGAAGCATAGTGTACAGCCTACTCCTCAGAGAGTGTGGGATGCTGTGGAATGTTGTTCTGTATGCTGTGAATGTGTGATTAGTTGATAAATAAAATGTTGATTGGCCAGTAACCAGGCAGGAAGTATAGGTGGGATAGGCAAACAAGAAGAATTCTAGGAACAGGAAAGCTGAATCAGGAGTCGCCAGCCATACACATAGTAAGCAAGATGTGAAGGCAGAACTGAAAAAAAGTACCAACCCACATGGCTAAACATAGATAAGAATTATGGGTTAATTTAAGTGTAAGAGCTAATCAGTAATAAGCCTGAGCAAATGGCCAAGCCGTTATAATTAATATTAAGCATCTGTGTGATTATTTTATAAAAGGCTGCGGGACTGTGGGTGAGAGATTTGTCCTGACCATGGGACAGGTGGGACACAGAAAAACTTCTGACTACAGCAGGATTCAAAGAGCATCTGGAATCCACTGAGGCTTTTGGCCCAGTCTGAGGTTTTCCTGGGTATGAACAAGAAGATGCTGCCACCTCACTATTATTACAGTGAACATATTACGCAAATACAAAGTTTATTTACTATTTCTAAGAGGTGACAAATGAAAGTCATGATGGGCAGACAGTGATCCTTTTAATGCTGTGAATCTACGATTCTTATGTTAGGTGCACCTGAGTCTGAATCAATATATTGGGTGTAAAGGAGCCTAAGCAAGAGATTGTAGCTTGAAGGTCTCACCATTATGTGTCTATATGCTTGCCAAAGGAACATATCAACTGATTTTCCCCAAAAAGGTTCCCATGACCTCAAACTCTTTCTAATGGACCTAACAACCCTATGTACATTTATATGCAAATGTTTGTCATCTTCTCAACTGGGCCAACACCAGTCCAGGCCTGTCCAATTCCAGTGTGTTCCGATATTTAGACGACTTGTCAAGGCTGCTTCCATAAAACTCTTTGCATCTATTTCTATGTTTTAATACAAAACAAGAATTATGTTACCCAAGTGCAGAGCTCCCTATCTGCAGCTGTAGTCCAAAAACAACAATGACAAATTCATGTAAAGGAACTCAACAAATCCTAGGCTTACAAAAGCTAGACCAGAGGGGTGGCTCAGCAGATAAAGGTACTTTCACCATGTCTGAGGACCTGAGTATGTTCTTTAGTTGGGAGCGGTGGTAGAGGGATTGTCTCATAGTTGGTAACTGTAAGGGTCCTTGTTTACCAGAGCAGATGAATAGCAGTGGTTCTTGGGCAGTTAGGGGGATTTTGGACAAAGAAAATCTACCACTCTTCTGTGCTGAGGCCCCAGGCTTCACAATAAGACTCTGGTTTCTCACAATTCCATAACCTACATTTCATTTTCTCCCCAATCATCATTTTGGTTTTCATGCAAACATTAATTGATTTGGCAAATGATCATCTTATTTAAAACATAAAAATTGCAATACTCAATCAGAATACCCATGAAAGTAGAGTCTATGGACTTATTTAAACCATCACCCTGATGTTTGTAAGACCCCATGTTTAACTCCTATGAATAGGCTCAAATGGTCATTGTAAAACTGAAAAGAAAAACCACAGTCCATTTAGTGTCTAATGTCATCTTGAGGTCCCTTGGTTATTAAAACTAATGAACTATCTTGCTTTTAAAGGGGATTCTATGCTTTAAACGTATTGCTATAAAATGTTCATGAACATTTTTAAAACATAAAACACCACGGGCTATTGAGTCAAGAGCTCACATGCTGTGGTTTATGCACGTATGGATGCCTGATTCACAGATTCAGTGGCTCTGTGAATAGATATTACAAATACTTGCGTCTGTGAACTCTACACAAACAAAACTTTTGACAGATCTGAATATTGACTCCCCCTGTCCTCTATAGCAGTAGTAATATTTTAATGCCTCTCTCCTGAGTTCTCCCAAATAGTTTTACCTAATTCATTTAATGTCACACTTTTCCTAAACAATCCAAGGGAACTGTTGCCCTAAACTACATTAGAACCTTCAGGGCAGGATCTTGCTACTGAGCATAGGTTATAGGCCCACACAGACACAAAGAATTTTGCCACAGTGATAGACCTATTAATGCAACCTTCATCTGGGTGGGTGAATCATTAAGTTCCCAAGAATTTTCATATTTGTTCCTTGTCTGTGAGGAGTTAGAGATACCTTTTTTGTATGGAAAACTAAAGCTCATTTACCTGAGCTACTACTCAGAATAGAGTCTGGCACCTGACTTTCTTCAAGGTAGGGAACATGAGGCTATTATCTACCTGCTAAGATCATTTCCTGTAGCTAGAACTTGGTTTTTTTTTCTTCTATTTAATGAGCATCCTAAGAAAAGTAAAACATCCCATTCAGTGTTCTCAACAATGGTATCATTGGTTCTGGACAACAGTCCTTTGAAAAGAACTTTATTATCTCAGTTATTACTGATGAGGACACTGGCTCAAATTTAGCAATGAAAATGAAAGGTCTTAGGAGTCTATAAATGCTTATCACTGAATTCAGATCTCCAAACTCAGGCCCTTTGTTTCTGGAATCATACAGTAGCAGAAAACATATCCATGAGATCTGTATATCTGGATACCATTCCTCTCTCTCTCTCTCTCTCTCTCTCTCTCTCTCTCTCTCTCTCTCTCTCTCTCTCTCTTTCTCTCTCTCTCTCTCTCTCTCTCTCTCTCTCTCTCTCTCTCGCTCTCTCTCTCTGTGTGTGTGTGTGTGTGTGCATGTTATGCTATGTGAGTAAGTGTACATGGATGTAATGAGTCTCTGTCCCACCACCTAGCTCCCAAATAAAAGTTTGGCCTTTAGCTTAGGCTTGTCCCACTAGCTCTTATAACTTAAATTAACCCATATTTTTATCAATCTATGTCCTACCATATGGCTTTTACCTCTCTTTCATTCTGTGTGTCCAACTTGTTCAGCATCCCCACGGTGTCTCTTGTGCACCTAGATTCATCTCGAGTTTCTTCTCTCACCCCAGAAATCCCTCCTGTATCTCGTGTCTAGCTATTGGCCATTCAACTCTTTATTAAACCAATCAGAAACCACCCTGGCAAAGACACATCTTTACAGTGTAAACAAATATATCACAACACATGGGCATACATTTGTGCACATACCTACATGTTGAGGCCAGTGGACATCCCAGGTGTCATTCCTTAGGTGCTATCAATATTGGTTTTTTTTGAGATAGAGTCTTTCATTTTACTGGCTGGCCAGACAGTCCCAGGGATCCACATGTCTCTGCCTTCCCAGTCCTGGAATTAAAGCATGCCTCACGGTACCTATCATTTTTATGTGAGTTCTGTTGATTGAAATCAAGTCTTCACACTTGCATGGTATGAAGCAATCTTCTCAGCTCCTGAATTTGCTTCCTGGACACATATCTTCCTAGAGATATGTTTTGCATTTTTTTATATACTCTAGGTTGATTAGTGAGTAGGATGTGACCTTCAGGACTGGTCTTTCCAAGGAAATGTATCATAGTTTGATCCAGAAGCTAAAAATCAAAACCAGTATGCACTCTTTAACCTTTTCAACCACAACATGAACAAAGGGCCTGGTACAAATAACTTGAGGTTTGGGGCTAACAATTTGTGTGTAGTTTATCAAATCAAGAGTGACACAATTTATGTGAGGTTGTACTTATGGTTTTCTCCTGACTTTTAATGTCAAGCAAGCTCAAAAGTGGTTCAACCAATGTTATTTAAGTCAGAGTGACATCAAATCCTTCAGAACGCTAACCAAGAAGTCCTAGGGCATCAAAGGCAATGACAGTGAATGCATATAATCAACTGGATGAAACTTAGTTGCTCTAAGTTAGATTCTTAGGACTTAGAAAGTTCAAGCTGCTAAAGCTACCACACTTGCCAATTTTCTAACATAGGGGTTAGGGGATTAAAAAAAAACAATGGCTGTTTCAGAGAATCATTTGTTCTGAAGTAGAGAAAGAGAAATGTTATGAAAAGCACTCCCAGCATAAGAGGTAATTTCTGGGCGATGGGCCAATTCAGTCCCTCCCAGATGCCTTGTTTTATCCCTCACATCCAATATTCTACTTCCTTTAACTGAAGAAGCTAAAACTTACGCTACAGAACTTTTTTAAAAACAATACGCACATATTTGTTTTGCTTAATTTTGTACACCTTGATACTTATTTATTATTCAAAATAATACTCGATATTATAATAAAAGATGAATGAGTACTCTTGGTACTAATTCCTTTAATTCTCACAATGACCCATTCTATGAAACAGATGGGTTATAGTTTGCATCTAGAATATCTACCACAGGCTCACATTTTGAATACTTGGCCCACTATTTTGAAGACTATGGAGCTGTTAGGAGATAGGGCCTGGTGAATAGACATAATTAACTATGGATGATCTTTGATGGCTATACTTGCCTCTAGTTCAGAATTACATACTCTATGTCCTGTCCATCATTATGTGAGCAAGCCTCCACTACATGCTACCACTACAATGGACAGAGTTTCTCTGGCTTCTCTCATTTTCAAGCAATAATAGGTTGAAATCTCTGAAGTCCTAAATTAATAGGTAGGGAGAATCCTGCCACCCCCTCAGGAATGTGGCTTGAAGGTCCTTACCATAAAGTATCTACTTTTTCCCCTCCATCAACCACCTTCCCCTCATGACACCCCCCTCTCTCATGAGTCCTACCTTCTTTAAATTTCCTGTGAAGTAT